>NC_051051.1:16654165-16991665 GCF_904848185.1 Acanthopagrus latus
ATCTTTTCTCGTAATTATGAGATAAGGTGTGTTTTTTTTTTAAATTTATTTATTTATTTTTACTTTTTTGTTATCGAGTGAATGCAATGCACTTCCGTTGGATGCATTGATTGTGAACATATCATTGGAAATGCAATGCGTTTGTCACCAAGTTAGCTTAGCAGCGCTATTCCTCTATAAAAGCAGGCATAATTTACCAGATATGTGCATATTATGCATTATTTGGTGAGATGATTATTTTGCAATACTGTTGGGAGGAATAGCAGTTGTACAAATAGCAATAATCTCATCTAGCTACTACATTATGTTTGAGAAGATTCATTTATGAGTCGATGACTTACGGTGACTGATGGTGATGGTTAAAGGTCAGGAAATGAAAAAAAACATTTTTTTGTGCATTTGCATTTCTCTGTAAATGAAATAGCAACATATGAAGCAGAGATGATACAGCAAAGCAACACAGCAAAGACAGAGCATGAATGTTCTCCTAGTGCACAGCAGAGTGTGAGAAACCAAAAGGTCAGGAGCATCAACCTTTTTCTGAGCCAAACAGAAATGTGAAAGAAAACATCTTTGCTTCGGGATGTTGCCACATAAAAGAGAAATGAGAATAGAAAGATGAGAACGAAGTTAAATGCAGTGGAGCAGAAGTCAGTTTGAGTTCAGCTCCGAACTGTTGGAGTCACGCAAACTTGAACGATAGTAGATCAGTAGTGGAAGCTGGAGGTGCTGCTTTAGTTGGTTCAAGTTTCAACAACTGAAGCCTTATAACATGAAGTGTACTTGTTTCAATACTGTCACTGTGACCTTGAAAATCATGAGGCTTCTAAAGATTTCTTTTCTTCCTCACATAAACAGCCCTGGACGTACAAAGAGTCATGTCATCTTAGAGCAGCAAGGACCTTCGTAAAGAAGGTGTCTGATATTCAGATGCATATAGGCAGGAAGTAGAAGTATGGAGGTGAAAAGTAGCAATGAGGAAAGTGCAAAGAGGGGAGCCGGAGCTGATTGTTGAACTAACCTCTGCTTTAATCCAAGTCCTAAACATAACGTAGGCCATAGATAAATTGTGTTCTCATATCAGACTCTCATTTCACTCACTTGTCGCAATCAATTTGCCAAGTGTAGTCAGTCTGATCGCTCTAAACTGTTAAATACTGCGGTGAAACTTGTGCATAATGCTCCATGGCTTTCACTGTCCACACACGGCTCGAGGACAACGAGAATGAAAGAATCAAAAAGCATTTCTTAACCTCCGCCTCAACACGAACACCATTTTCTGGGCTTCAAAAAATCCTTCTCCTCAGCTTCCTCTCAGTTGCAGCCATGAATCACAGTAAAGAGCCACTCATCAGCTGGTTCATTTCCATGCATTTATATTCATAAGGTGCTTTGCATTGACCATTTATGGTTGAATGTGGGTGCTAAGGGGGCGGTATATGTGGCAGGATCCACATGTGCACATCTCCAAGTTGATACGGGATTTATAAAAGGTAACTGTGTACTGGCAAGCATACACATTTTTTTTGGCTTTTTTTTTTTTTTTAATTTGTAAGTAGGCAAACACTTACTGCGGCATGGATTCTCTGCAGAGTTTTTTTCTTTTCGTTTTTTTTTTTTTAAATAAGGCTCCTCACTTGACGTTTTAATTTGATGGCGGTACCACAGGCTTGTGATCACAGAAGGCAAAGCACCTGTGACACGACAGCCTGGATTATCACGCGCTCTATTCTCAAGCTCTCTGTTTCCGATTCATCCAAAATGCACTCCTGAAATCACAGCGCTGCATGCAAAGAAGGCAGGACGAAAGAGAGCACATACCTCTTTCTCATCCAGCGGTAACACGAGTAACAGTTCGAAAGTATTTTAATCTAAATGCATAGACTCAAACAGAAATTTCCTTCGAACACTGACTTTATGTATTTCAATTCCATAGAGGATAAATAAACGCAAAGTATATAATTAAAATGCAAGAAATTTCAATCATGTTGCCTCTAGGTGAATTAATTCAATAACTTAGTCTGTTTAAATTAAGTAGATTCAATTATTCAATTATCAAACTTAGTAATACGTTCAGTAAATGTTTTAGAGAAATTATTTAATCAATTTAAATTCAATATTTTTTTGAGTGCATACAATTAATATCCAGGCACAGTAGAGTAGTGAGTGACAATTCAAGGTAGTCGGACATCTCCACCACCCCCACCTACCATAAATCATGCTCATGGATGCCCCCAAGAAAATCATAGAGATAGGAATTAGGATTTTTGTCTGACAAAATGTCAGATCTGGAGACAGGAGACAATTCCCACTGCGACTTAACGTCCCATGATCAATGTTATTTGGTCCCTAAACTTAACAATCCAGTTATTTCAACCCAAACTCTAATCGTTCCCTTGCCCTAAACAGGTTGCTTTGTGCCTTAACTCCTCAAATTCATAAACATATCTGTGTGAAATTACACAGACCATCAGAGTTATTAACGTAACGAGAAATGTTGTTATCCTATCATGCAATAGTATTTTTTTTTTTTTTTTAAGTGTGGGACTAATACAGATGGTTACACAGGCTGGTACCAACATAATTGGCAGAAAACCGAAAGTCTGGAGGTAAAAACCTGGAGGGCCACCAGCCTGAGAGATCCATTCCCCGAGGGGACAAAGAGGAGATGAAAAGAGGCAGCAGACAGATCAGCAGCAACACTCCACACATCAGAAAGGAAGGTGAAAAACATTCGGGTCCAGAGAAGCCGGAGCAGTTCTCCTTGCTGAGCAGAGTGTGTGGAGCGAAGCCAGGATATTGCTCCCGACAAGAAAAGGTTCAAGCACTCACTTGGCGTCGGAGTGCCAGAAATCGAGCTGGAGCTCTCAAATCTACCTGCTAGAAATAAGAAGCTTTGTGAGCACTGTGAATCAGTGGGAAGCTTTCAGAAGCAGATGCAAAGAAGGCTGCAAAAAAACTGACAAAGCTACAGAGTCAAGGGAACTGCGATTAGCATGATGGAGAAAAATGACCCCATTTCAAATTTTAAAGGCTTTGTTACTTTTTTTCTAACTGTTAAGATTTCCATAAGAGTTTGACTTCCGTCTTTTGCTTGTGCCGACGCATGCGTCTGTGTATGTGTTTGTGCGTTTGATGCACGACACGCGGCTGTATTTGTAGTCTGAGAGCAGGACACTGCTTTCTGTTTGATCATAGATCAGAGGCGCTGTGTGGCCTTCAGAGTTCTGTCTGCCATTATTTATTGATGAAACAACAATTTCAACAAGACCCCATCCATACACACACACACGCACGCACACACACACACACACACACACACACCTCCCTCCTTTACTTCATGAGGGCAGCTCAGATTTTTCACAAACAGACGAGTCCTGAGCTGAATGTAAAGCCTCCTTGTTCATCATTCTTCACAATATTATATTTTTGAAGAGCAGTAATTGCTGAACAATGGACACATACAATCTGTTTAATTCAAATAAAAGTTATCATGATAAACCTAAGCTTTAAACAGATTCTCCGTAATTTGCAAATAATCACTCGTATTCATTATACTGTACACCCACTGTGAACATAGTAAAGCATATGATACAGAGGACCTTCTGTTCTCGTTTTAGCCCCATCAGCTGGGCCTGTTTTGTCTTTCAGCTGTCACATCTCATTTGGTGTTATGTTGCCTTTAGCGATGCAGGCACCAGCCCCTCAACACTGTGTCACTGCTACTGGTGCTGCTCGGACTTCCACTAGGCAATGATGAGGTCACATTTGTTAAACAGGAACATCTTCCACAGGGCAAAGTCAGAAAGGATGACCCAGTAGATTTAAAGGCTTTGGGACAAGTGTTACTGGTCTTGGTGCACGTAGTCGCTCAGGATTATTTTAGACACAGTGGAATATCGGTTATAGGATGAATAGTAGGTCATGTTGGCCTGTAACAAGGCAACATTTGCAGATATGAAGGTTTACCAATTTGTCTATTTTTCAAAGCTTTCACAGAAATTATTATCTATCAGCACACACAAACTAGTTTGTTATTGACCGATTCATGTGTTCAGTGTGTCCATAATACACAAGTATCAAAGGCACATCTTTGTGAAACAGACAAAACCTAACATCTTTTTTTTTTTTTTTTTTTTTTGGAAGATACATCTCTGGCTATCTAATCTGAGATCGTTATTTAGCAACACTTGCCACTGAAGGTATTTACAAAATACTCTATGACTTAAATTACCCAAATTAAAAGTGATAATAGATAATAAGAAATAAAAATTTAGTCCAGCCCTCATTGAAAATAAAAATAAAAATATTACCATACATTTTCCAGTCCAGACAGATCACACTGTCACATCTTCTTGCTTGATTCAAATGACATGAGAAAAAAATATATAAATGCATTGCTGTGTATGCAAAAAAACAAATACTGGAAAGTAACTTGATAACAATCACTGGTTGCCACCACAGAAATTCAGCAAGAAGATATGGCATATCCAACACCTCATGATACCTAAACAACAAAACAGATCGCCAGTGACTCCAAAAACCACATATACAGTGACACAGTCCCACCGTCTGACCATCCAGATGGATACAGAAGTGTTTCAGTGCTCTTATTACATGACCCCCTGGGTTTTTGAAAAAATCATCAAGTAGTTATCTTTCAGAAAAAAAAAAAATGGTTTCTTGTTAACCTTTGGCTGAATATTTAGCCCTGTAAGAACCGGTGATAAATAGATAACTTATATCAGTGAAATGATAACGACATATGTATAATCCTGTTGAGTTTCTTACCTGTAAACAGTGATAATCAACTTCTCAAATAAAATCTATGTAATGATTTGTTATTTTTCAGCTGTTTACTGCATATCATACAGTATGTTTGGCATGCAAATCTTTTGTTTTTATATAATATTCATGAAACACTCATGACAACTATGCAAAATTCACCTTGGTAATATACCTACGGGTGTCAAGCTTAGCACCAGTGCTGATGAGAAGCGTTACCATGCAAACAACCCCAACACACTCTGTGTTCTTCATGATATTGTGTGAAGAATGAAACTCTTAGGAGCATCGATTACTGTATGAAATGACCTTTTCAGCGCTGCTTGAGCAAAGTTCTGAAGGAGTACATGGTTGCGGGACACAGTTTGCTCAACTTCTCCTTTGCTGTCTGTTTGCATAATGCTGAGACACCCAAACACTGACACACATGATTTTAGATGTCCCTAAGCATTGTGAGAAGCTTGAAATACCATTATGGCTGAACAGCAGTGAAAGATGTCTGTGGACATCTGCATAAATTTCCCCCGCGAGAGGTGTCACTTAAAGGAAGATTTATTTCGCTGTACGGATGCTCGTGTTCCAATACAAATATCTGTTTATTGATACTCATTCTTTTTTACAAGTTTAAAATATTGCACATCCTTGCAAACAGTTCAGAAAAAAAAAAAAAAATGTCTGATGTTACTACAAACTATTTTATTAATAATAAATAAGTACATTTGAAAATGATTAAAATCAAATAAATACCAAGAGACCAGTAGAAAATTTATATTTGCAGTGTTTGTTTTCCCTTATCAAAATTGTATTATTTTTACAATCATTATAATATTCTACAATGACAGCACCTCTTACATTAGAGGTCTAAGTGGGTGCATATTTTTTTGTACCTGACTGATAATATTGACAATAGAAATTGTATCCCATCAATCACTAAACATTGTCTATAATATAACTACAACAGACATTGTCCAATGTATGCAGTCCACATTGTTTTGACAGTCAAAGAGGTTCTCAAGAGGGGATCGCTCAGAGACATCCATTGGCTGTTTGGTACTTGTATATATACAACTTGGATTGATTTTGATTTATTTCTATTTGGAAGCCATGTGCCGAGTAGCATAAACCCATCTGATCTGGTAGAAAGAATGCCGATATCGAGCTGTCCCAAGTACTGGTGGTAAGAAGAAACACATAATCAGCACAGGAACAGACTTTGACACAACACTGACCCTCTGCATTGACTGAACTAAGCTACATTGAGCTGAATTGCACTGTGGGGAATGTAGGCGTGGGGTTTTGAAAAGGATACAATGTGTTGGAACTGGTCAACTCGTAAATGATGAAGGTTCAGGAGACTCTGACGTGTTACACTTTATTGAGGCATGATGAAGGAGAACTAGCTGTAACAATTACTAGTGAAAACACCATGTAGTGACAGACCAATTCTGAAAATGATTTCTTAACATGTTAACTCATCCAGCAAAATGAATCTATTAATGAGTTTGATGGCTTTAAAAATGTGATGATGATACTATTAAAAGCAGAA
The DNA here is from genome assembly GCF_904848185.1 of Acanthopagrus latus. Taxonomy (NCBI): domain Eukaryota; kingdom Metazoa; phylum Chordata; class Actinopteri; order Spariformes; family Sparidae; genus Acanthopagrus; species Acanthopagrus latus. The sequence goes on from NC_051051.1 coordinate 16,660,497, forward strand.
TTAAGAAAGAATTAACAGAATTAAGTAGCACAGAATTCAGTCGTTGTTCTTTGTGGCCTGAAGCCACTATTCCACTTGGTCACAGCCAGATACAGATCTTCTGTCAGTGCACAGGGGGATACCTGCCTCGCTTATAATCTGATCATTGTGTTCGTTGAACACCAGATAACTCACAGGCGAGCCTGCTTGAGGCAAGTGTCATTGGAGATTACTGATAAAAGACTCTGTGTAAATGTACATTTTATGAAAAATAATTGTTACCATTGTGCGGTTTAAATTATGAAAAGAAAATTTGGTGGTGAATGCATTGTGGTCGAGGCTTTTATGTGGTCCCCCCTTACTTAACTGTTGTCACCCACTGTGACCCCCACATGAAAAGAATCCTGATCCACCCCAGTCATAGTGTGTATCTTGTTACTTTCCTCTCCAACAGCAGTTTGGCCATAGGTGTCATTTACACTGGTAACATTTCCTCACCAATGTAGCTGACAAATCAGCACCTGCATGTGTAATTGGCTGCTGCTGATTCAAGTGAGAAATATTGATAAAATTGTCTATTACATCACAAACTAAGGTTAAGTAACAGCCTGCAACATGAGTAGGAACTATTATTGTTATTGGCAGAGATGATACATGTTGTTAGATCCCAAGTTTTACCCCTGTCCAGGAGGCACTCGACCAGTTCTCCATTATAAAGGGTTACTCCAATATCCAAATTGTAATCCACAGCATGTTGGCAAAAATGGTTAATCTGTTGTGCTCTTAATTCCTTGGTCGGTTTCTGCTGCAGATTTCTTGAAGTCTTTTCTGAGATGTTTAGGTTGCTCACATTCTCCGTCTCGGGTGTTTCTTCAAGGCTGGAGCGAGAGGAAGAATGAACTTTAGTCCGTGCTTCTCGGTTTATATATTCTCTCGCTTTGGACAGTGGCTTGGTTTTATGTCCTTATTAGGACATTTTCCCAGCCATCTCTCCGTTTAATGACGAATAGTCCCTTGATGATGGTTAACAATTTCAAAACGCTTCATCAAGAAATAATCATCATGTTACTGAGGCTGAGGCGTGGCTATTCTTCTTGTCCTCATGTTGACCTGATCAGTTCTTTAACACTTTCTCATGTCCTCAGCTCAACACTGTTTCTTTACTGATTTTCATTAGATTTCTAAACTTCAGTACATTGTTTTCAATCATGGTTACCCATTGTATCTACTTTTATCATACTTAAAGCAAAGTTCAACACGTAATTCTTATTGTGACAAAAAAAGAAACACCATGGCAGACAGAGCCTGGAGTGTAACACTTTTCCTTTTTCTTACCACACAGTGCTGTGTCACTTCCTCTTCACTTTCTCCTATAACACAACTGTAATATAATGATTTAACATTCCCTTCATTGCATTTTTAACCTCCAATACATCTATTCCAATCTCTGTTAAACATTCCCTTACTCTAATTATGGCAAACACAATGCAGCAGGCAGAGCTTTTACATACTTCAGAATCATGAATAATGTCCATTTCGTGTATTTGTGTATGGCAGGAGTGTATGAATCTCATCTTTTCTGACACTGTCTCAGTGTGTGTTCATACTTGTACTCATATTAGACAGCAGTACATGGATCTCAGCTATTTTGACAATGCTCACATACAATCAGAATGATATACATTAGGATGACTGATTAGGTAGCAAGCTAGAATAACCAGCACAAAATGATGATTTCTTCTTGTTTGCTTGATTTTTTTTTATTTTTTTTATTTATTTATTTATTTATTTTTTTTTTGGCACATGATAAGATGATGGTGACTTACATTACAGTGCTGCTTGCAAATGTCTCCTCACTTATTCATATGATCTCCCATTGGATTGCCTACATTTGCATATGATAAATACGACTAATTCATTTTAGAATCTTTTCAACACAAAATGAGACCCCTGAGTTTGATAAAATGTACACTGTATTCCAAATTTCACTCAGCCAAGGTCCATCCATCCATTGTCTGTAACAGCTTTATCCCTTTTATGGGGTCGCAGGGTTGTTTTGCTGGACAAGTCGCCAGCTCATTCCAGGGCGCTCGCTGATGGCAGATGCTGCCATGCAAGGTGCCAGCGGCACATCAAGGGCAATTTGGGGGTTAGTCTCTTGCTCAAGGACCCTTTGTCATGCAGCTCCGCTCAGCCCAGAGCTGGGATTTGAACCTGTAACTTTCTGATCATTGGTCGACCTGCTCTACCCGCTGAGCTACAGCCGCCCCCTCAGCCAAGGTATGTCAGTACATTTATGTACTGGAAACTTTGGTGTTACATCAAAATTCAGTTTGCTGTTTAACACTTAATGTCCTCTGGACAGAGACTTCCAGTCCTGCTGTGTGTTTAGCTCAGCTATAGACTATTAGCTCTCTTAACTGCTAGTGCTTAATATTCAATATGCAATATTCAAAGAGAAAGCAACAGCCACATTTTAAATTCTTGTTGGATTTGTCAGTTGACCTTTATTAAACAAGCTCCTGAATGTTTTATTAATTACAAAACTAGAAGACTTTCTTAATTTATTTGATTTTGGCCTTAAGGACATGGAGCCAAAGAAATCACACTTTGTCTCCATAACAACAATTCAGTTAAAATCAATGTCGAAGCTACAGACTAAAATCGAATTCATGAATAGAGCCAGTTTAGTAGGCCTATATTTAGTTCACATATGTAACAGTTTCCACCTTGCAGGCTGATGCCTCATGTCCTTGTCTTGTGTGCTGAAGTTTCCTAAGTGACTGATGTATCATAAGGGAGACATCAGCTGTCAACCTGGCCTGTCACACTTGTCAAGGAAGTCAATTCATTAATCATGTTTGACTCCACATGGGAGAGCAGCCTCCATTTGGCTGAGGTCTTAAACACCTGTGGCACCGGGCCAAGCTCTCCGCTGCGAGGTGAAATCACATCTGGAAGTGCTATATGTCAAGAACATGCTTTGATGGGAGCACATTAGAGTGGATTGATGTCCTTCATCTTTCTTTAAAGTTCGATGAGATGGAATTTCACAAGAGTTGTGTATGCATGGCATGAAAGGGTTTTTTTTTTTTTTTTATCAGTTTGGAAGGCTAGAGAGGTTGGGGAGGGATACAGAGGACATCTGGAGGGACTGTAAATAACAGCTCTAGATGTTTTACAATAATGGATCCTGACTGACTGACTTACCATTATCAGCCTTGATTTTACAGTTAACAATGATCTCTGCAATGACAACAATTAACCCATACGGTTCAGAACTACTCCAGTATGAAATATTTTTTCATCATGAGGAAAGTGTCTGATGTTATTGATTTTGGACAATGATTGTTATTTGATTATTTGATGCTTATGATGGAGCACATTTTTTGGTGACTGTTTCATATTTGTGTTAAGTCTGACACCAATGGATTCAGAGAGTCGGGCATAGACAGTATTTAGATCACAACAAATTATTTTATTCATTCATTTTTATTTTTATTTAAAAGGTTCTTATTTAAGGTTCTCAGCCATCCAGGTCATGGTAATTGTAAGTGCTGTTTCGTAGGCAACTGGACTTGTTACACTTTCTTGGAGACGTTTAAGACTTGAACACTGTGATTTGGTCTATTCAAAACTTTTCCAAGTTCAACCTTTTCTAAAAATCATGTAAAAAAAAAAAAAAAAAACTACTATTAAATTCATGGGACCTTGCAAAATCCTTTTGTACTTCCTGCACTCAATGAAAAACAGGCTCAATAGGTATCCAACAAAAGGAGCAGAACCTTGAAGCCAACACAGAACACATATTCAGAGTAGAACAACTGAATGTGGTATTACAGCCAGAGAAAAAGTCATTAAGATTAATAACTGATGGGCTATTATGATACTTATACTTATATCATACTAATTTTGTCACATTATATGTCTGGAATTGAACAATTCCACAGAATTAAAACAACCCTCCTTGAGAAAATGTAAGGTCAAAATAAAATTTTCAAAAATGAAAAATGTATTGTGATTCCAAGAGCAAGAAATATTGACACCATGTCTGGAAATTTGTATTGAAACAAATCACCACGACGGTCAGCCCTCCAGAGAGAGACTTCAGTGCACTTTCCCTGGAAAACAGCAGCCCTCCTCACCTGCGAGAGCCAGACAGTGTCAGCTATTTGCTGCTGATGATTATGTGATATAATTTGGAGCAAAGAACGTAACTTGTTGTCAGAATCCACGATAGTGGAGGGTCAGAATCTCAATCACAACACATTATAACTGCATCCATATGATTATAAAAAGTTAGCGATTCACAAGTGGAAACTGGGGGAAAGGATAAAAAAACAAACAAACAAAAAAAAAACAAAAAACACAAAGATCTCACCGTTATGATGTGCACTGTGGCAACTTTTTTGGTTCCAGAACGCCAGCCAGCCATATAAAATGACACACTGGAGCAGCTTTCTTCGGAGCTGCTTGTTTCAGTGTGAGCAAACAAGGGCGAAGTCTTTGCACACAAAGGCACATTTGTCTATGCAGGACCAAACAACTAATTAGAAAACTATATTCATACTTCACAGAATACACAAACAAAAAAATAAGCACTAAGTGATTATAAGATTACACGCAGAAATTACAAATGAATTATGATTATAGCTCAGAGGCCCAAACATAAAAATATTCAATTTGTGTCCCCCTATGATTTCCAAGCAGATTTATGGAACCCCCTTCAACCCATAAACAACAGTAAATGTTAAAACAAGTAAGTAAGGAGGAAAACAAAAGGTCAAATGTAAAAAACAAACAACAAAATCTGACGTTACATTAGATGCACGTGATATGCACAAGAAGGTAGTGACCTAAGGTGTAATAGCGAGTGATAAATATAGGAACTATCTCTGCAGTGTTTGCCGAGATGAAGTAAAACCTAATATAAAGATTTATTGAAGCTACACTTTTTTTTTTTATTTTGCATTAACTTGAAAATGGTCAGTGTAAATTTGTAGAGGTTTATTTGCAATGGTATCACTGATATCACCCCCCAGAAAATATAGCCTTGGGAAGCTGAAGTCTTATTGTATCTAAAAATATAACAATAATTGCCTCCTTGAGCTCTGAGTCACAGCCACAGCTGCAGTTCTAGCTGCTGACGGTGACACTTTAATAGTGGTTTTGATTTTTGACATTGTCAGCCAATAACCTGTGCTGTGTTTGTTGTTTGCCATTATTCAGCATGAACTGATTCAGTGTCAAGACTTGATGTCCAGACTGTATTAGTATGAATACATCTGTAGTAGTTGTTACTCTGAGAGAGAAGTTCAACCCCCACATAAGGGACAGTTTTTATATTGTCTCTGAAGATTATGGCCTGTTAGTGATAAGCCGTGTGCTAAAATAAGGCCATTGGCATTAGTTCAGTTACATACATACACAGAAAAAAGAAAATCACCAGATTTAACAAGTTTCCGGGCCGACAATACTCATTGCATTAACTACATCAGTATATGTACAAATTCAGCAAAGGGTTCAGCAGAAACAGATGTGTTGCTAATGGACTTTAACTTTCTGTTCTGCTTTCATCAATGACATTCATCTGCAGAAATATGATTAGCCAACATGAATCTGAACAGAGTCTACACAATTAGATTAGGGAGATGTGGGACAGGAAGTTAAAAGGAAGAGAGAAATTGTCTCTGTAATACACAGTGCATTAGACCGTGTCACAAGACACCAGGGTTCCTCACAGTCTGGCACCCAAGAGTCAAAGTTCTCAGTTTAAGAATAAGAACAATTTGGTCCAAAAAACACACACTACAGAATTTGGATGTGTGCCACGCAAGTGCTGTGAAAGGTGAGATTCATAGTGTTTGTCAGCGAATGAGAGGTGCAGGCTACATGTTATATTGCTGGAATACTGAAATGAACCGGGAGACATGATGAGCACACAACAAGTGGAAACAGTTTCTCTGAGCGCAACGGCATACATTTGTCGCACTGACACTTTTATCACATAATCAGTTTGCATTTTTAATGAGACACTCATAGACAATCACAAAGTGATTTTGGATTTTAGCCTAATTCGTTTGGTCATACGTCGATCAGACTTGGGTTGTTGCTGCTGTCATTAACACCCACAGGGAGCCTCTGTCCAGAATTAAAACAAAACAAAACAAAAACTGTTTAGAGCTAATTCTACATGATGATGCTAAGCAAGGTTAATGCTTACCATCGTGATACTTGCCACACACCAATATTTTAGTGTTATCCTTGTGACCATATTTGGTTTATGCTGCCATTTTCACTCAGCTTAGAGTATCACCATTGCCTCACAGAGCTGCTACTGTGGATATAGACTCCTACTCACACATGAAGTAGTCAGTAGTCTCTGGCCTCTCATGAAGCTCTAGCTTTGTGGTTTTATGTTGAGTATGTCATTTACATACGCTCCTCTGAATGGACAGTTATTCTCTGATGGAGATGTCGCACTACACACAAGGAAGTTGTTTGTTTTCTGCCACAAAGGTTTGTTACCCCAATTAGAGAATAGCTTTGTTTTGTCTGTGCAGAATGCAAACTTGAAACTGCTTTAAAAAAAGACAATGATGCTTGAACAGGCACAACTGATCAGCTTTATGATTCTGTAGTCCCACCCGAAGTGATCCACACTCCTATTTTGGAGCAGAGCTGTGGAAAGTTTCTGTGTAAATCAAAAAGCCTGGTTGTCTCTTGCAATACATCAGAGGGCAAACAGTCCCTGTATTGCTGCTGGCTGCCTATTAAATCTCTGTAACTCCGGTTTCCATTTCAATGAATAGCAGCATCACTGTCCCAACTTTTGAGTGTCTATCTGGGAACGTCCCATTTGTCTTGTTTAGTGCTGCACTGGCCAACAATCAACCACTGCAGCTTTAAAACAACATGGACAAGATGGGAAAGTTGTTCAACTGTGGCCCTATTTAGATGGTATATGTTGCTCGATCTAAAGCCCAACGCACCAGTGCGTTTAGAGTGTGTCCAAGTCCATTTTTCTAGTTAAACGGTGGATAATCTGGACGCACAGAGATGGTATTTAGAGTCTGAATTAGTCATGGGTGTATTTTGGGTGGAACATAAATCAAACTAATCCAAGTGTAGTCCCCCATGCCTTTCAAGAGCCAGATGCACCAGGGCCTGACACATATTAACCAGTGGCACTTCGCTAAGAGAAAGGGATGTGGTCCTCGCTGCTGCACCCTCTGCCCAGCCACTTCAAAATCACCTGTCCCATCAACAACTGTGTTTGACTGTATATGAAAATACATACTGATATTTAACTGAGGAGGAGGAGGAGGAGTGCTGCTGAGCACCTCCCTGTGTGCGTGCTGGTCTCAGTCCGTGGATCAGGAAGGATAGGTTATTAAAAAGAATAAAAAGTCAACAGGTAGCATCAGAGGAAAAAATATTTCATTAATTAGGAAATTATTAATGACATTACCTGCAGCGATCCTCCAGCAGAAACAATACAGGCATCTCTACACTCACGCAATAGCACGCACAAGGAATAGCTGACAATTAATGATTTAAAACTCCTGACTCGATTCCTTCTAGAGAGACAACTACAGCTTTTAGTTTTGCTGATTAAATGTGCCACAATATTTGTTACAGTGACATGACTGTGTTTATATAAATGTTTGAAATAACTGTCAGACAGCCTGTCAGCTCCCAAAATCAGAGTGATGAATGGTGTGAACCAGCCTGTGTAGGCGCATCAAACGCATCCTCTAAATAGCAGTAAACAGTCTGTGCTTTTGACTTTAGACGAGCTTTTTGTTGGTCTATGGCGCAGTGACTTTCCACTGTCTCAAGATAACAATCCGCCATCAACGCGCCTGACCACACCTCATTTTAAGTGAAACTCTCACCAAAATGCAACCGAGGCTTTTTTTGTGGATGTATATGAGTCAAATCTTCATGTAAAGCATAATGACGACGAAAGAGGGACTTTTAAGATTGACCGTATTTTCGTTTTCGGGTCAAGCTCATTTTCTCAGTGCAAGGAGCACTTTTACATCAGCATCAAAATCACTATTTTAAAAACAGTAAGGAGGCTCGACACAACATGAATCTTTGCTTGTAATACCACCAGGGTCTCTACACAAGAACACAAGCACTGATCACATTGTTTGTGTACACAGAGTTTACTAAAAAGACAGTTTTTTGACAATCACGTTAGCAGATGTTTCCTCCGCATGCCACCGTCCTGCCAGTGAGAAGTATCAATCTCCAAATGTGATGTAACATGGACATGAGTTAAGGTGGACTGCCTTTAGTTTGGAGCCTCATATAAGAAACAATACTAAAATCAAAAGCCTGAAAAGTCACGTGAGATATTGCGTGGATAGTTGTTGCCGAAAGACAGTAGTATTCCACCTTAACTCTCCTCAAAGTTACATTGCATTCTGAGATCAATACTTCTCGGCTGCCATGACAACTGTGAGTGGAACAAGCTACTGCTAAGGTGATTTGTTAGAAAAACTTTATTTTTAGCAAACTCTGTGTACATAAACAATGTTTTCAATGTATAGAGACCCTGGTGACACTACAAGCAAAGTTTCATTTGTGTTGAGCCTTCTCACTGTTTTAAAAATAGAGATTTTGATGCTAATGTAAAAGTGCCCCTTGCACTGAGAAAAAGAGCTTGACCTGATAAATGAAAATACGGTAAATCTTAAAAGTGCCTCTTAAAAGTGCCCCAAAAAAGGTGCATTTTGGCGAGAGTTTCACTTTAAGACCAACATGCCCAGGGGTGCACAGGTGGGCACCGGGACATTTGCAATTTACACAACGTAGGCGCTAGCAAAGACATGTGATAGAGCCAGCTGTCAAAGCATGTGGTTGTTGCCTTCCTGATAGTGCAAAATAAATATCAAATGAGAACAATTATACAATCAATGATACACCCCTTATGACTTCTTCTCCCATTCCAGTGCACTTAGTAGCCAGATGGGCTTAAACAGAGAGAATCGTACTGTGCCTCAAGAAAATGACACTAAATTTATTGTTGATCTGGGAAATAATATAATAGTACATGACATTACTATTTGTAAAATTGCAAATTCAGTATGCGTTATATAGATGGAGGGAGTCATGTATGAATATATGACATACTTCATTAATAGCACTACAGTTATCATATAACACGCAAAGTGATTTTCCAGAAATATATTTCCTAGTATTGGCCTTTTAAAGAATAATTCTTGTTTCAAGAGCTGCTGGTATGGTTGAGTGTTTGTGTAAGAAATATGAAAAAATGCTTTTAAAGCATTCACAATCTGAAGTGTTTCTATTTACCAGTCTGTTTCAGGAGCTTATGAAAATGTAAATGTTTCAAAAATGCATAGTGTTGAGTGATATGGTTGCTTTTCTTTCTTTTGTTTGTTTTCTTGCAATTTAGAGCAACCATTCTATTTAAGACTAGGAAAACAGAAAAGTGAACTTCAGGGAAAGTGAGAAACATCATGTTGCCTTACTTGGTGTGCCTTTGGGAGAAGTTTGTTGTGTGTATTTGTACGTGTGTGCCTATGTTTACGTGCGCCTGTGTTTTTTGTGTGCACGTACAGAGTTATTGGGTGAGGTTGAGCTCCAAATACAAGGAGACTGGTAGTGTATTACTCAAGGGACTTTGAACCAATTTCACCTTATGTAATATGACTCTGGGGAAATCAGTGCTGTCACACAGTGTTTATGGAAAAGATATCATGGCGGATACATTTGCAAAAGTGAGGACAAAAATAATGCAGAGGCAGCAGACATGCCAGTTTATGACTGGTTGGCATCAGCAAATGTGTCTGGGGAGTTGAATATGAAATGTAAAAAAAAAAAAAAAAAAAAAAAATAGGGGGAACATGAAGCCTTAAATGAGATGTCTGTTTCCCCAATCCAATAAATATTGTGTAGTGTATTGCCCTCTGAGGACCTGAGATGTATGAATAGTATGAGAAGCACTTATGGCTGCACCTAAGTGAAAAAAAAAAAAAAAAACATTTTCAAGCAGAAGGCCACTTTATATGTCATTCTTCATGACCTTAAAACCGAATATGGCTGCAATTTGTGAAATAGTTCACATAGTTGTTTCCTGCACTCGTTTGTCAACATAACGTTACATGTACATGCAACATGAGTTCACTTTATGTGAAATTGATGCCAGGCTAGTGCAAAATCACGTTACGGGGTCGCTGCACTTTATACAAAAAGCAGTTAGAGTAACTGTTTACTAAGTGGCCAGCACACAAGGAAAATTACACTCAGTGTTGGCAGTTAATGTGACTGCTAGAGATGCTGCTAGATGGGATGAAGATCAGAGGGAGAGAGAAAGCCCCATTTACCAGTATCAGTGGATTACTATGAATCCCAGTTTGTCTGATGAAAATTCCAATGAACGTTTCAGGTGTAAAATGGTCACTGCAGAGGTGGTTGTTGTGTGACTAGTGATCCTCAGCTCTCCATCAGTGTGACAAGGCAAAATCAATCTTTATCTCATCATCCACAAATGTGATATAGCAGGGGTCTGCCTCGCAATAATAACAGCTTGATTAGGAAAAGGAAGAGGTTTGAAAGAAGCTGTGACACAAGATTAATGAGCTGCAGATGTCTCCCACATAAACAGGTAGAATGCTAAAGTATAGCTGAAATGTCTAATGTGTGTAATTGGTAGCTCTGTGGCAGCCTTGTCTCATTTGTATGGGATTTAATCAAGGTAAATCCAACAGACGTCTGTGCGTAAAGACACTGTGCTCGGGCGCCTCACTTTTCTAATCAGACGCTGCAGATTTGTCAACATATGTGTCCTGCTGCCTTCAGACGTCTGCAGGGATTTAATGAACTTAAGGAGAAGCTTTTCATTCAGTATATAGCAGCTGTGGACATCAAATACTATAATAATTATCATTTTTTTAGTTAAACGCAGACAAATTTACTGATGTTCTTGCTTTATTCACATTAAATGTTGTTTTTTTTCATGCAGATTATTGAGAGATTTCTATTCTCAGCACGTCTAAGACACATTTTCCACCAGAATACTGAAAAATGTCTTTGTGTTGCTTTATTTGAATGAATCTTCCACCTATTCGCACCTCTCCTCCCACCTGTGTGCCACGTACTCTGGCAGCAGTTGTTGCACTTTAAGCTACATGTACAATTGTGTTGAATACTGGCTAACAGGGTGATGTAACCGCACAATCATAACTGCTATCGTAACTGAACAGGCAGGAAATGCACAGCTTAGTCCTGTTTCTCAATATATTTTATGTTTGATATTTTCTAGGCCAGAGGTTATTAGTTCAACTTGGAACACTTAAACACGATGTGGGAGTAAGCAGAATCCATTAATTTTCATAGTCAGTGGTTTATGTTCGTTGCTGCCATCAGTCGAGGCCAATCTCATTGCCATCATTATCGCTTTTAAAGCAGCAGCGCCTCCTACTATCACGTACTGACAGCTTGGTAATGGAGTCCAGTCTGGCCCCCCTCCCTGAGACATGTGTGGAGTTGGGCTGCAAATATAGGCAACCTCAAAAATACTTCTGATGGAAATGATGCCTTTTTGTAAACTGAATACACACAGTGATGATGAAAATCCCACTGGCCAACATGGTTTGCATGCATCAATCTTTCTGTTACTTTCGCATCTACCGGTTTAGTTTCATTGATGTTCTCAGTATGGAGAAGCCAGTGCCATGTTCCCTCGGATTGGATCTGTGTGGGTATCTTTGCTCAAAACACACTCAGTGCTTTGTCTTGATGTGGTGCATCATATTGCCGCTTGTAACAATTGTCACGCTCTAAGATATGACACATGCTGATTTTGACCTGCCCTGACCTCCCTATATAATGATATGAACGTTTCACTCTGTGTACTTCCACTCACTTTCTCTTTTGCAGTTGCAGCAATTACTACAATTACAAAGTCCTTGCTTAACAAGAAACACAATTAGGGTCACAATAAGCTGCTTTCACAGTCGACAGGCTGGACTTTGGCAATGTTGGACCTTGCATTATGAGGCACAATTAAGTAGTGTTTGCAATATTAAAAGGGAGTTTTAGGTTAAATTTGACTATCAATGATAATTAAAGATTAGGGATCAGGGATAGTTGTTAATTATAATTAATTACATGATCCAATTTACATTAGATAACCTTGGGGGACCACCCTTGAAGAAGGGAAAACACAGCAAAGGTACTAAATCAGTCTCATAAAAAAGGTATTAAACAGTTTATAACTCTGACTAATAATTAACTTAATAACTACAACCAAATTTACCATAACAGTTTGTAATGGTTGAAGGATTTTGGAGTTCTTGACAGGGATTTTTGAGTTCTTGCACAGCATTCAATAGACAGCAAGAAGGTTCAAAAGTCTTTTAATCAACACAAAGATGAAAACACACAATCTGAAAAACATTTACTATATGCAGGTATGTGTGTGTGTGTGTGTGTGTGTGTGTGTGTGTGTGTGTGTGTGTGTGTGTGTGTGTGTGTGTGTGTGTAAGACGTGATGCCAGGTTATAGAAGGTGGTTAGTTGCATGCAGAGATCCTGAGTCTGTGAGAAGTAGCATTCGACTAACATCAAATTATTCGTCAAGGAAAGCAAACTACTAATAACCTCACCTGAGATCACAATAACACTCAAACAGTGACCAAACACGTGAATTGAACACATATGCATTACATCAACCAAAGTTAAAAGTCCTGTGCTAAGCCGTGCTATGCTATGCTATGCTATCTAAGCTCAGTTCAACATTACCAGTCTTTGAAGAAAAGGTGCTGGTGGTTGCAGGAGAAGGTCGGGATTCCAACGTTGAATGCTGCTCTTGCTGTGCAAGGTCTGATGAAAGTCGACAGAGGAGGAAACAGTTTGCTCCTCTCCTTTGCGGGGATAGCAGCTCAGTGCTAACTTGCTTGGTGTTCCTCAGATTGTGAAGTTAGCTGGCAAGCTTTGCGTTGCAGCTGCTGGTGCTCACTGATCTGGAATCCTGGCAGGACCTGTGTCGCTGAAGTGAGGAGAATTTCTTTGTGCATGCTGCAAATGCAGCTTGCAGCTCTCTGCAGCTGTTAGGCCCAGAAGAAGAGATCTTGAGGGCAGGTAGCCCTGTAGGGGGTCTGGGGTGGAGAGGAGACCTTGAGGATAAGATGTCGAAGGAGTACAGGGTGTAGAGTAAGAGAGGAAGAACAAGGAAGGTGCTTGGCTATCTGGTCAGAGGGGGGTCTAAGAGTCCATTTTGAAATCCACACTGAATGACTTTATCTGTGGATCCCAACAGCAATATGAAACTTCAATTTAAGAACAATATTGAAGCAGAAAACTCTCAAATACAATATCCATGAGGACTTAAGTAATCCTTTTTGGATAATTCAATCCAATCTCCATGATGTGTGCCTTTCCTAAACGCTTTAAAGGAAGCAAATACAGTAAAGGAAGATTTTACGCATGTTATTTACCACCACATCACTTGTGACATGAGCTGCCCTTCCCTGGCAGCAGAGAGAGCAACACTGTGGCAGGCTGTACAATATTGACATGCTTCAAAGATAAATGTCTTTAACAAATCCAGCTAACATTCTGGGCGTTAATAAATGTGGATACAATAGCCTAAACACTGAATGTAGGTAAGTTGAGATGTCAGCTGCAGTCATCCATCACCGCCCCTTTTATCATTTTGCAAAACTGGGCTTCAACGTATTTCTTCCTATATCATTCTAATCATTTCCAATGCTGCTTTGGTATTAGGTTCTACATTTTTCTTCATCATGTGGGCAGACTCAAAGTTTCAACAAAGATAGATGTTTTACTCCTCAGCTTTTTTTTTTTTTACTTTTCCAAGCAAAGGTACTTTGGATAACAAAAACTGAATAATGAGTTATATCTTTCCCCCTTTGATGTTTTGTTTTTTACAAGAGCATGTCACAGTGACGCTTAAGGGTGGGATTGAGTGATGCTCGAGAGGCAGATGGAGACAATGAGCTGCTGCAGGAGAGAACAAGTGGCACCTGAGACTTGTTAACCCTCTCCTAGATGTACTCGTCTTTTCGGCAGAGAAGGTAAAGACACATATGGATGCTTCTTTGAAAACCTACCACCCGTACAGATGTGTCGCCATTTGTCAACACAGCAGTGGGATTTCTCCTTGCTTATTTGTATCATAAAAGCTGCTGGGCCTAATGAAGTGAAAAAGCAACATGTGACGGGGGAAGCTGAGGGGGTAGGCAGACCAATAAATAACAATTTAGCTAGGTTAAGTTGGGTAGCTGTTATATTGCTAATTTAAACTACAAAAAAAAAAAAAAAAAAAAAATGATGTGATTCCCTTAGAAAATTAGCTGGCCTAAAGTAAGTAATACATAATCTGTACCTATATCACCTCTAAGAAAAACTGAGCGAGAGCTGAATGGGTCAACTGATGGACAGACAAGTGAGCCTTTGTTTGAATTATTGCCATTATTACCTCAGTTAACAACCATATACTGTAGCATTTCTGTTCTGCACAAAATTCGACCAGTACCTAAATTATAATATAGCCCCTAAGACTGGCATAGTAAGAGTAAATGTATTTGTTTAATCATGATTTAATGTCATGATTTGAAACATATTATATTTTTTTCAATCCATGTTTGATTTTACTTTCTCTATTCACTCATTCATCTTGGAGGAATATACTTAAGTGTCACATAAGTATATGAAAGAAAATATCTCTGTTTTGATATAACTGGTTTGTCCTTGTTAATGAAGGTTCTCAGTCATCCAGGTTATGGTAATCATGTATCGTCGGCAACTGGACTGTGTTTCAGTTTCGTGAAGACGTTTCAACTCTCATCCAAGATGCTTCTTCAGTTCTAACTAACTGGAGTGGCGTGTCCTTACAGAGTCGTTAGCGACACTCTGAGCTTGGAGTTTCAGGCCATGTCCAGATGTACCGAAACAATCTTTTTTTCCCTCGTCTTCCTTGGCATCGTTTCAAGAATATTTTTTCAAGTAGAAGAGACGGAGCATGCGCATAAAGCTTGCGCACTGTATGCAAACAGACAGTAGAAGGAGAAACCGAACACAACAAGAAGACAACAAAAATGGCTAGTGTAAGGAAACCAGGAATGTTTGCGTTGACCGATAATGAGGTTGAACTGCTGCTGTGACACACACTCAACTACTACCACTACTCGGCAAGGGGTCGAGGGGTGGGCCGATGGTGTCATCGATAAGCAAATTATGCGGATTCGCTCGTTCACTGAATGAGCCCAGGTATGAGTGGTTGTTAAGCCGTCTGGGGAGGGAGCTCAACTCAGTACTGATTGTAGGTGGGTGATAAGTAATGTCGTAGGCCACCTCCTCTGTTCAAAGATGGTTGGTACTGTTTGTCATAGATGGATTCTTTTACTCAGCTTTCAGCCATTTGGCTTCTGTGGCCAAGATGTTTACATTGTTGTCCTCAAGGGAATGATTTTTATCCTTCAGATGTGAGTGGACAGCAGGGTCTTGACCTGAGGAGGAAGCCCTCTTGTGTTGTGCCATTCGCTTACAAAGGGGTTGTTTTGTCTGCCCGCAAGGACAGAGGGGAAGGAGAGGGAACAGAAGCACATCAGGGGGGCACTTAAAACCTGTGGCAACCCAAACTGCACCTTTGTCAAAACCTAAAATAAAAGATCCAGAGCCGACAGAGAGGAGGAAGAGACAGAAAAAACATTGTCATTCAATGTATATATATATATATATATATATATATATATATATATATATATATATATATATATATATATATATATATATATATATATATATATATTCAGAACATGCAATGAATGCATTGAATGCTTTGAAATCTGCTACAGTACCACATGTGTATTGATGTTAACAGCATGATTTTCTTATGATTTGACTTCAATTATCATTTATCATTTTATAAGTACTTAGCTGTTATATAATCCTGTTTTGTGTTATGTAACATTTAACTCTTTGTTATTTTATTTATTCATCTTACAAACTTTTAGACCGTTGGTTCTTATGATATGTTGCATTTATTGAGAACAGAACGAGTGAGTTTCCAATTTGCAGTCGCATATAATTCAAATATTTAATAGAAATCAAATTATTCTGCTTTAAGCCAAGTTTCTTTTCGCACAAAGCAATTCATTAACAATCAGTAAAAGACAATCTGACTCTTGGCTTTTTGCTCACCATCCTTTTTGGTCTCTCCATTGTGAAGCCCCCTGCTTGGCCATGTGGCTGACTGGCACTCGCCTTTTGTTTTCACTTTTTACTGACAGGTGAAAAAAAAAACCCAGAATGAACTCTTAACTGAGTAGAAAGAGGATTTCTAAAAGCCAAAAGGAAAGCCTGTCATTTACTATAATGAATAAACCTGACGCTGAACGCATCAAGACTGGAGAACACATGCGGTGTCTCCTCTATGGCCTGAGGTAAGCCTTTTCCAAGGAGTTTGCCTCATCATCAGCCCATCCTTCAACAAAGAAAAATAGGAAATCACCATTTTATGCATTTCCTTTATGAGTTGATGCAGAGATAATTCTAAACAGCCGCCTAAGTTTTCCACAGCTAACCAACTGAGTTTTTCCGATTGCCAGCATGTTCCAAGTCGCTGGGGGTGTGCTTAGATTCCACTGTAGACACGCCGATTCATTTTATAGCAGGATGTCTCCATGAGAAAAGAACAAAACAAAACAAAACAAAAAAACAAAACAAAACACAAAACTCGTATACAGCATAGACACCATTTAAGCTTAAACCATATTCTTCTACCCAATTACATCCCAGTGGCAAATGTATCAAATGTTTCCCCACTACATGAATTTTAAAGCTTTAGTTAGTTTAGTTACCGTTAACCCTACTGCTTGCTTTACCTTACTTACTTTGTGTATATCTCATATCAATAATCTGCTGTTGCAGCTAGGTATTATAATTATAGGTTAAGCCACCCAGCAGTATATACAGTTATTAAAAACACCAGTAGTTATAATTCTATATGTATATTATTCTGAAATGGATAATTTGTTGATTCAGTTCATTCAGTCATAAAAACAAAGACTGTGTGTTTATTTAGTGTGTTTAAACACATGAAATCAGTGAATGAAGATCCTTCTGTTCTGACTAAAATGTCTCTTCCAAATATATCCCAGTAGCTCAGATGATAGAGCATGCAACCCATATACAGACCTCCTGCAGAGGCCCAGGGTTTGACCCTGACTTGTGGTCTCTTGCTGCATCATCACTAGAGAAGTGTAACATTTTCCCCCTCACTGACTTCTTAGACAGTTTTATCAGAGTTATTTTTGGCCTCTGTTTTCATCCTACATGAAACACATATGTGGTGAGTACTACAAAGGCGAATTACCAATATTTGGCATTGCCCATGTTGGTATTAGAGGTATTGTGGGTGAGTGGTTGTGGTGCTGGAGTGAGTGTGGATGAGGGGACCGATTTGGATGCATGTTAAAACCCAAAAAACAACCCAGAGACCAAGAAGATAAATATAGAAGCTAATCTTGTCAGAGTCAACAGACAGGCAGGAAACCAGGCAAGAAAAGGCAGATGAAGTGGCTTGGACTGCTTCGTGAGAAGCACATATGACAATTTGGCAGGGACCAAATTGGGGAACTGGCCAGTATATATTCTGCATGGGCAATGAAGGATGTAGAAACAGGGGCTTACTTAATCTGATAATGGTGTGCACTGCTTTGTTTTGGTCTTCGAATTGAACAACATTTATTGTTGAAAAGGGTATCAAATAGTGTGACAGGCACTTGATGGGTGTGTCAGAGACATCAATACATTTTCACAATATCTTCTTGGGGCAGAATATGCCCCAGGTAGGTGGGGCAGTCAAGGTACGTGTCCACAGGCCTCATTTGATGCAAGGTCACATGACACTTCCCCGCTTTGCACACCGCTGCACCCTCTGACAAACTCACTGATTGCACCTGATTGGACAAACGCCACTTGGGCAGTGAGTGACAGGAGTGACAGAGTTACAATATCAGGCTACATTTATGACAAGCTAAACATACCTATTCGATGCAACTGAATGAATAAAAAGAGGGTATGTTTTATAATTTACTTTGCACAGTCAGATTAACATTTGAGATATGGGTTTGTTTCACACCTTTAGAGACTGCTTGGTGCCATCCCAACAGGAATATGTCCATCTGCTTAATTTAGCAGCTGAACAATAAAAAAGCGAGTGAAATCTCGTGACCACACAGTGTCTATCTGCGTCTACAAAAATTACATATTTTTGTCCCATTACCATCTGTTTACTCAGACAAGGTCCATCACTTACAAACAAAAGGAAGGGGGGCCATGGAAAGTAAAAGAGTGAGGATGTGTATTATGCTCAATATGTGAACAAATACAGACACTCAGTGCGATGAAGAACAGAAAAATCTCTGATCAGCAGCTACTTTGGATTGTGACGCATTCCTGGCTTGCTGCTCTTCCCAAGGCAGCATCCATGAGATCCAGTTGCGTTCAGGGCCAATAATTTGCAACTGATTTGGAAACTCTTTGACATCAGGGTTCATGAATAAACGCATCAATTTGGGTAATTCATTATGTGAATTGCCAGCATGTTTTTATTATTATCATTGTGGCTTCCAGCGTCATTTTAATAGGATTCAAACCAACAGAAGTTTGATGTGAAGTTATTATGTAGCTTAAATTCTGTGAGTGTAAATGTAAGCCAGTACCTGACAGCCTGGTAATATGTATGTTCAGCCATTGTTGTCAATGTCCAGAATTTTATTTACAAATGTGTGCTGATGATGCAGGACAACGTAATTCAAACTGTCTGGTCAGTCTGTAGAACTTTGGATTTACAGCTTTTGACTGGTTTCTACACCATTTTTTCCTTGGACACACACTGCTGACACCACTACATCTGCATCACATATTTTCTTACACAATACTTTTGAATATTGTTTTACATAAATATTCTCTTTCTCTTAAATAATAATAAATAATAAATAATCTCTTTTCCCTATATGAATTGGAAAGACCTCGCGCTTAAAATTGTATGTCACACTAATTTGGTAAGACAAGTTTCTGATTATTTTCAGAGCTGGGTTGCATAATTGGAGCTTATATGCACTTTTGAGGAACACAATATATACACAAATCTGACGAACTACTGGGCGTAAACAAGCTTGTGGCAGATGACCATGTTGTTTCTATTTTTCTCCATTACTGATATGTGCTATTGTTATAACCAGTGCCTTACATGTTAAATCTGAACATTGTTAATGATGATGTCTAACATTTTCAATCCAGCTACCTACGCTATACCTTTCAGCAGGCAGCATGAGCACAGGTCCACTCAAAACAATCGCTAGATTCATCTATACCTATATATTATAGGATAGAGCATGCATGCAAAGAATTAAAGGGAAATGTATACCTTAACCTAGAAATTTAACAGCTTAGTTCTAACTCTTGTTTTACAAATCTTCTTCAGGGACTGCTATGATGATGTCACCCTGTTACAAATCCCAGAGCTGCTCCACAAACAGTGAATAATGAGAAAACTCTGGGGCACATTTTATGAATCACAGCTCAGTGCTTTACATAACTCAGACAAAAACAAACCCACGAACCAGAGACAGCCACTAACTTAATCTCACTTAATCGATTTACTTTCCAATTGGTACCTAAGTGTATAACAGACTGCTGGTCTGATTTCCATTTAATGGACATACTGATCTGTCTTGGAACATATAACCTCCCTGTCCATAATAATATGGCTAGCATTCATTGTTAAGGAAGAGTTGAATGCCATGTTTCACAAAGGTCTTTATCTCCTTGATGGAGTGATGTAACAGTTCACATGGAAGGAGCCGATGACGAAGAGCCCGCTCTGCTCCAAACCATCTGTGTGCTGGTTGGGAGGCAGACGGCTGGGCAGGTGGGCACCAATGCTCAGGGACCCAGGTGCCCTTGAAACCAAGATCCTAGAGTGAGCCTGCAGATTACAGCCACTAATTAGTGAGCAGGGCAGAGTGCGAGCAAACTCATGTGCCAGGCCCTGGTGCATGTACACATGCAAACATACATACGCACAAAACTGAGTCAGACAATTACATTAGTGTATGTGCATACCTTGCAACACGTGAATGGTACTCACCACAGGTGCCTGACTAAAAGTTGTACATAATCATCCATGTCAGATGAATATATAATGTCTGAAAGCCCTGTATTCTGCTGAGATCACAAGCCTAAGTGTTGATTGTGTTTGTTTTTCTTATTCATGCATATTGATTACCAGGGTTATGATTTTATTAGCTTATCGAGGTATAAACACTCTCTTCCACTGATAAACTTGAATTAGTTTTTAATTTGAGGATCAGCCTCAAGCAGTTTGCAGGATAAAATGGTTGTTTTGTTGTTGCTACAGTGAGGAAAACACATGATACATAGTAATACAAAAAAATTGGCACTCTACTGGTTACCTTCTCTTGTTCTCTCAGTTCTGCTATAATGAGTATGATCTGTTCTGATATACATTTATTTTATAGTGTAAAGTTCCTGTTCTGTCAAACCTATACATCTCAAACTGAACAGCTTTCCTATGTTGGTCACAGTGCATTAATTGAAATCTTTGTTTGGTGCTTGTCGGGGCTGAATTAACTGCTTAACTTTCTGTAGTTCAAAGAACACTCTTCAGTTTGTGCAGCCTTCTTTGTCCCCTCATGAAAGTGGCTGCGGTGTTGCTGTTGATAGGACATCGCTAGATGTTTGCAAAGACTAGTGATAGGGACGACAGTTCTTTTTACTGTACTGAATCTCTAGAATCTGTTCATTAAAATCATTTGTTCAAAAGATTTGTTCACCGAATCGTTCAGTGCGCTCCAACTCCCAGGACTGATAAGCAGCCAAACGATCCGTCATTCAGTTCATGATTCAGCCCTGAGGTTCACGTTCACTTACGGTGAACTTACGGTGCGCTCACAGACTATAGTACACAATCATTCGCAGGAGACGCAGTGCTGCTTTGAGTGGTATACATGCACTAAAATTATTACACGGTGAAAGTGTCCTCTGTGCACAGTAAAAACACTTAACATGATGCGACACAGATGCAACACAGTGCTAATTTTAGCAGTACGGTTACTGAACGTGAATCAACTCCTCTGCCCTGAGTGAGTGAGTGAGTGAGTGACAGCGCCACTTTCAGCACAGTACGAGAACGAGAACGAGAACGAGAATCATGTCCTCAGCGACAGTTTGGCGTGTGCAGTAGGATCGTGAATCATGAACGAATCACAGCGCGAACGTGAATCACGTCCTCACCACGGCAGTTCCACTCCCGGCCGGCATGATCGTGGCTGAGCTCAACTGAACTAAGAAAGGAACAAATCAGTTCATGAAGTGATTCCGTTCACTTTGTTCATTAAAAGATTTGTTCGTTCGAACAACACGTTCGCGACCGACACAACACTAGCTAAGACTCTATGAGGTCATTTCTATGTCGCTAAAGTGCTTCGAAGGTTGGCTAAGGTTGCTCGGATGCTCAGGGCACCACTATAGGCCATAGCGTTGGTGGCATCCTCGGCAAGATCCAGTCACGTGATATTAATGAATAGCAGTACCTATATAAACAGTATATTTATATGCAGAACATCAATGTACTGAACTTTATATATTCTTATACAGCCTCACAAATCTTTGATAAATCAAACTTCTGTCAATTTACTATTTTGAATTACTGAGCTGAAATGGTTCCAATAGAGGCTCCAAAGTAAGCATGAACACATATGTTTGTGACTAAAATTATTCAGGTCAGCCACCACTGGGGGTTTAACACCACTTTGCTCTAAAGAATGCAGGAGGGCTTTGCTGTCAACCCATTGGGCCATCTTCCTTATGTGGGCTGTGGAGTAGTGGGAGGCCTCGGCTGCTCACATATGCTGTGCTACTGATCCATGGGTCGGCTCATCTACCTTGTTTAAAAAAAAAAAAAAAAAAGATAATGACCATATCAATTCATATAATAATTAATCTCTAGAGGAAATATTGACATCAACCTTGTATATCACAGGAAGATTACCTATCTGTCCACAGAGCAATTTGGGACTTTGTGCAACACACCATGATGAGTTGTGCACATGGTAAAGAAAACGTAAAGTGAGCAGGCTGAAAAAAACCTGCTAGGTACATTTGGCTTAGCAGGAAATTAACTGTGCTGTCCCAGCCTCACTTTCCCAGTGTCCAAGTTCTGCATGATTGCCAGGCAGGAGGAGGTGGTGGTGGACTGTGTCAAATGCAGCAGACAGGTCAAACAGGATGAGGGCAGAGGATAGCAAGGATAGAGAGGCAGCCTGCAGCGTGGGGAGATTCTGAAATACTGAGAAGTCCAGTCACGGTTCAGTGTGCGAACATGTTTTGAAGGTTTATTTTTCTGGTGATTTCCATTTTTTCATATGCATGTCAGGTCAGGTCATGTCAGCAGAGCAACAACAGCGACAACATCGATAAGACTAGCAGCTCAAATTGCTCTCGTGTAAGGAGAGAAAAAGGCTCAATCCCAAATTTCTACCTCTTCTCCTCATTTGCAAGTGCCCCCTTGCCCCTCAGACGAAGGGTAACAGAGGGTAATGGTTAAACTGGGAGAACGCTTCGGGACCCCTTTACATCATTCATTATCAAAAACAGCATTTATGTAAACGTGACTGGACATCCTGGCAATCCTGGTATGATCACAATGCCATTTGTATTTTTTTTTTGTGTGTAGGAGATTAAATAACATTGCTAACAATTCATTCACAACTTCACACTATCATTGAAGTCATCAAATAATGAAGAACATTGCTTCATTGCCTGGCCACTAGCTAGTGGAGCATTATAGGCTAACATTAGCAATCCATGCTCCTGCCCTGCCTGCCCTGTCTGCAGTGAGTACCAAGTGCAGCAAATTTACTGCTGCACTTTAGTAAAATTCCCAGCGTCATATGCCATCAAATGCAACAAGAAATGAAACATGTCAAAATGTGCAACTGTCATGGATGAATCAGCAATCACCAAGGGGTCTCATATTGGGAGTCCTACTCAAATTTATATTTTAATCGCCATGGACACTTTTACCATATCTATCCACGTGCTGTATTTCACAGAGCACTGTGTCAGTCATTCATTACCAAAACTGTTCCACTTGCTTATTAAGAGAATACCTGAAACCATATCACATTCTCACTGGTACTTTGCACCCAGGCAGATGGAGCATGCAATTATGAACATAGCTGAGTTAAGGTGGGCCACAACAAGACAGGAAAGAGGAAAGTAAGATGGTAAATTAGACTAACCCAAGGTTTCCATCGGGCCTTCCGTGGCCACATTACAGCTTCTATGTGGTTCCCTGATTGTGGCTGTTCTAACCCATGCTCATGTTTCCACCTGCAGCGCCTTAGCACATTTCAGCAGCGTCCCAGAAAAAGTCTATTTTTTAATGGAAGCAGACCATATCCACGTCAGTCTACACAGAGCAGATTGAGCCAGAAATGAAGTCAGACAGCGGCATAGTGCATCTGGTTAGCTTTCATAATGAAACTCCTGGTGCCAACTTGGGCTCAACAGTATGATGAAGTCGGAAATATTAACAATCAACACACTTAAAACAAACAAATAATGAAACAATTTAAGTATGTAGCCTACTCAACCATAGTAGAAGCACAAAAGTCAAGGAAAAACGATGAAATTTACACAGTTTGAGCAAGTCAACATCAGGTGGGCTTGACGCTCAGCTTCTGAAATGCTCCCAGTGGGATATGAAGTTGTGAGAAGAATGGAACAAAACAGCAGCACACACTTTTGTCCTGTCCAAAATGTAGATCAGGAGCCTGTGCCATAAAGCCGTTATAAATGTCACTGAATATGTTTCTGTGCTTTCAGCTCTTAAATTTCTTCAAATAGGTGATGGGGGGTAAAACTTCCTCCAGATGAAATTGCTAAATGTAGGCCTACCTATAATTTTTGGCAAGATAAAAATATGTATTAAACCGCCTTTTAAAGGCACCAGAGTACATGTGGTTTTAGCAAACAAGTACCAATTTAAAAGGACAATGATACATTGAAACAATCAAGAACTTGAACGCCCTATCCGTAGACATGAATGTGTAGAAGAGAGGAGTGGGACTAAGTGGTAGGGGCAAGTGGTGCATATTACAGCTAATGCTGTATATTCGAAAATACAATGACTGTATACAGACACCAATAACTCTGAATAGAAGGGTAGATTAGTCAGTGCTGTCATTATTTGATTAGCTCTATGTTTACTTGGGGACACATCAAGAGTACTTTTCACAGTGTGCTCATGACAGCAATTTGAGCCACAGCAATTTATTTTCAATGCATAGCAGAAACGATTGGTTTCTCCTATTAGATACCGCATATTTGTAAGGAATGGAAGCCATCCCTTGTAGAGTCAGTCGCAGCTCTGTGACCAAAATATTCAGTCTGCATCACTGTGGACTTGAGGCATTACATTTATTAACTTTAGCTGGCCTCAGTTACAGAAGAAACTCCTCTCAGTAATTGAAATTGGCTTCTTCGTCAGAATATTAATTCGCACACAGCAGAACACCCTCAAATAGGAAATGGGGAGAAGAGGAGCCGGCTTGAGTTGGGGTTGTAGCTCCATTTATATTCCTTTACAGTTCAGCAGGTCTGGTTAAAGTGCCTTTTAACACCCCTTGAAGGAATGGGATGTCAATTGTGGGAAGAATTTGCAGGTGACAGCCCTTGACCACCAGTTCACTCAGTGGTGATACTAATACCTTGAAGTGATTGTGGAGCAGCAGTATCTGCAGTTCTGCTATTTTATCATTAGAATTCTGGCAAGGGGGTGACTGGAAATAACAGCTTGAAGCAAGTGAGGAATAATGGAGCACAGGAAGCGTGGGGAAATGTGTCTAAATGTGATGAGCCTAATCAGCATGCAAACGATCTTGCAGAACAGAGAAAGCGTTCAAGTATGTGTATACACATCAAGCTTTGAGAGTGAAATACTTTGTCATTTGTCTATGTTGTAATCTGATTACAGGCCTGCTTAATTATCAACCTTCCAATCAAGTTTATTTCATCTCTCTCGACTTTCATTAGTATTGGATGATCTTTTTGATCTTCTTCATTACTGCATCAGTGCCTATAGCCAAAGTGAGATTTACTGTCACAGTATTGTAATTGACATCACACCAAGAAGATTCTCCTCTTACCTTAGCCTCCCTTTTACATTTCAATTTCAATTTTCTAAAGGTCACCAGACAGACTGAAACGGCCGGTGTTGAGAAAGAGAAAATGGAGGTCGTTACGATTACAACATAGTTATAGTTAGAAAGTGAGGTAAAACAAGAGTGATGGATTGATTGGATGAGCATTCACTAGATGAAGAGGGCCAGTGTTGTGTCACAGTCTAGTCCCTCACCGATATGGCTTCTCCATTCTTTTTACTAGATCATTTATTGACAAAATAATAATGAGTGCAACCAGGTGTTTTACGCTGCCTTTTTATAGCCCTGAAATAAGGATTTTTTGAGCTCTGTTCGCACGGGATTGGTCTGTGAAAACAATACAAGTAAGAAATGGAAAGTACTAAATGTGAAGGCTGACCAGGAGATTTTTAGTCTGTTGTGGCCAGTAAAAAGAAAGCAAAATTAAATGAATTCAGTGATTGATTTTTTTTTTTTTTTTTTTTTTTTTGCCTTCTGTGACTCACACTTTTATTTCTTATTTGCTTTCATACCATTCAGGTTTCAGTTGTTAAAACATAGTGGACTGGGAAAAGAGCAGTATGTGAGACACACAGTAACACATCTGGCAAATGATGAAGCACTGAGCAGAATGACAGTCAATCATCTATGGCCACTGCGATTGGTCCTCTTGGGCTTCTTCCGTGTTAAAGTCAAAAGTCGGTCCTAGATTGATTGAGCCTATGATGAAGTTACGTTATCAGAACAACTGTACACTCTATTATAGAACTCATCAGTGCCAAGGAAGAATTGGAAGTAATTGAAACTCATATCATCATCAACATCATCAACTTTGTCAAGTTTATACAATGCATTTTAAGAGAGGGGCCAGGTGTTATATGGAACAACATGTGTATTCTAGTGAAACAATCAATACTGTAAACAATGTGGTTCTGCTGGGGAAGATGTATTATTTACTCAAATTAAGTTTTTTTGTGATTTCCTTGTAGGGTTTGGGGCATTTAAAATGAACTGGCTATACTGACTGTAAAAATGTATTCATAAACTTAATTTCTTAATGCAAAACAGTTGCCTCTATCTTGTTGACTTTCATGTTCTCAGTTGGGGAAAGTCAAGTCAAAGTTTTTGTCAAGACAATTTCTTAGTTATGGCAAGTCTACAACAACAACAGAAAAAAAAAAATACACTTCATAAACACTGATTTATTATTTATATATTTATAACCCATAAGCTCATTTGTCAGTGAAATACTGACAACATTTAAAAAAAACGAATAGAACTAAACTAAAAACATTTCATTTCATTTAAACTCAGTCAGGCAGAACTCAGGCTAGTAATCATGTCTCATGTCAAGTCATCAACCTTTAACTTCCAAATTGAGTCATTTCTGTGAAGTAAAGCAGCATCAAAACTGTGACTACAGTCAACTTGATTCCAAGTAACAATAACTCATCATTTTACCACATCTCTGGTGCCCAGTCTTAACAACTGTGCGATGAGAACTTACCTCAGGGACACTCTGTCTAGCCTAAACCATTTTACAGCAAAGTTGCAGTCAGCCCTCAATTACATAAGTGAACAATGACTGCAGAGTCCAGTCACATACTAGGTTCCTACTTGGTCTTGTTTTACCATTGCTGTAACTACTGCAACATCTCAACAGGGACATACGGAAAATAATAATGTAGAAAGATGGGATTCTAGGCTGTTGCTGGTTGTTTTGTTGCACTGAGCTTTTTGTCTCTGTGTCTCTTGCATGCAGCAGAGAGGTATCAAAGGGTCACTTGGTGGGCCATCGATATAAAAAATGGACCCCGAGGTTCCACCTGGGATCATTAGACACTGACTTTTTTCATTTAGATATGACCTTGCCTTTTCCTGCTTTGTTCTGTCTGATCTATTAATCCTGGGCATTTGTTCATATTAATGGACGTTTTAAAACTTCTAAAGCATTATTGTTTTCCAATAAAATCCTTACATGAACTGTTCTCTTGTCAGCCCCTATCAGGAGAGTCACAGAAATCTTCCTAAAGCTAAAAAATATCCCCTCTCAAACGTCTCCAAGCATGTCGGCAGAAGTATAAACGCTCCATTTCTACAGCTCATTTCTTCTATTTTTCAGCGGTCTGATGCCGGCTGCTTCCTGCTGAAGCTCCAAACATTCAGCGCTGGGAAAATGGCTCAGAGCAAAGTGTTAGTGGTTTTGATAGAAGGTATCAACTGATTTTGTCTGACCCAGTTTGAAACCCGGACAGTGTGTCAGCCTACTGACGATACAGAAACAGTAAACGGTTGAATGAGATGTCAGTCTGTCAGCCATCTAACTCCATCTTTATGCAGTACACACTGGTTTACAGGAAGAGAAAGGCAACAGTGATGTTTGCATATATACAAGATACCTCCTCTGTGTATCAGTGCAATCTCTCCTGTTATTTTCCCAGCGGTAACACAAACAACTTGCAGACACATTCTGCATGCTTGAGAGCAGCAATTCACTGCAGAATCAGATAGAATGTGAACTGGGAAATTCTGTGTTTTAGAGTTAGTTTATCACGTTATGTGTGAAGTCCAGTAACTTGACAACCCTGCCAGGATATTTACGATCGCAACAATCATTTATCCGTCATTTGTGCTGTGGTATATACTGGTTTTGAGATCAACTGGACTGTGCGTGATAATCTGTTTAATGTTAGGGAAGTTTGGATCAAGTTCAAACGCTACCCAAATCCAAATCCAGTCAAATCAAATTCAATCCAGTCTTCATAAAGACCGTATTTCCGTCCAAAGAAGTGGGGCTTTGACTTAAATGTCAGGATTATAGTGTGCTGATAATTAGCCATTATATTTACAATGTTCACCATCAACTTAGGATGATGGTAATGTGATTACCTTTACAGGCATTTGGTCATAAACAAAGTTAGTTGAGATATTTTGCACACAACCACAAATGTTAGCCTCATCATGACTCTACAGGGAAGGTCAGTGGATCATTCAGGTCAGGAGGATTAATCCTCTAGGGGTCATAAATGGAAAATTTGATGGCATTCCACTCAGTACTTGTTGAATCTTACTTCTAACATCTAATCTTACTGTCAGATTAATGTACAAAGATTACTTTCCCAAGAAAATGCTTACCTTGTGAAGCAATTTGACTTGCAAGATCAGGTGATCTTGCAAAGTCTAAAGAGTTAAGTGTAGCTGCAATAGCATCAGTTCAATCAGACCTAGAGAGTAAATTTCAGTAAGAGAAAAGCGAAGAATGACACAGAAGGCTTCTCCCTGGCTAGTTAGAGTATGATTTCCCAGCCACTGCTGCTGGTAGAAGTCCTGTCCTGTTGATCTGATCGGTTGAAGCTAGCCTTTGATAGACAGATGGTTTATCCAATGACCTATCATAGTCACCTAGTATTTTCTGTCCATTTGCAAAGACAAATGTTTCCATATTACAAACCATTTAGCGCATCATGTTAAAAAAAACAAAAAAACAAAACAAAACAAAAAAAACGCTACAAGCATGGCAAAGAATCTGTTAGTGGCTGGACAGCCAGTAAGGCTGTTTTGATATACAAAAGACAAAATTAGATTCTTGGGAGAAAATAGAAAGAAGCTTTGGCAGTTATTGTTACTGACCAACAAGCTCTGGGAGTAGTCACTTTGTCCAACTCATTCAGTTGCCACCTACTGTATGATGGCTGAAGTAACTCTATATCAAATTATTTAAAAATCAGCTGTGCCTAATAGAGCCTTGTTATCAGTGATGGGGTCGTCCTGGAGAACACCACCTAAATTCAACCATTGCCAACCTGTCAGAACAGCAAATACTTTTTAGAAGAGGAAGAAAGTGCTGTAAATCCTAAAAACCTTCATCACCACCATTAATTATAGTGTCTAACCAGCAGCAGTCATTTAACCATTGGGACTTAATTTGTATATCAGCTTTCAGTAAATATTCACAATGACAAGTGGTGTTGTCTGCTCCTCTAAATCTACAGCAAATCAAGAGTCCATCAGCAATCAGCAATAATTGCTGTGTAGACTTGAGTTTGTTTCCAATTGCTGCTCTTCACAACTGCAGATAAGAGACATCTCTGTGAATTTCCATTTTTGAGCATGCATAGATTGCTGGATTGCCTAATTTAACTTGGAGTGAAACCATGCCTCTAATCAGTGTCTCACAGAAACAGCTGTGTTGGTACAGGTGGGAAGATTTAGTTTTGCCGGTGGCAAACAATGTGCAATCGATAGTTTGTTCTTGTATGAAGAATGAGAGTAGTCAATTAAAAAGCAGGGTTTCATGCTTTGCATATTCTTCATCATTCCTTGTGTTCACTGTAATTGAATGGCGCAACAGAACAGAAATTTCCTAACACAAACTGTCGACTGAAATATCTGTAAAGGAAGTTTTACAAGTTGTATGTTTCTCAAACATAAATTATGTTACTATAACAATTCACCTATGGATATCATTTCTGTGTTTGATGATGTTTTTTAAGTCTACCTTTTAGAGTTTTTTCACAGCAGACCTTTTCGTGCAGGATCATGGGTATGATTGGGAACATCATAAAATGACTGCATTCCATTTCAGTGAGCTATTTCCACGATTCCAATATTGTGCATGCTGGTTCACCAATTTGATGACTGGCATGTCACAATGCCTGGTGTCAAAATATCTGCCATGAGAAAGATCTACCCTGCTTTAGAATCTGTGATGAACTAATTATGCTACTACTTACGATACCTACCCTAACAATAGCAGACATGAGGAAACCAACATGAGTTCAGATTGTTTTGGATATTTCACACTGATTCTCACAGGCACTGATCACGCATAATATTATGACCACCTGCCTAATATTGTCTACCCCTTGTGCAGCCAAAACATCTCATTTTATAGTGGATCCTTAGGGCCTTGTATGTTGCAGGGTGGGGCCTCCATGGATCATACCTGTTCAGCACTACCATTTATATACATTTGTGCTGAAAATATTCCAACATTAAACCCCCACACGCATCTCTTAACTCATCCCCTAACTTTACACCACTGCCTTAACTCAGCAGACCTAAGTTGGTATTAGCAAAACAGTGGTGCGCCTTTAGGTGTACCTTCAGGCATGTAGTATCCTCTCGTCAAAATAATGTTATTTTATTGTGTAATGTTACAAACTCACCTTTTATCTCTGCTGAATTATATATAAAGTGGCTCAAAATGTCAACTTTTCCCATCACTGCCTGATGCTGGCTTTCTCCTGCAACCGGAGTGTGCAGTTTGCTCCAGGCTTTCACATAACTGATGGTGCATTGCTGTTGTGCAAAGTCACAAGGAAGATTATTCCTGGGAGCATGAGGGGAAACATACAGCTATCCAGTGACATCAATAAAACACAGTAATTTCATCGCCTCTTTTTCCAACAATGCTGTATGAAGATTTAGTCATAATTAATGTTCACAGAGGGAGGAAGAAAATAAAGCTTTACATTTTAGTGGCTGTTTTTATAGATATAGGTGACCTGCTTCTGTTTGTCCACCACCCATCACAGCCTTTACTTTTCATTTCCCCCTTTTATGTTATCTCAAATGCCATGACAGCTTCTTAACACGCTGAAACAATTCCCTGAAAATACCTTTGTGTCCTTCTGTGATCCCATGCGTTTTCTTGTTGAAACAGATCAGGGTTAATTTCTCAATGAGTGGCCATCAGATAAAGGGCACAGGGTCATTTCATGTCAGTCACTTCACAAGTAGTCACGCATCATCATGATTACTCTACCAGGCACCTATGCTTTCAAGTGAAACCACTCAGTCAGAGTTTACAAGTTTAAAAAGCAGCACGATTTTGCTGTTCCACTTTCATTTACACTTGTAGTCCACCTGCTCACCAAGAGGCACTTAAAAACTGGCTATATACTAACTGATCAGCACCAAACAGTAGATAGGGAGAGTGGCTGGATAATATCATTGAGCAGTTAGCATCTGGGTAAAGAGCCAGATATTTTTCTTGGCATAGATAAAAAAAAAATAGCTTGAAGGAAAAGCCAATACTGGACATGCTTTCATCAAATATCACACGGACAATTATATGATTACATGTGAAAGGTAATACAGTTCCATGCAAGCAGGAACGGACATCGACATTGGAGAGCAACTTTTAAAAAGTTGCAAATTTGTCCATGTATCTTACAGCCAAAATCTAATAATGCAGCTTCAGACCTCCAGTAATCAGTGTTTATTACTGAATCAATGTTCTAAGTTTACTGTCATACCCACCTCAGAGGCTTATTTTTTTACAGCAATGTTTTGGTGATATGGGCTGCAAATTCTACTCTCATAAATACAGATCAATTTCACTCTGAAGCGAAAAAGGTGAAAAAGGCTCACCTACACACAGTACACTATCTGAAAGAATAGCTGAAAGAATTAGTGACTACCTGGTGAAGAAAGTCGACCAAGACAAGCAAGCTCCATATACTTTTGTCAAGGGAGCTGAGGGTCCACCACCTGTTCTCATTTCCAGGATGTCAAATACCAACTTGTTTTATGGCATCTCACACACATCTCATGTAATACACAAGGTGCACTTTAGCAAAGACAGCCAGAAAGCCTTTCTAGCATGTGGTTAACAGAGTGAATTGCTACAGCCTGGTAAGTTTTTTGTCACTGAAACTACTTACATAGGTACATTATATGATTCATGTTACATACATACACAACATAAATTGTGTAATCTTACATACATAGGTTTAAAAAAGGTCAATTTGGATTTACAGCACAGCATTTACAACACGCACAGGACACACACAGCAGTCTCCTGTGTGAAAGATTTACCGACCTGTGTTCCAGACCTCCTCCATCACTTTTTAAACTACAGTGCCGGTTTAGTACAAATGTGCCTCATATAGATGATTAAAGAATACTATGGATATCTGTATGAGATGCCAGGGGGTATGACAAAACACTGGTATTCCACTGCCTGGGGATGAGATTGTGTGGGGTTCAAATAACGGATCGGCTTTATGAGCTTCTTATCTAGTTTTGCAGTCACAAGTGGCAAAAAAAAAATAAATAAATAATAATAATAATAATTTTAAAGACTAGTTGGGTTACTAGTTTATTGAGGATTGAAAAGTACTTCATAGACTGGTAACCTAAGACCTCTGTTGGGTGTGACTATCCTGAGCTTAAAAAGCATGTTCTAAAATAAAATACCTAAACATATGGTTTCCCATTTGACAGACTTCTTAAATTACTATTAAAACTCCTGCTGCTATTACTATTACTTGTAACTTGTAGTTCACTGTCAGAGTAATATTCAGTTCAGTTTGAGGAAGCACTTGTTTTGAAGTTTAGCTCCTTTATTTAATCCCACTGCATCCGAACCGGGTGTCACTCTGTCCCTTTGAAGCAAGGCCTTTTAATGAACACCTCCTACATACGTATCACTTTCATGCCTGGGTGGTAATTACCTCCTTCTCAACCCAAAAATTAATTACACACCCATAAATTGGCAATTTACTCACTGAGGCAATGCTTACGTCTGTTATATGATTCCTCAGTCAAAAGATGGATGGTACCTCAAGCATCTGCCAAACCGTGTTCCTTTTTTTTGCTTTCCCTGAAGGTCAGGCTGCCCACAGGCTGCCAGCATAAGCTGACACAACCCATAGTCTCAGGTGTATTCTAGGAGCTGTAATCTGTTCTCACTTGTTTGGATGACACGGGGAAACAAGCAATGCACAAAAACAATCACATACATGTCATCCTTCTTCTGTAAATATTATTTTTACAGAGGAAGATAAAACTGGGTGACAGCTGCCTCGACAGTAAAAGAGCGGCCACTGATTTTACACAAACCAGAGTTGATAATTGAAAGCATGGTTAACATTCTTTTAAGACCAGTTTTGTCATTATTTGAAGTACAACTGATAATGTGAAAATAATGATCTCATTCTGAAGGAGCTATGTCAAGTCTGAGAAACCCTAATGATGTCTTGGCTTGGGCTTGGGGCACTGGTGATTGACCAATAGAGGGAGCTAGATCCCCAACTTTAATTGATTAAAATGTAATTACTTAGATATGCAAATGAACAAGGTAAATATTATATAGTTATGGAGTAAAATGTATAATCTGAAATAATACGTTGATTAGAAATATCTTAACTAAAATCACTGATAGGTCACATATTTCCAGCTTGAGGGGGAAGAATCTGACTGCTGCTAATTTACACACCACCAGGTAATGGGTAGCAGCAGAGAGCAAGTGCCCGCTCACCATACTGAAAAAATGCCCTGCAGCCCAAAAAGCATTTTCCCTATAAAGCACCATTATAAAAGGACGTATGTGTAACTGTTGACAGGACACCAATTATAACTATTGTTATAATGAATTTTTGATCCACAGAGGTTTTGTATTTGTACAACTTTACTCAAGCTTGGAAAGTGAAAGTAAAAGTGTGTGGGCAGAGCGGGAACTCAGAACTAAAAGGTTTTTTGTGCTGTATAGGCAACATAATCTCAAACCAACTTAATGTTAAGTTGATTAACTTCAGATCTATTTGTCAGCTTGACTGTAGCAGCGATCGGAGTCAGCCTCCATCGGCAGCTGTTCACATAGTGTAATGTTGACTGAAGCTGGAGGGGAAATGTACTTTGTGGACCTAACGATGCAGAGAGGAGAGGGCTAAGGAGAAGAACTAAGTCGAGCTCTATATTCTGAGAGTTAACCTAAATTTAAACATGGGAAAGAAGTACACATCCTCCTTGTGAGCTGTTGCATGCTTATGTTAGCTTATTGCTAATGCACAGTAAGGTAATCTGTCTGTTTTGGGCGGACAAGCACTGCCTGAGTACCACAAATATACACAAATGATCCAGAGGTCAGTCTCACTGCGATGGTGGTGAATACACCATTAAACAACCACCATTGCTAGTGAGAATATACCTGACTTGACTCAGGTACACATGTTCAAGATGAGGCAATAGCAACAGGCAACCAAACTTGAGGATTTCTCTGTTTTGACCAATGTTGGAAGATTTGGTACCGTAACCTAACAAGACATATTGAATGCTAAGCCCACAATGGATGTTTATTCATTCAAATATGTACCTTTTTTTTATTCGGTCACTTAGGTTGTCTGTATAAATACAGCTAGTTACTACAGACAGAGGCAGGATCCTTCACTCCCCCCTCCCCAGATTACTGTGTAGGTGGTATGCATGATTGTTACAAAAACATCCTTCATTGTGCAGTTTCAAGGCTCAGTGTTCTCAGTATTGGAGCTGTATTCTGACTTCCTAATTAAATCCTATGTTGGACTCTCATTGAGCACATGCCAAACATGGGTTTCTTCTTGCTGAATAATGTTACTGTCAGCTGCTTCAGCAGTGCTTCAAAATGGCATATTAATGAGACTGGCCTTCTGGGAAACATAGCTGTTTTGTGATGAGAAAATACTTACCAAAATCAATCAATCAACGTGACCCAGGTAAATCATTGGCCCCAGTAGTTTACTTTATCTTACTGTACAGTACAGTACGCTGAGTAATATTAGGCCTGTGTAGCATAAAATACGGGTTTTGTATGTGATTTTAAGTGATATATTACGGGCATTACTGTTCTGACGGATGGCACATGGATTAGAGCAAAAAAAAAAAATCATTTGACTGAAATGTTTTTTCGACCTGTAGCCAAGTCATAATCCCAATTTGTAATTTGCGAAACATGTTACAGGGCACGTTACTTGACACGTGCTAAAAAAATAAGATAAGATTTACAGCCTCACCCCACTGCATGTTCTCTAATGCAGACATCAAGTTTAAATATTTGACCAACAGTGTTTTACAGGAGGATGATCTGAACGGCTGTTCTATTTACACTTAAAATGTTTTTTTTGTCTTGTCAATGTAATTTTCAATTTATGAAATCAAACTGTGCCTTTTTTTTTGCCAAGCTTCTCTCAAGTTTTACTCAAATAATCAACCACCTACAGAACTTTTCGGTGCGCTGTTTTTCTACTTCTTCTTCTTCTTCTTCTTCTTCTCATCATCATTATAATTAATTATTATTGTTATTAATAATATTGTTTAAAGTGAGCCTGTTATCGTTTAACAGAAAAATACATCATATATACAGCAACTTTTGCAGTCTTGTCAGTCTGATTATCACCTTTCTCTCATCACTGACATACTGTTAATAATCAAAGAAGCTCTGAGGCTTTACATTTTTTTTCTATAGATTATAATACAAGATTTCAGCATTGAGCTTCAATCAGGCTACATTCATGATTGTGTGCAGTCAAACTAACCAAAAGCTTCTTACTGATCTTCATTATAAAGTTTCAGGGCGTTCCTGAAACCATGGTAACTCACGCTGAATAAAACCATTTACAAAGATACACTCCAGACATAGTCCAGACTATAGTAGTTATTTTACACATGTAGCACACAATAGGAGAATCACCGTGTCAGACGAGTTCTCATGTGTTGACTAAACTCAAAAACTAATTGAGAACTTTAATCCATGCATGCAATAACGGCAGTCGTATTTATTTGTTGTAGGTCCCAAACCATGCATCCCCCATCCTGCATCCTACATGTATTAACGTCCTGAGGTATCATGTGCACACCAGGCAGGTACCAAATAGAAAAGGCAGGGGCATACTTGAAAAAAGCAAAGTAAGATCAGTTGGTTAGCAAGAAGTTTTTAATCTCACCTTACTGGTAGGCTATGATCTAATTCAGCAGTCAGCCTTGTGGGGAAATGACATCACCTCTCTGGGTAGATTCTGTAGACTATGTGTACATAGACAGTAACAAGAAACAGGAAGAAAAAGGGAAAACTGTAAGTGATGGTCTGCACTTGTTTTATCTCAACTCCAATTGAGTCCTTACTGTGTTTTGCTGCCATTCACTATCAAGGTAGTTTCTCTACTCTGTTTGTTTACCCCAAGCACATGTTGGGCAGGGCTCCTCATATACACCAGCAGAGCCAAGGAGAGACAAGTGAGATTGAGATGTACTAAAATAGGCAACAGCCAGTTACATTACATCTCAATAGTTACTGTCTATTCTTTTGTTTAAGTTGCTGGATGAAACTGGAGGCAGTCAATACGTTTTCTCAGAAAAAACAGCAGCCAAAACAGCCAGGTTCAGGTCAGGTTACTATTTGCAGTGGTATTTTAATT
This sequence comes from Acanthopagrus latus, assembly GCF_904848185.1. NCBI lineage: Eukaryota > Metazoa > Chordata > Actinopteri > Spariformes > Sparidae > Acanthopagrus > Acanthopagrus latus. The sequence goes on from NC_051051.1 coordinate 16,696,887, forward strand.
GAAGACACAAAAACCTTTACAAAAACCTGGTGGTTGAGTCAGTGTATGACTTATTATGAAATCAAAGCTTGAGCAGAATACGCTTATGCTGTGCAAGTTGTATTTGAAAGTGTGTGAGTAATATCCATCGGTCCTGGGAGAGATGTAGTCCCTTTGCTGGATAAACATCTTTTTAATATTCTAACAGGCCCAAAAATTAGCATCTTATTATTCTATAAACAGCTGGTTATAGTGTTTTGGCTACACGATAACAATGAGAATCTAAATGTCAAAGAAAATTACAGTTAAGTCCTGAGGTACCATTTGTGCTGGCAGACACTTCAAACTCATTCAGTCAGAATGAGGCATTGTGGTGGTTAGCTGCGGGGTCACGCAGTGGTGTGGGAGTGTCGATACTGAGTGCCATCCACGGCCCGTTTGTGTGACATTATGTTGTGAATTCTGACCTTTTTGATCCAGAAGGTGGCATCCAATCATCTCAAAGCAGTTTACCAAGTGCCAGTGAACAGGAGAGGAAACATCCAAAATAAAAAAGATAAATAAAAAAAAATTTAAAAAAAGCAACAACCAGGTTACATACCATTACACATTTTAAACTGGTGCACAAGACCAAATTAATAAATACAATTCAAACGTTACATGAAAAGTCCATTATTTTCCCTCTGTAGCCATGCTACTAGCACAGCCGGGACTGACACAAACAACAGTGAGAGAAGAGACAACAGTGGCGACATTAAGTCAAAGACACCAATGTTCTGTGTTGCAGGCAGGTCTGTTGAATTTAGCATGCTAACCAGCTAGCCCCAGCCTATCCTGTCTAACTCCACTTGACAAGAGACAAGTTTCAGCTGGGAGTTAAATGCCAGTGGCGTGATTACTGCGTTGTGCAAGCTCTGCTGCTTTTAGTCTAATACCTGAACAAAATGAACACCCAAAATACCAAGTAAGAAAATACAACCGCACATTTCCTAAATTCAAGTTTCTATCTCCTGAACTACAACAAGGTTAACAGCCTTGTTAACTCATCATAAAAAGACAGAATTCAAACCCAACATACATTAAATAAAACTCGCCAAGACAATCTGGGTTTGTCTTTGATGAAATAAATCCTCAATTCACAGAGTAAGCTGTGAGAAAAAAAAAAAAAAAAAAAAATCCAGCTGCACACACTGTTTAAGACAGCTGCCCATGCCCGACTCCCTCTCTCTCTCTCTCTCTCTCTCCTCCTCTCTCTCTCCTCGCCCCACCTGCGTTTCTGCTCCTCCGGTGTCATAGTGCTGATTTGAGCTGCTGTAACATCTCCGTACTGATCCTCTCTTCAAACTAGCATCTGTTAGTCTCCGAATCTGTGTTCTGTCCCAGTCTGTGTCTTGTCGTGCCCACTCTCATGCTGCTAAACCTTGTTGAGCTGAGCCCTGTTGCCCGTGTTGATTCCAGCTGTAATCTGAGTTCTGAGTCCAGGCAAACTTCAGCATTTTAGAATGGCTAACTGAGCCATGAGCTACTTAGCTAATGGCAGCTAAAAAAATGGCCAAGGATAGCTAGCAAAGAGCTGTGGATGTTGGTCAGTCTATACCCCCTATGATTTCCGGAGCTACCCTCGAATTCTAACCATATTTTATAAATTACACCTTTAAAAATGGCGCACGAGGCCAAACTGAGTAAATACTATGGGACATTAAATGACATTCCATTGTGTTTTTGGTCATTCATGCCGTCTAGATTGACAATTTATGTGACGTTTGCTGTCTCCTCCCACTCGTTTCATTCTCTAACTGTCTGATTTGATTCAGAGAGTCATGTTGCAGTAAAAGCTTCCAAAGCCTGCAGCTCTGCTCCATAAAACATAACCCTTTACATTAGTTTCCTTGTCTGTGCTGTTGCAACATCAGCCATCCATTTATTTCCAAGCAACACAGTTTGGAACTCATTTAGAGTCTCCCTGGAGTCTCTTCAGGACAGTTGCCACAGTTTGCAGATGCCTTTTTTTTTTCCTGTACTGATCCTTGTGCTAAATACATCAAAGACAAATGTCATGTAGTTCAGAAGGGAAGCAGTCGCCTGGTTTGCTGCTGCAGGCGAGTGGAATGAGTTGCAACACTTGCCTGCCTTTGTAGACCTCATTACAGACATGAGAACAGACAAATGAAATCCTCTCTTTTAGCTCAGTTCTAATTTTAATAACTGTCATGAATGACTCCTATGGTGATGTTCCCCACCTTCTCTTATTCTATTTTCAATGTCTTGTCAGTCATAGTGTTTAGGAGGCTGTTTTTGCTTTTCATATGTTGACCATTTATCACTGTCATCAGTGTCATTGCTGCTGTATGTCCACGTCTGTGTCATGTCTACGCCACACTTACTGTCTTTTGTGCCCTGATCCTTTTAACTGCTGTTAGGCATATTTAAAGAAAGAGAATCATGTCGTTGGTGATGAAAGTAAAATCATTTAAAATAAGTGTGAGGTTTGGGGAAAAAAAAGGCCAGACTGTGTTTTGGTGTTTTTGAGAATGAACACAGCGTTTCTTCTCCTCTTCTCCACTCTCATTTAATACTCTTTATCATGTCAATCCATGAAGCCATTCTGCTTGTCAAAAGGCATGTCGTGTGTGTTGCCTTGTGGACAAAAATAACACGTTGGTATATTTTGGAGGCTTTTGACTTTAATTCTGGCATTTCCTTTTTATCTTTCATCCAATACAATCCCTTGATAATTTTTTCTACCAGTGTGGATTATGGATACAATTTATTCCATTCTTGAAAAAAAAGAAGAGAAAAAACCCACACAAGCAAACAAACACACTTAGTGAAATCACTGGTTAGACTTATTAAATTAAACCTTGTATAATTGGCTTACCCTGCTTTGGAAAGGATAGAAATCTTGAGCGTGCTACAGGCGAATGCCTCTCATGCTGCAGTTGAGCTTCTTGTTCCCTCCTCTCTTGCATCAATGTTTGCTCATCAAGCACTTGTGTACATACTTAGCATTTTGACTTTTTCGCAAGTGCGTCTGCGATTTGAAGGTTTTCGGGCTATGAAAATGATTTTGGCAGCTGAGTCAAAGAATAGGGTTATTTTCTTTTCTGTTGAGCTGTAGATGCAGCCAGTTGGGCTCTTTAAATAGCTTGAGTAACACTGACATCTGCTGGGACAGTATTTTGTAGATGAAAGAAGAGCTCATGGTTTAAAACCTGTAAGTTGCAAACAAATACTGGCTTGACAATCTAACGTGAGATGAAATTACCTTTGTTTTATTTGGGCACCTGGCTCTCCTGTATTTATTTATGTATTCCTCTACCCAGTTCTAGCAGTCTGCATCAAGTGCTACACATCACCATATAAGAGATCCTCAAGTTTCAGTCTGTCTCATTTAATGTCTCAATTTTACACTTTGCCTGTAAATTAATAAACTTACTAGATTTTTTTTTTTTTTTTTTTTTTTTTACTGTAAACCATGACAGAACCTCAAAGTTAAGTTTGCTTTATGTCCAAATATGTACTCGGATATTTTATACTTTTGTAGGATTTTTTATTTTTTTTTGTCTACATCTGACTCTTTTAAAGCAAGTTACAGGTGTAATCCTATATTTGATTCACTGACTATGCAGATGTGCCCTAAATAGAAAGGCGATCAAATCACAACGGTGGAATTTGAAACGAAACTGATCATTTTCAGGGAAATATAACATCCACTGAAAATGAACAACAAAGCTTGGCAACAACCATTGCCTGTTGGCTCAGAGGATGAAACTACATGGATTTCCTTGACAAATCAATGCTGCTGAATGTGATGGCATAAACACATTGACTATGGAGCAAACAATACGTGTGATACCACTGAAAAGCTAAGAAACCCTTCCTTACATACATTTTTAAAGCATTAGTGGTTCAAAAGTCATTACATGTTTTAGAACAATGGCTATTTTTACCGCGGGTGACAGCAATTCTCTCCTAGCCAAGGAGTGAATTGAGCTGCTTGGAAATGAATCTAACATGGTGTTGATTAGAGACATGTCTGAGCCTATCCTGTATTGGATGATACAATATAGTGTGAGGCATCAATCAGCATAGCTCTGTCTCAGACAGGGATTTACATCAGTATACTTGAAGTAGCTGCAACTGTTTGATGACAGACATATTCATAAAGTTCTGAGGCAGAGTCTGTTTACAAGTACAACATTCAGTCTGTCATTCTTCCGTACTAATTGCATTTTTTCCCTCTTCCTTTTTAGGTAAGAAATCCTTACGTGTCTTCATTGCAGAACGGTACTGTAAGATCAACTCTCTGATAAGCATTTCAAAAGCACTCGTTAACCATTAATGTAAATGAGTCCATATGTTTTGTGTGTGTGTGTGTGTGTATGTGTGTGTGTCTGTGTGTGTGTGTGTCTGAGTCAGTCTGTCTCTGTTGGTATTCATCTTGCCAATTTACAATTCATTTACTCCTGCTAAGACTCTCAATTTGTCCTGACCTTAGTTGTTGCCCAGAGACTTGGACAGAATGAGTTTATATTCATGCTTTGGGTCTCAGAAAGAGACATACCATTTTGTGCCTATTTGTGTGTGTGCGTGCTTGTGTATGTTTGCGTATGTGAGTGATCAGGTGCCATTAGGACCTAATTAGGTCCAAATTGCTGTTTGTTACGTTCTGAATGCTAATGGCCCCTCTCCTCACAGCTCAGAATGCGTGAAATGCCGCTCGATTAACCAACCCTGAGTGATCACAGCTGAAGATCGTCTTCAGTGTGAATCATCTGAAATCTGAGTTCATGGAGAATGACTACTGTGTGTGTTACAGACTGAATCATGCTGCCTGCACTGTCAAGCTGGCAAAGACTATGTCATACAATCTTCTTTCAACGAGGCAATTCATTTTTTCTCTGTCTCACTGGCCACCGAAAAGAACAGCAGATGAATCCCGCCTCCCTCCCCGTGATGGTATTTTGATTTCAGTTTCCCATTTCCAGTTTATCACAGTTTGATAAGGTCACCTCACGCTGTCACCTGCAGTATCCAACTCCATTTACTCAAGCGCCCTGAAATGCTATTATCAATATGAAATATTGTCCAGACAGACTGGAGCCTCTTCCAGCGAGGAAAACATCAATGTTTACCGTTCAGAAATCAAGCCCTTGCCCCAGGTGCCAGCCACTATCTGTCTTCTCTGGAAAAAAAAAAAAAAAAAATCTCCAACAGGGATTACTAATCCCCCGCTTGTTTGTAGTGCTGCTGCAATTCAGCAAAACAAGATTATCCCCGTCGCTGCTAACAATTTGGACATCCCGATGAAATGATATAAGCAAAGAAATATTTATTTTGTTGAATAAACCACCTAATCCATTCAAATAGACTGTACTTGTTTTAGTAATTGCATGGTAATGGCTTTTCTCTATGGAAACCTCCCAGACTGTCAATACATGAATGGGAGTATGACTTCCCAGCTGTGAAATATTATGATCAGGATGACCCAGATTCTTTCCCGTGTCTCTAATGAGGTGCTCAGTCGTGTTGTGGAAGAATTACTACATTTATTCATTCTATTTGTGTCTGCCTGTAAAGACAGCTTTTATACAGTGTAGATTAGATGTAATGCTCTTATGGAAACAAGCATGTGTATACATGGTTTTGGTTAAGTTGGTGGAGTACTGAAAAGCCAAATTACATGAACAAATGTGTATTGAGTGATTAATTATTTCAATGGAATTCTTTTGAGATAGGTGTAACCGTCCTTATTGAGATGCAGGATTAAGTTTTCTAAGCCTGCAGCTAAAGCCATTTGAGAATGACAATGTGAATTCACTTAGTGAAAATACTTAACATGCACGGCAGTCTGTGAAACATCTGCAAGTCTCGCAGGACTGACTACAAGGAAGAGAGCAATGTTTCCAAGATGGAAGGGAGAGGACTACCACCATACCCAATCAATCAATTTCATCTCACCTGTGAACTAGCCTCAGCACATCCAGCGCAAAAATGGCTACCTAATAGCTTATGCTGACAGACAGTCAGGGATACTTATCCCCAAGCATCATTCCCAGCTGCTCTTACTGGACCTGGGATTGTATGCTGTACTTTTTAGGGTGTCACTCGGCATCACCTTAGTATAGATCAATGTCCATAACCCCATCGGTATGGGTGGCAAAGCTCTTGATCATTTTAACACATATATTGTACTTTCTTCCCTCAAATGCAATAGTTCATTATGTCAAAATGGTAGGAATTATTGCAGCACTGAGGACTAAATAAACCAATAAATTGCTTGGCCTGATATGGTGGTTGTCATTAAGTATTTGCAGATACATCATAATTGACACTGGCAGCATGTTGGCTGGTAAGCAACACAAAATGCTTAGTAGAGAATTGTAAACACTTCGGAGACTTTGAAATACTTGTCTGATGAGTGGCAATTTGTAGTACAGCACAGAACATATGGACTTGATAAACACATGTCAGATATGTATACAAAAAGAACAATAGCTAAAGATCATCTGCAGCAGCCATCATCACTGTCATCAAAGTCCAGACTGACTGTGAGGCAAATCTGCCAGCTGGACAAACTGTGCTGCTGGTTGTGATGGTGCAGCCCTCAGAAGTGATGTGTGCCATTAGAAACAATGTGTTTACATGTGAGTTTATGTACCAGATGGCACCGACAAGTTTATTTATCTACTAGTGAAGTAGCATTGAATAATAGGCAGTGTAGCCTTATTGCCATATGCAGCCACCATTGATAATGAAAATATATCATATTGACTCCAGCAGAAATAATCACGGACAAGGTCATGTTTTAAATTATTTTTTGCTGGCTTCCATCCTCACATTTAGATGTATAATCTGAAACTTCCCTGGAAGTTACAGCATCTCTTCAGATGCACTTTTGAAATATTCCGTTCCCATGCCTGCAGTTCCTCACCCAGCTGCAGACACCACCTCGACCCAGTGATGCAGCATCAGCTTCTACTGCCATGTCGGAACATCCCACTGATATAGCATCGAGTGCTCCTGTCCCCTCCATCTCAAAAGAGCCTAGTGATGTGCCACCAAGTGCATCTGTCCTTGCCATTTCAGCAATGGCAAATGTCTAAGATGCCGGAGACACCAACTAAAATTTGACAAGATAGACAAAGGTTTGGACAGCAAAGGGCCACAGGGTGGCTTCAAACCCTGGGCCACTGTGACGGGCACACACCCTCTTTACATGGGTTGCAAAGTCTATCAGTTGAGCTAATGGGGTGCCCCAGCACTGCAGTAGTTTTACAAAAAAACAAAGAAATATCAGAAACATTATGGGCAAACCCAGATGAGGAAAATAATGTATATGTACAAGTGCAGCTCAGTGAGAGATGATAAAAAGAAAAAAAAAAACAAAAACAAAAACATGACAGATACACATACAAAATTCTTTTCTACTACTTGTAGTAGAATAGCTGAAAGTTGTCATAGCATGCACACAGTGCTACTGCACCCAGCCAGGCCTGTTTCAAAGACTGTTCAGCAAATCACCATTTTCTAAGCACTCAAGGCTGCAGCATCTTTTGTTTGTATTGAGAGGCAGAAGGTTGCCTGATTGTTGAGACTCAAATATCATGTGACAAAAGTGTCACTACCGATAGTTGAATCCTAACTCTTTGGTATTCAGTTTTTCCAAATAGGTTGTCAGCAAATCGTGTCAAGAGTAGTTTCTTTGTATTCTTTTAATTGTTGCAAATCTTGGTGATATATGGGCTTTACAATGTTGCAATAATTAAAGCACTGGGCAACAAATATCACAATTATTTTATTAAATACCTTGATATCTTGGATTATATTATAGGGATGAGTACTGGTACTTTTACAAAGCATGAACACAATTAGATTTTTCAGAAATGTAATGTGTGTCACATCACAATATAATGATGGCCAAAATCTAAGATGATGTATAGTGTCATATCATGATAACAGAATAATATGGATATATTGCCCAGCCCTATTGATTGCCTATCATGGCTTCTGCAAAAAACCTGCAAAGATGTAATATCATGCAAACAATGGTTTTTACATACTGTGTGTTGACTGCATGTTGTTTGGAGGATGTTGATATGAAGCCTAGAGATTTTGCATCAAGATACAGATGTGTGCATTCACAGTGAAAGAATACAGATAAAATCATTGCAGACAATGAATGAAAAATGATAAAAGTCTGACATCTCAGCCGACAGAAGCACTGGCTGTCTTGTGCATGTGAATACTTAAATACACAGTAACAATCAAGAACAGATTCTCTGTACGTACAATATGATATATGAGCACTTAATATGTGCAAATCAAGGCTAATCCCCACATGGCACTGCATCAGTGGCCCTAGTACAGTTGCCCATATAGTACAGATGTCACCATTGCAACACAGTAAAGCTTTGTGTTGTAGCTTCAGGCTGCATGTGTCCCCTGGTGCAACAGTGAGTCTCAGTTTTGACATGTTTGTGTAGTTTGTGAGTCTGTGGACAGAGATGAGTACAAGTGAGAAAGTCATGATACAGACTGCGCGCCTGTGTGTGTGAAGGACTGTTGTTGGCTTGCAGGACTTGTCTTTTTCCTCTTCTTCATCCCCTCTGTAGATCACAAAGGGGATCAGTGTGACAATCAGTACAATAGTGGACCAGATACAGTCGAATCAGCTGAGCTTTTATACCAGCACTGGGGAAAAGTTGCTTGTCACAATATATCAATGAGCACGTCTGCAAATTTCCATAATACATTACCGTACAAACAAAGCAAGACCTCTTCCAATGTCTCTGCATTCCTTTTTTTTCATCAAATGAACACTGGCCCACAGATCTCGGAGGTCATTCCTTTTCATGCACCTCATAATTAGGCATTGTTTGAGTGTGACAGGTATACAGATGATAGTAAAGGGTGACATTATAAATACAGCTGTGCATATTACATGGAAAGTATGTTTCCAAACACACACTAGTTGCTAGGATGAACTATTAGCAGGTACCGTTTCTGCAAATCACTGAATAATTTACATTTTTCCATGTCATCAGCTTTGTACCGTGTTGACGTTTCTACAAAACATGCCATGTCATGTACACCAAACATGTTTATGACCTGACTGTCATATCAGGAGATCAAGGGGATGGTGGTGGAGAAGGCTGCCAAGTCAGTGACTGCAGTTAACAACTGTATTTCAACATTTGTAACTGAGAAACCACTGGATGTTGGCAAGGGACACTGGCATATCATCATTTGTATAGCATAGCACCATATGATTTTTAATGAGAACTAGTAACAATTCAACAACGATATATGTTGGGATAAAGACAGGTTGTGAAAACATGATCTTTTCCCCGCCCTAACCATGCAGGTTTTGAGCCTAAACCTAGCCATAAGCGCAGTGTTGTCACAACATAAAATTGAAAATGTAGCTTAAAGGAAAACAAAGTTTCATCCAAGGTTTGCAGAACATTGTCTGTGTCTATTCTTTGCTGGGGATTAAGTTGCCAAACACATACTATGCATTGAAATATGATGTGTTACAGGTTAAGATTAGAGTAAATGTCATTACTCAGGCAAATGAAGTCCATGTAATGTACTCCAAAATGACATAAGTCTATGTGTGTCTTTGTCTGTGTGTGTGTGTGTGGGAGAGAGAGAGAGAGAGAGAGAGAGAGAGAGAGAGAGAGAGAGAGAGAGATGATTCAGAACATAGGGAATACATGTTTCCCACAGGATTTCACATAGACAAGGCAAATATCAAGAGATGTTGTTTATGCAGAGGAATAACTAATCAATTCCTGTTGTCACCAAAGGTGGCTGTTGAATTTCTGGCGGCGTTCATTGATAATTTGCCACATTCTGTGTTCCAGGATATATGCGATACATATGCATCTCAGTATGGACTCAAAGCTTTGAATAAAATATCATCAAATAACACCGAAATATATTTGGTTTGACTTTAAATAAATAGTCTAGTAACCGTTAGGATGTGATATGAGGTTAAAATTCAGTTTCTAAGAGGTGATGTCAAGTGAATATAACACATGACTCATTTGTCATAGCAGTCTGGAAATGACTCACTAGAGCAAAAACCTCTGAGACGTGAGACTGAAAAAAAAAAAAAATCTGCCTCAGCTTACAAATTCAACTTCAAGACTGTAGTCAAATACAGATGCAGGGCATGTTTTGTAGAGCGTCACACAAATGCCTGTAGAAAACTAAAACCATATATTCAAAAAGAGCATATACTGTATGCAGCCCATCTATGTCCCTGCTAGAAAGTCAACAGCCTGAAGGTTATGATAATGGAACACTCCTCGTCTGCACTGAGTCTGTGTGCCACTGGGGGGCAAAGTAGCACTATCAACATTTAGCAGCAGTGACCTATTTTCTAAATGTTGTGCTCGTCTCATGCATTTGTTGTTGCCCCTTTGAAACGAAAATATGTATGTGAGCATAAACATATAATGCATTACCATATCAATTGGCAGTGCCGAATGCTGTGTCACTGCAGCAAAGGCCAAACATATTGTTAACAAGCCGCGGACATCGAATGACGACATCTAATTTTTCCTCTCTTGTCATTAGAGAGACATAGAGAGGCAGAGCGAGATGGGTAGATGTGGGAGGCAATAAGATGGAAGCTTTCAAAAATGCTCATACCTGATCATTATCCTCAGTAAACTGTCATATGTTTGCCTGGGTGACACGCTGCTGCTGTTGTGCTGCTGAACACTTTTATTTATTTACCAGCCCTCCAACATTTCAGTGAGGGCTTCTTGGTTGACTTAACAGGATTTAAGACTACAGCAACATGGCCATAAATAATCCACCTCAAGTATCCTCTTATACTTCAAAGAGATGCTGGCTGAAGATTAGCATTTTGCTCTCACCATGGGGGAACCGTCTAAAAATAGTTATGTATATAAAGCATTCTTTGGATTGGGGTACAGGGTGGTTGGCCTTGTCTGGGTGTTCACAAGTGCATCGGGTGGATGGCGGTGCATCTCTTCCCAGTCTGCTGTCAATTTATTCTACATCCAATATGTGCTGGAGTCCTCAGGCGAAGGGCACATGAACCCCCAGCACCCCCGTGAGGATAATTGAAATAAGTTCCAGCGTTGTAGTGGGGGAAATAGTGGCAAACCCAGATGAGGAAAATAATGTATATGTACAAGTGCAGCTCAGCGAGAGATGATGAAGAGAAACATGACAGATACACATACACCAACCTTTCTCTTCAAATAGAACCCACACAAAACATTCCCGATTTTCTAAATCCTTTTCTATTACTTGCAGTAGAATAGCTGAACGTTGTCATAACATGCACACAGTGCTAGTGCACCCAGCCAGGCCTGTTTCAAGGAAAGATTGTTCTGCATATCACCATTTTCTAAGCACTCAAGGCTGCGGCATCTTTTGTTTGTATTGAGAGGCAGCATTGAAAAAAGGATACAAATCTAACAGAAAATATGAATGTTTTTTCAGGACCCTACAGGCACAAAACCAGACAGCTACACAAAGGAAACCAACTGCGCAAGAATAAATAATCAATATTTAAATTTAAGAAAAGAACACTTAAAAGCAAAGTGCCAAGTTTGAATTGAGAAAGATGAGAATGCATTTTTAGAGGCAGGCTATGAAAAAAGCAGCCAGTAGTAATATCTATATATCTACACAGTTCCCAAACAAGTTAAAAAAATCCTTCAAAGTGATTTTTTATTTTTTTTATTTTGTGAAGTGTGCTAATAGCATGTAACTCTGACATTCTATCTAAAATGAATGAATAGCTTGAGATTTTCAAGGTCAAGTGAAACAAAAATATTAATTATAATATTCAACATCTCTGCTGGCTGAAACTGAAGGAGTCTATGTGTGTGTGTGTGTGTGTGTGTGCGTGTCTTTTTGTGTGTTACTTTGCTTGATTGTCACATTTAAATGTTGCAGATGACGTAGGGCTAGCTTCTTCTCTCCTTGATAAGTCTTATGGTTTATAAGTCAGTCTGATTTTTGTTATTTTGGGCAGCTCAGGTTCAGTTATCTCAGATTTCAATAACAAGTATTTGCATATAAGCTCAGTACAAATCGTTTCATCGCTGCTCTGACGGTCATGATGTCTGAATGGAAAGCATGTTGTGCTGCCATGACAACTAGTAAATATGACCTGTCGTATAGCAACAGCATAACAGCAGATTTAATAAGCCTCTAATATTGAGGTTAAAGGATCATATTTTTGTGATTTTATATGCAAAGTCTATATGGGCTATGCAGACATGCATATTAATAAAAGCTTTTATATTGGTTTTGGAGTTGTATATTATCTTAATATAATATGTTACAGTAGATATACTGGTAATGAAGTTGCTGCACTCCACTCCTCTAATATCAGTACAAACTGGAAGAGCACAGGTTTTCTACTTTTAACCCGAAAAGCACCACTAGTGGTCAGGTAATGAAACAGTGTTTTTTTTTTTTTTTTTGATGACTTGATTGATGGCATGGCAAGTTACAAACAGATTGCAAGCATATTGAAATATCAGAAATGATACTGATGATGTATAAGGATCTTAAGGGTTTTCCCATTTCACACGGGGGAGATTTCAACTACGACCCCTAGTAACTCTGTTCTTAGATGCTTGGAGTCATGCAAAAATGAAGGGTAAAACTTGGAAAAGGGACTGGGTCATGGTTAACTAAAACTTGCTGCAAAAAAAATAGATGGATGAAGGTGGCTTAATGTGATAAACATGCACAACTGACGCAGACAAAGATGAAATGAAAAAAAACAAAACACTATGTTTGTCAGACTTCTCATACATGTTCCTTTTTAATTAGCGTAATCTTGCATATTAAAAACTGAGAGTGAACAGAATCTGTTGATGAAGTGTGCAATCTGTATTAAAAGCTCCACTTCCACCATGCAGATAGGAGCCAAGCGCAGGCTTTTCTCTGTGCGCTGTGACAGTACAACAGCTAATGAAAAGGCTGTGCGAGTTAAGCAACACTTGGGCGACCACATTCATATTCATTAATGCAAAATTGAATGTTAATACAAACACTGGGAGTGTAAACAAAGATCATTTACAAATTGAGTATACCAGCAAGTGAACATCACACATACAAACACACGCTAACAAACACATTCCCAAAAAAAAAAAAGTATTGTGGGGGTGTTGAGCATTTTAATAATATATTTCCAGACATCAGCAAGTGATTCATAATTTAACTCAGTGGTAGGTATTGTCTCTGCCAAAAAACAAACAAAACCTGTGTAAGTTTTTCACATGCACAGCAGGTTACAGAGAACCAAATGTTACAAAAAGTTGAGTCATTTGGGGTAAGTGGAAGTCTTGTGTCTATCCATACTGCTGAGATAAGTAACGTGAGGGACTTCCCAAGGCCTACTTTGCTTCATGTCTGGGTGAAGGGAGGAAGAGAATAAGAAGAAGAAAAGCACAGCAGCTGCCAAGCAGACTGCATGAGGTGGTGTCTGATTCAGGCAACAGAATCTTTACTTGATACACAAAGCCCATGGTGTCTGGGGCTTTTAGAGGTCTGCGATCTTTCTGCCTTGTTTTTTGAGCTTGTGTCTGCTGTAATGACACACTGCAATGTACCGACATATCCAGGAGTCAAAAGATGTTCTTTTTAGACAGTCTGTCGAAAATACCTGCACTCCACCAACTTATTTAAATCTTAAAGACACCAAAAGAGGCATTTTCCGAGGTAAAGCTGGCTTGCATGTACAGACAGCCCGGCTAGGAGATGAAAGAGCTTCTGAAGTAAAGGTTTACTGATTTGAATTGTTCATCCTGCCACTTCTACATCAGTGATAATAAGCTGGAATATGTGCTATTTGATGCTTGCATCCCTGCTGGCTTAGGAAATATTGAGTGTACCAAAGATGATGTTATCTGGCTCCAATCACAGTCAGAGGCCCCACTATCTAGAGAGTGGCAGATGTACAGTATGAAGTGAGTAAAAGTCCTTAAATCGAGGTTTAAAGCTTGAGCTGCAGCCACATACAGAAAATAAAATGTTGCATTTTACAATCAAAACAGACCTATTTACATTTTGTAGAGCAGGTTGAACACAGCAATAAACAAATGAACTATATTATTTACTAAACACTTTGACGGTTTAATCAAAGTTTCTCTGTGCCTGTGTTGGAGTGCACAGCGACACACAGACCCAATGACCCAATGGCCCTAAGGAGGAAGGATGTCAGAGAAGACAAGAAACAGAACTAAAAAATCCAGCCACGTCCCTCTAACTTTAGAAGAGTAATGACTTTGTTTACTTTTAAGACAGAGACTACACATAGATGGGCCATTACACCTCTCTAGGGTCATAAATTGTGGGGCATGACAACATTCCTTTCACCCTGCTCCCCTCCTATATATATATATGTAATCTGAACCGAGAAGAAAAGACTGGAAAGATTCCTAGAAGCCATAAGCGAAGCCCACCATTTGCTATATGAATAATCATTCATTTTGTAATCCCCCCTTTTTTTTTATGTAGTGAGTTTTGGAGTCTTTTTGGCTCCATGCATCCCAACTCTGCAGCCTGTCACTGAACTCAGCAAGACTGGAGAATACATGCTGTGTGTCTCCTCTGTAGTCTCAGATAGGCCTTGTCCATCCCTGGATTCATCACCCTGAAGAGGCTTCACTGAACCTGTTGTACGGTGGTTATCATGTGGCTATCTCCGCCAGTCTCTGCTCGATGGATTCAGCGCTTACCACTCTAGCTGTATATACGCACACATGTCTAGACTGTAGTGTTCCTTAGTATTCACCCATGTCTCTTGGTAGTTTGAATATGAATAAAGTTGCTGCATTTGTTTTCCTTTATGCCAGATGGAGGTCAATGTAATCAGAATTTACAACTTTAAGAAAATCAGACTGATTCATTTGGTGTGATTAATTTTCCTCCTAATTAATTAATCAATTAATTAATCAGTGGAGGCGGTGTCCCTTCTAAGGAGCGCTTAATACAGTTTCATATCTGTGGTGACAATGCTACAGTGATTACACACATAAAAAAGCACCTATGAGGCACCTCTTCTCAGATTTTCCTGGCAGCTGACACAAGATTTTATATCCCTGTGAACTTCTGCTTGGATTTATATGACCTGATGAGGACTGTGAGCTGAAATGCATAGGCGCTAAGCCCATTTATGCATTTTTGCAAAGCAGTGTGCCTTGATGTTTCCTTATTGACTTATTGGTGGCAAAGCAAAGTACAAAGCCTTGTTTTTTTGTTTTTTTTTGTTTTTTAATCAAAGGACAACTGTTTTTGCATTTGCTCTTTAGGAACATAGTGGAGCATTTAACTACTAAGATTGGTGGAGACCATGATAAGAAAGGGAACCAGGGCAGACATTTATCAAGGGACAAGAACTTGATTACAAATATTTTTTTTTTTCCATATCTACTGAATTGGTATCCGTCCTTCCAACTGAATTATCATGTATCCATCTACCTGTATCATTATCGGAAAGGGCAGGACATAAACTGGAAGTATTGCTGCTTGCTGGAGGTTGTAAAAATAAGCCTGAAATTGGTATATGTTCATCAGAAGTGTCTATATTTATCATTTGACAAAAACCTTTTTACAAAAAACCTCAGCCTCAGATCCATGTTCCTGATTCTGTTTCTGATTCTAAGATTAAGATGACTATTTACAGAAGCTTTGCATAAACTTGAATGGATAAACTTCAGTCACCCAATAGCTCCTAACCCAATAGCTTCCTTTATCATGAGTGTGGATATTGATACAATTTACTCAGATTATACTTGTTAAAATACTCAGTGACATATATGGACATATTTGCCATACATCATACAATTTTACAATATATACATTATGTATTTCAATATCTAATAACAGAAATGTTTGTTTAGTCGTGTCACTTGTGCATTTACGTTATGTTTAAAACATATTTTGTGCGAAGGACAGGATGGATAACAAGGTTTCTTGTTACTGGTTGGTGATTTGTCAAAGATGGCAGCTTGGTCACTGGTCTTAAGCTTCGAACAATGAGGCTGCCCCCCTCTAGCCTCAGTTTTGGACATGGTGGCTCTGCAGTCAAGTTAGCATAGTTAGTCATTGTCAAACATGTCTCCATCCATTCACTTTCTCTGGGACACTGTGTTGATGGAAAATTGAAAACAATAAAACTATCTTGACTATCTCTAAATATCAGCATGTAATCCAAGACACATTCATATGATTTATTTATTCTTTTTTTTTTAAGCATTGTTACTCTGTAGCAAAATGATATTTCAAGAAGCTTTTCTTTTCACCCTAGAGTTCCTACCATCGTCTATTTCACAGAATCTTCAACAGCACCACAAGACGTCATATTTATAGCACAATGTTTTTACTTTAGGGAATTAAGTAATCCTTGTTTGCTTTTGTGATATGTTTATTTATTTGTTTGACTAGCTAAACAATTCCTCTCTCATGCTGAGCAGGTGTTCTGTGCACGAGCATACTTGAGGGAACACATTAAATGAAGATATCTGTTGTGGTCTGTGTACCGATGAGGAACCAGCAAATAATGCCATCCACCATCACTCACTGCCTTGAAACTAGTGTGCAAGCATATTTCAGCACTGTGGCTTTGGCGGCTTGGTCTGTCAGCTCCCTTATCTCAAAATAAAGGTCCCTCACACCCTCTGTATGCAAGAAATTCAAACTGGAGGCCAAAACATGGAGCCAGTCCATAATGTTTGCCTATTAGAAAAGCTGGTTCAGGCTTGTATTCACCTGTCAAAAGTGGGCTGAGGCGTTTAAATCATCAGCCGTATGCAGAGGAAGATAATGTGGAAGTTCAGAGACTGCCGAACAAATTATTTCTGAGGATTAGCTTCCCGACTGTCATCTCTGCCTTGCTCAGCCTGGCATTCAGAGGCTTGCTGACTCCCCGGACAAACAGCAACCTCTGACTTTGAAAGAGTTAGCCATAGCTCTCTTCCTGCCATAAATCTGCTCATTTTCTGTCAGCAGACTGCTCTGAAAAATAAGGGAATAATAATCTACATCTGCATCGGCCTGCTGATGGATTTTCTTCATTTCTTTTTCATTTGCACAATCTCTGCAATTAAGCTCCTAAGAGCTAAGAGCTGCTGAGATCAGTTAGTGCTGTAAATGTACTTCCTTTACTTATTGCAGCAGGAAAACATGCCCCTCATGCGTAGGACAAATGCAACATCCTTTTGAGTATATTTGTAAAAAATATACCTGCCCAATCAAAAGGATAACATGTTGGCAGTTGATGTCTTTGTAATCCACAGAGAGATCCAAATGTGTATGTGCCATAGGCTACTGTAGTGACATTTCTCTAAAACATATTATATCTTCTGGGCTGGGTGGCGGTAAATTTATAGGGGACAAGACTGCCAAGCTGGTGACTGCAGTTTGAGACTGCATTTTTTCTTTTTCTTTTTTTACATTAGTACACATGAAATCACTGCATATTTTTAAGGTAGCCTGTTTTGTAATAAAAAACAAAACATATTTCTGATGAGAGGGTCAGCAATAAGACCTTCTTCTGCAATCCCTTTCAGTAGTCGGTACCAAAGCAGAAGCTACAGTGTTTTTATGTCAAAGATTAATTTGAGTAAAGTCTCTGTGTGCAGGCAATAAGCGTTTTTTGGAAGCCAGATTGCTCCCTTAAGCGAAATCTCTGCTGACCTGCAACTCAGCTCCTGAGTTATCTGTGAGACATGTACTGTAAGGCAAGATTAAGACTTCATAAGAGTCACTCCATCTTGGCTATTTGTTTAGAATAAATTGCTACCCAATAGTAGCTCGGGGTATTCACTTCATGCACTAACAGTGGTCCATCAAGAACTCAGCCAGGCTCCAGACAGCTGTAGATATCTGAGATGGAGGAGAAAGAGGAGATAATTTGTATGACTTCAGCTGACATAACTAGTGCTGACAGATAATGTGGGAATAAATGCTACCTCCGCTTCCAGCAGCATGTATACATTTTACGGTGCTCCACATATCTTAGCTGGAACCCACATTTATGGTGGTGGATGCAAATGGCAGTGGCACCCAAAATTGCTCCTGTCAAATGGATATGTGTTGTGTTTTTAATATCATAGGACAGGATAGGCTGGTTATTATCCACAGGAGGGATCAAAAAAGAAAAAAAGCAAAAAAAAAAAAGTAAGGTCCTGCAATGATTTTGCCTAATGAAAGTGAGCATGTGATGTGGAGAAACCTACGCACCCACACCTACACACAATTAATATTTAGGCAGCTCTCACATTGCTGCGATTCACATGCCAATCAACCACCGCTGGGCAATTAGACGGGAGGCAGAACGACCCAGCCAAAGCTAATCTGATGGGAGAGGAAGGAGCTAGAGCCTGAGATGGAGATGGATGGTGGGAGAGAAGGGGCTGGTGGGGAAGCTGGAGATGGGTGGGGGTGGGGTGGCGGGTAGCTACATACAATGCGCCGAGATAGATACAGAGGGAAAGAGATGGATAGGTGGAGGGAGGAAAATTGTCAGAGACAGTGCTTTATATATAGCAGGCTGAGACAATATAGACTCTTCATCTCTTCATCTGGCTCCTGGCAGATGTTTAAAGAGCTTGCAAAGGAAAGACTGGTGCTTCCATAACAATGAGACTCACAAGCATTATCATATTCAGTTGATTAAACCAAGAGCTATATTTGCTTCCACCACCATGCAAATAATTCAGTAGATTGCTTTTCTTTCCATCCCCTGCCTTTCTTTGTTTTCACTCATCATTAATTACTGTCTAATAAAGTACAGACAGGCCATAGAAAATTCCCAAAAGCAAAACAGTTGAACAAGGGGAGAGCGACTTCCTCCAACAACCAAACCTTGGTTGATATTTCTGATCGGAGAGGAGTGTTTTGCCATTACATTTTTGTAATTAGCAATTTATTTATTTTCGACGAAGTGATCACTATATAAATAATGTGCCATACTCATAATGGGAATACATGTGGACTTTCACTTGACAAAGCACTCTATGATCACAGAGAATAATTCTGACAGTGAATTAATCTGTGTTTTTCATTGATCAGTATCTATAAACAGCAGAGCAATTATGCGTGAGTTACAGAAAAGGACACCCCTGGTATGTTTAAATCAAAATCCACCCTAATCACCAATAGTACTTTAAGTCACGCTGCACACCCAACTAAATCACCAGAATATATGTTGGCAGTGAACATTTCTGCAAAACATGGATAATGTTTAAACGCCACATTTCTGTTAGGGTTGAGTATTTTTGTCGGACCCAAATGCAGAGATTGGAGACAGAGATCCGTCCAAGGGTGTTTATTTATAACAAAACCGAGATGCAGGGAGCAAGGAGGGTAGGCAGGCGGGATGGAGTGGTCCTGTGGTAGTGAGAAGAGATCCGAGAAGAGCAGATGAAGCAGTGGGCCAAGCAGTGAGATGTTGGAGGATATGCAAATTGGGAGAGAGAAAAACACAAGCATGAGACAGTGTCCTGTCTTAGAAAAACATTAGTAATGACTGAGCTCCAAAAATGTAGCTGGCAGTCACTAGAAACACTGAGGAAAAAACACTGAGGCTTAAGAGAGCGCAGGTATAATCACTGAACGTGACGGAACAATCTGGCACTGGAGTGGTGAAAAGACCAAGGTAATGTAGCCGGAGGTGATGATCTGATGAATTGCAGGTGCGTCTCTCTGCTGCAGCAGGAACCAGTAGCCATGTCCATGACCACAGACACACACAAGGGGAAGGAGCAGGTGAGGGAGAAAGGAGGGAGGGAAACAGGTAGGGAAAAACACAACTAACACAAATACAACACAAAAACCCCTGACTGTCACAGCCGAAAACCATGATACATGTCCTTATGTTGCAATGTTACATTTATTCAGGTTCAAAGGTTCATCAACTAGTCATTTTACAACATTACTGTTGCTGTTGCTATGCTACATGGGGAAAAAAAAGAAAAAAAAAAAGAAAAAAAAAACATATGGTGTTGAGTTCAAGAGTCTTGGCAGCAGATAATCTGTATCTTTTGCCAGATGACAGACTGTGGCTGGAGTGGGTGCCTTCAGTATCCACTGGGCTCTGTGCAGACACGTCACAAAGCTTTGTCTATGCATTTTGGCCTACCGTACACACATAAACATCATCTGAAAAAGGGCCTTTAGGGAAACTCCCTCCTGGCTGAAGATGATCAGAAACTCGGGTGTCTGTGTTTACATATGGATGTGCAGAAACGGAGATTCTTGGAAAACCTAACCCATGTTTATCACTGTATGTAGCATCATTAGCACATGCGATATTGGAGTATTTGCATTTCAACATTGGCAGAGTGGATGCTATATTGTTTATATCTGGAAAAAGACAAACATACAGCAAAAATACCATGATGGAAAAGAGAGACAAAAAAGGCTGCTTACAGTGTTGGCTTTTAAATTAACATTTTCCCCAAAGCTTCTGTGAAGCCTCACCCCTCCCTTATTCCTTTATAGTATTTTCTGTATGTAAGCAGCTGACAGGAGTATACAATCTAATGATGGTGGTATCGTCTGCATACTTCACAACAAAGTTCTCTTAATATCTGAGGGTGCAGTCTCGGGTGAACAGTGTGAACAGTAGGGGGTTGAGCACACAGCCCTGGGGGGCTCAGGTGTTGTTTTTCTATTATATGCTGTCACAACACTGAACTTATATTCTGAACCTAGGTAGTAAAATTGGTTTAGAGTTAGGACAAGATCATGTTCTGTCTTAAAATACCTGCTTCGATTGCCACGGCTGAAAATTTCCGAGGTCTCCTTAAAATATCACGTCACATACTTAAAAATGTTAAAACACCTTGTCACCTGTAACCACCACAATCTCCTCGAGTTCCTGATATGACAGTCTGGTCATGAACATGTAACATGATATGACACATTTTGTAGAAGTGCCAGTACAGAAGCCTATGTATAAATGCTTAAGTATCAGTGGTTTGCTAAAATGCAGAGCGCAGAAACTGCCAACATTTTGCCCTGGTGACTAGGCTGGCATACTGCTCCCGGTGACATAATTCACACTGCAGCTTTTCTTATCAAACTACTGAGTAGGTAGTGAAAGCAATGTGCTGACCAGGAGCTTAATTCAAGCTATACAGTTAACTTAATAGTTATGAACTTAATAAATAACTGTAAATTCCCATCATCCTGGTTTCAGCTAAAAAAAATGTTTTGCTACCTGCTAGGCCTGTGTCCAGGTGTAGTTACAAACGACTCTTAGCCAACATATAAGTCAGCTTGAGGTACCAGATGGATTTATTGCATCACAGCTATCACGCTATATTAGCTTGTTGAAAAATCAAATTGCAATACAGGTTTTCTGTTTTTGCCATCTGCCATCCAGGTGTGACAAAATGAAAGAAGCGCTGATTTTTTAAGTGCATACATAATGTATTACAGCATTAAAATTAGCAAGTTACAGTTGCAAGTCATTGTTGTTGTTTTTACTCCCCCAGTTTCTATGAAGTTTTACAATAGACATGAACAGAATTCCATTTGTGGTAATCAGAAAGAAAATCATTTTAAAAGATGAACAATTTCATTTAGAAATTCAACAGCAACATCTACAACCATTTACTGTATGATCAGCATAAAACTGTCAACAGTTTTTTTTGGTAAATATTCATGTATAAGTAGATCAACTCAAATATTTGCCTCTGATTTCTTTTATGCATGCTACGGACTGCAGCTTTAAGTATGATAATTTTAGTCTGTCAGTCGAGCCTTGACTTTGGTCCACATTGAAAGACTGCAAAAACTGTAGGCTAGAAAGCTCAACTTTCCATCTGGCACCGTCATCAGGTTACAACGACAGTTCGTCTCATGCATAACTTTCTGACCACATACCTGCAAAACTCTGCTCTCTAAAGAGAAAAAAGACATGGAGACAAGGAGCATGTTTCTTATGTATTGACAAAATGGTCTGTTTTATATGGCAAAAAAAGAAAAAAAAAAAAAAACATGACAAACTTATTTAATAAAGATAGCTGTACGTGTAGAACTCTACTCATGAACAAAAGACAAAGATCCTTATGTGCGGATACATTCAGAAGTATACCATCAACCCTCAAGACCAGCAGGTTTAACACAACACCAGAGGAGGAAGTTTGTTGTGTGAGTTAGGTGACCTTGAGAATTATGTTCATTTTTTTTTTTTTGTTTTGTTTTGTTTTGTTGTCTTGTCTACGAGGACTTAGGGGATGTACTTTTTACTAGAATGTCCTCCATTTATGCTGATTTCTTTTGGTGAAAATAAAAAAACTGAGTTGTGCTCAAGGAAGGGAACCTCTTTTGCTGCTGAATTTTGTTTGCCTGGGAGAGAAGGCAGAATGTATTTTTTTGAAGACCAAGCTGCAAAATAACCTTCTAATTTTGGAACAAACTTACATTTTCATTTTCTTTGCATGACATGAAAAGAAAAAAATAATCAAACAATCAATTATAACTATATCATCCTAGTTTCATATTGGGTCATGAAACAAGTTGGACTGTCCAGCAGTCTCCCCTACAGTATAACAAAGTGGATGTTATTATGTTAACAAATATGGTATGGGGAATACATTTCAAGCATGATGCCTTGCAAAGTACAATTACACATTTATAAATATAGAATTTCAAGGTGTGAGGGCAGCCCTTTAAGGTGAAGTCATGGTTGAGGGCTTGATTATAATAAGAGGTGGTGGGGAGGTGGGGCCTCACTATCAGCTGCAGCTCTTTAGGTGCAGCACTGAGTGAGAAGCTATTTGGACAGGGCTTAAGTGGAAGACTTTCATGCATTTCTCAAGTCAAATTAACTCCTCTCTTCTCACATGACATGCTCTGTTTCCTGCACAACAAGCAATGACCTTCATTATCTTGAAAGCTGTAATTAGGCAACTTAAAAGCACCATTTATCTATTCTAAGTTGCCCTAGTCAGATGCTCGTCCTGATTGATAACCCATTGGCTCCCCTCTCAAAGAACAGGAATATAATGTGGCACATATCTGGGTGCATAATTAGCTGACATCACAATTTTTGCTTAAGTTTTGGCTGCATGCTTAGCAGGAATTGCAACAGAGCCAGAGTGAATATTTAAAATAGGCTGTGCCCTAGTACTCTTTGCATAGTCAGTGCAGTGGGTTTTATTTTGGTGAGTTATTCGCTTGCTGTAGCTTTGAATAAAGATCACCAGCCTGGCTTGGGAGCTGAAGGGGCAGGTTGTGACCCCTGGGCCCTTTAGGTACTGCAGCAGAGGGACAAAGCCTTTTTTTTTCGGTTAGCTCCATGACCCGGGCAGAGTCTCATCCACTTCCAATTGCAACAAGAGAGGTTAATCGACTCAAAACATTACAAGTAGAGAAGAGTAGCGTGGGTAGCTGTACTTAAATAACCAATGACCCTGGCAGATTCTAAATGAGCTATGTGCTGTATCATGGGTTTTGTAAACACAGGGCAGTTTAGGGAACTGTTCAGATCTACCCATGTTTAAATTATTCTGAGTTTATGCACTCACAACACTTTATTCTAATGTGGGCACATTGGAATAACTTTTGTTCATGCTAATGTTTGAATCATAGTCCCAGCTGTACAGGAGAGCGGCTGAAATGTAATGTGTTACAGTTGTATCACGTGTGCTTTTTTTCGTCATCATGTTGGCATGTGGCCAGCACAATACTAAGCATCCCTGAAAAATATCAAGAGGAATTGTCCACTCTGCAGGGAATCAGCCATCATTCCCTGCAGGGTGGACACATCCTTGAAAACTAGTTCAGCACAAACTGAGCAAAACATATTATGATTTAGGGGTATTTATTGAATATTTTTACATTTGACATTTTATTTGGCATTTAGCAGACGCTTTTGTCCGAAGCCACTTACAATAATTCATACATACATTCATGCACTGATGGCGGTGGTTGTCATGCAAGCACATCAGGAGCAGTTTGGGGTTCAGTGGGGTTCTTGCCCAAGGACACTTTGACATGTAGACCAGGGGAATCAAACCAGTGACCTTCCGATAACAAGACACTGGGTTTACCCGTGAGCTATAGCTGCCCCCCCCATCCCAATATAAAGTTTAATTTGCCTTCAATTGCCCGACACTCATATATAAGAAAAACGGCAGATTCCTTTTAAACCAATGTTCTAATGACTCAATGACTTCCAGTGCACTGTGTCAGCTTCTGAACTAGGTGGTCTGACATGCGCCAGATGGGGAATCTCTAACTGAGGTGTACACTAGTCTCATGTATCTGAACCTATTTCCACACCCAAGCAGGTAGTTGTGAAGTTAACTTTTATGTGTGAAAGCTGTCCAGCAGTTGCTTCTCAGCGTTAGCTTGTCTGCCTTGGCTAGCTTGCTTCTCAAAATGCTTTTCATGTGTTTGGGAACAGTATCTCTCGATGACATAACTTACTTGGGTACCAGTCTCTAGGTACAGATCTAGATCTTTGAATCCCTCTCTCTCCTCTACACTGATTGGCAGCGTATCTACAGCACATCACACTTTCTTCCCCCGACTAGCAGCAATGTGATCTTTGGATATGAGCCATCTTTACACATGGCAGCAGGGTGCTATATATGACTACTAAACTGAAGGATAATACCATATATTTTAACTTACATCTGGCTTTGTTGCCTTTCTGGAGGAAATGTTTTCACACCTTACTTTGGGACCTCTTCACATTTTTACCAAAGACTGCTCTTGCAAAAGTCATTGACAAACAATGTGTCAAAACAAATAACCTAACGAACCAACCTGGTCCAACTGGTCCAAAGTATTCTCAGCAGTTAACCAATCACATTCCTGGTTTGTATGTACACAGTTGTTTGCATATTACATATTATATTTATCCAAGGGCCTCCCCAAAATGCATGATCAATTGAATCTGACAAATTCATATGTGCCAATCAATGCTCTTTAGATGACTGTTAGATGTGTACATTTTTAACTATATAATTGTATTTTATACATCATCTGACCACATCCTTGATATGAAATCAATGTAGAAATGCTACTAGGGTGCCCAGGGGGGTGTGACAGTGGAGTTTAGCTGAGAACAGGCACTCAGCCATGGGCCTAGGTGCCACCGATCTTCCCTCCTCTTGCTGTCCAGTGGACTAGAGTTAGAAGGGCCACCTGTCATAAAGACCTGTCATTATCAATATTTCCTACCTGCAAGGTTAGTTTGGAAACAAGGCAGTGAGTGGCTAAGCATATGCGGGGAGTTATGAGCCCGTTTCCCACCACTACTAGTGGAGCGGCCAAGTGCTTATTTTCGTGAAAGCGTGACATTTGGCATGAGCAGTCTCCATGGGTCACTTGACAAGAAAATTGTCCAAGACATTTCAAGATGGCGGACATTTTTCAAGATTGCCACCACCAATGTTCTCATAGAAATGTGTTGGGTTTTTCCATTAGGGACGATTTGGTGTCATTTTATTTTATATGTTTTAGATTATGCTTTGATTTGCTGATCATAGACAGATTAGACAAGAGTGAATATCTGCTGCTATATCACTGCTGTTAAACTCAGAGCGGGGTTCAATGTCAGCTCATTGAAAGTTAGTATCCCAAACGCTATCTAATTTACCCCAAAACAGTTAGATAGCCGCACCTGAATTGAGAGCGCGGGAGAGCCGAGCCAAGGTTAATGGGGTTTTAGTTAACTGGATGGTGTACAGATCACACGGGATATAAATGGCATTGAATAAACGATCAGACTAAGTGTAGGTTTAAGGCATGAACTTAGTTGTATCCCATCTAAGTGCTTGGTAAAAGGTGGTAAAGGTATAAACCCTCGGCCTCTGCCTATGCGTTTGCTGCAGACATGGCAGAAGCCATCATAACAGTTGAGAAAACAAACTGGGACAGATGTTTCATCTGTCAGCAGGATATCAAAGAAGAACTCATTCAGCCGAGTTTATTCATCAGAGAGCACGATCGTACTGGTGATGATACCATTGCAAGAAATGTTCCATTATTTCACAAGATCAAGATCATCTTACTTAGATGATGGCATAGAAAGCACATTGACAAGAAACATAGCAAAATATCATTCAAGCTGTAAACATATGTCCAACGACACACAGCTGGAAAGGGCCCAGAAGAGAGCATCTACTGCTGCTGAAGACACCGAAGATACCAAAGATATCCATGTCAAGAGGTCAAGAAAATCCCAGCTCTCGAAAGCTTTGTGCTTTATCCGTGAAGATGAGAGTGCAAAGTCCCCCTTTAAGAGAAGCAATGACAATGAAACCTAATGAAAGGGTTAATGAATATGCCAGGAATCTAAGCAACATGAAGCTCCTTGCAAAGCTTAGGCAGAGGCTGAGGGTTTATCCTTTCACCACCTTTTACCAAGCACTTGGATGTATAGGATATAACTAAGTTCATGCCTTAACCCTACACTTAGTCCACTTAATATTTTGATGTGTTAACAGTTGTTCTTTAGCATAATCTAAAACATATGAAATAAAATGACACAAAATCATCCTTAATGAAAAAACCTAATACATTTCTGCAAGAAAATTGATCTTTTGAGGATCCAGGGGGTGACCATCTTGAAAATAGAAGTTTCAAGTGGCTGGGGGTGTTTTCTTGTCACCCAACCCTTAAGACTGCTCATCCCAATTTGAATGTTTGTGCTACTAACTAAACAATTATATCGCTTAACTGCTCCATTTAGTTGGTGAACATCTTGAAATTTCAAGTAGCTGTGCATGGCTTATTGTCAAGTGACCCACATAGACTGCTCATGCCAATTGTCATGCTTGTATCACGAAATAAACCATCATATCACTTAACGGCTCCACTATGGTGTCGGCCACACTGAAAAACTGCCGCCATCTTGAAATTTCAAATGTCTTGGACAATTTTCTTGTCAAGTGACCCATGGAGACTGCTCATGCAAACTTTCACACTTGTATCACAAATTGAAAGATTGTAGCACTTATCTGCTCCACTATACAGTGAAAAGACCGGATGGCAAAGGTGGGTTGCCCTGCTGCCCCCCCCCCCGCCATCTGGCCTGTCCTCTCAAGGAGGATGAGTGACCCCAAGAGCAGTAACACAGGTCCAGGAGAAGGGCCTAAGAGATCGATGTGTTTACCTGCACAGCTACAGCTTGATTAACTACAATAAAGACCTACTGTGCAAGTCAATAAAGCCATAATAACTTCTGGGTCATTGCAAATTGCAGACATTCTGAGCATAAAATCCAAAGTATGAAAAACAGACAATGCATTGTCTGTTTTTTTTTTGTTTTTTTTCATCACGGACATAAACAAAAAATGTAATAACAAATCAATTTTTCATGTTTTTCTCCACTGAATATCAAATGATAGGGCCAGTGCTGCTTTTGTGTTACAAACTCCTCTTATAAGCCTATAAATTTCATTTAGCAAGAAAGTGGACAGGCTAGCTTTCTGTAAACACACATATCTGCATACTCTGCACTTATTCCATATGACCCGAGACTTCCACGTGTTTTGGTAGATGCATTGCTTAAGCTTTTAGCCAGCTATTGGCATAATATTGACAGAGAAAGTGCAGCCAAAATGTCAAAATACTAACATGCTAGCTTGACAGCAGTGAGTGAGAATGATTATGTTGCCCTCACAGTTAACAGCTGCTGAGCCTGCTGTACAGGAACTAACTGAACTGAGCCAAAGAGTGATCAGCAGCAGTGACAGACTATCATTTAGTCATTTTAGTCTGTCTTGCACAAAGCACACAGCCTCTGAGCCACGGCAGCAGAAACAGCCTGCTTCAAGGAGTAAGATTTTGTGTCGCACAGTGTTTTGTGGCAACTTTGCTTATTTTTGTATGAATGTGGCATTTTGACATTCAACAGAGCTGTTAATTTATGTATTTATTAGACTTAGCTGTAAAGGCAGCTAGCTGGCCGCTAACACATCTCCCTGGCCAGTGAGAGCTACGCGGCATCTTTGTGTTGACACACTCATCTGTTTCTGAGGCTGTGAAGGGAAGCCTCAGGGAGGGATTTTTTTTTGATACTTTAAAAATTTAGCTCGCTCTTGCTGGTTAATCTTACCAACCCCAGCTTAAAACAATTTAAATTGGTTTGTGATTACACAGACAAATATAGCTACTTTGCTTGAAATACAATCTCTCTTTAAAAGCAAGGAATCTATGTCTGCCTGTGTGTGTGTGTGTGTGTGTGGCTCAAATATTTCTGCAGATCAGGATCAGACTGACCTGAGATTACCAACATGGCTGCTGTGTGGTTCAAGGGTGTGCAACATTGCATTTTTTTGGACTACAATGATACTGTTAATAAATTATTTCATAAATGCTTTACGAATTCCGCTAGCATTGTCAACCATAGCCACCATAATCACGTGCGCACCAGAGCCAATCACTGCACACCGTAGCCACGTGCGCACCAGCGCCAATCACTGCAGAGCTCAAGCCCATGACATACCTTAAGAAACAAGCAGATTTATACCTGCAGCAGCGCGAGCTGGACCGGGATTTTGCCAGTGGTTTGTTCCCATTCTGTGCATCTAAACTGACTGTTGTGGATTAATGAGACTAAACTAGTCCAGACCGAGTCTGTTCTGAGATCCGGACACGCGAGGACAACAAAGTGGAATCGTAATCTATGGATGTTCGTGTGTAGCTAGCTGCTAGCCCACCCACAATGTCCGCCATGCTTTTTCGCTAACATTGCCGTCACAGCTAAATGATATGTGATGTGTCTGGTGCAGGAAGAAATGGTAAAAAAAAACTTTTGCTGCTTTTGTCACGTCTGTAAGCAGCAAGTTTGGTTGCTGAGGAACAGGGGAAGTTGTGTAAGGGACACCGGCGGTGAAACAGACAGCGACAGAGATGGCGAGTTGTGAGAGTTGAGAGATTTGTGATATATAGCGTGTTTGGAGTGTATAGTCAATATGTTATATAATGTTTAGTGTAGTGTGTTTAGTGTGTAGTGTAGTTGTTTTTTTGTGTTGTGAGACAAAACAAGGAGGAGACTGCTGAATGTGTAACAGGCAGGAATGAGCTGAGGAGCCCTGCGCCTGAGTCATTGCCTGCATTTAAATGTAAATAGTTACATATAACTTTGCAAATTTCAAAAACATATGCACAAATTTAGCAAACAACAATTTATATTTGCATCATCACTATTGCAATCGGTTCATTAAACATATTTGTGGTTTTCACAGTAAAAAATCTAACTTTTTCCTACTCTGATTTTATTATTTTTTTTTTTTTATAAATCTGTTTATTTAAACACATCACATCATGTTACAAGATGTTATGTCATTTTGTGATTTTAAGTCCATAGTATTAATATAGTATGTCAAATTGAGAAAAAAAAAAAAAAAAAAAAAAAAGTGTACAGTCACACATGTGAGCCAATGGTATAATCAAAAGTAGTCAAAAACAGCCAGTTATATCCCTGACGTCATACCTTCAAACACAACCTCATTTGGCCATCCATGAAACCTCCCACTTTTCTATAGGAATACATGCTTCCTAAGGGCAATGCATTAGTTCTATTACAAATACAACTAAAACAGTAGAGTGCTATTTTATATATAAATAGTTTGGTGCTATGAAGCCACATACAGGCACAAGATAAGGGGTTCTGTACATTCCATTGGAAACTGTCGGAAGGCAATGGAAATAGAGAACAATTTATTGTAACATTATCACTGCAAACCATGACTTATCTTGCGCAGACCCTGGTGTTCCCACTGAGGCAGTGAGTAGGGATATGCCAGCAAACCTGCGGCTTACAGGCAGGACCGAGGACTGAGCTGCGGTTGTGTGATTTCAGCAGGCTGAGGTTTGCTCTCCTCTCTGCCCCTCCTTGTCAGAGCCAAATCCTTGATCCCAATACAAACAATTTTGCATTTTCTCAAGCAAAAGGTTCAATAAGCTTTTGATGCAAGCGCTGGCGACACATGAGAGCTGGCATGACACAAATACATCTAATTATGTCTTTTATTGCAGTTTCAGGTTGTAAAATGGCTTATGTTTGAATTACCTCTGCACTCTGGAGTGAAACAGACCTTAATATCAAACTGTGATAGGACAAGAATGTTTTAGTGCTGAGTGCACACACATTTTATTGTGATAAAATGTCCTGAACACGGCTTTAAAGAGTAAACTAAACATTTTCCATCAAGAACTGGAGGGACACAGGCAATGTCCCCAATGGCATAAGCTCCCTGCTCTGTGAACCGTCCCCATCATGAAACTGGGATTAATAAGAAAGGTGATACTAAAAGAAAAAACACTTTGTTAGGGCCTGACTGACGCTGGATTTTAAGGGTGTTGATATCAATATTCTTTCTAAAAGCAAAGATATGTAATGGAGGCAGGATATTTTTTATTCTAACACATTTCTATTGTACAAAATGACATCAGTATAAACATTATAATAATAAAGCTTTCTTCCGCAGTATATTATGGCAAAAATTAAAAAGCAATGCACTTTATATTACACAGTAAATTGCGATTGCAACTTTCCCTAATGCCACCATTCTCGCACTATGGTATGTGTTTGAGGGCTTGTGGTGAAATCCCAGAAAAATAGTATGTAAAAGACAGTTCAAAGTTAATTTAAAACCATATAATACAATACGAAATACTACTGAATTGCAAAATAGGATACACACATATGCCATTCTTTCTTTGCAGGTCAAGTTGGCCTTTATATTTGGAAAGGATACTTCCTCCTTGGCAATGAAAAAGGTTGTGTAATATTAATTTTAATTCACCTCCTCAGCGTACTGATTAACAACCTCTTGCCTTCTAAATGCAACTGATAGTGGAGTTGCATTTTCATTGGAGTACAGGTCAACGGCATATTTTATGCATTAGACTAGCACTGTGTTTGACCAGTGTGTTGTGTTTTAACTGTGTAGTGCCAGCATGACCTGCAAATTTCGTGTTCCCCACATGTTACAGGTATTGACTACAGAATGTGCAGGTCATTTGTCTCTATTTTTGAGATTCATTTGCTGGTAGAAGTCCTGCGTATCTGTTCTGGAGGGCTTTGGACTGCCGGAGCCGGACAGAGCAGATACGCAGCACAACCAATCTGGTGGAAACGCGGAGGTCGTTTCGCCATTGTTCGTTGAAAGTGAAACCTTCTCGTTCCGCACTCAGAACAACATTAGGACCCTCCCCCTCCTCACATTAGCCACTTGCAGTACCATTCCCAATTCCCTGACCCTCGCATCACATGCTTTGAGCTCTCAGTCTGGACTGCTAGATACACAGCTAACTGAACTAGCTAATGGTACCTTAAGTGATTCTGGTGATATGCTGCCCTCTATTTGTTTTTAGATTGAATTTAATAGGACACCAACTCTGGCATATTGCAACTTTAGCCTGAAATGTAATTGAAAGTATTGTCTTGTCATGTAATGTTTTTTTTTCTTTCAGCCTGCTAAGTAGTCACCTTCGTGCGCGTTGTCAACACATTTCATCCATGTTTAGTTATAAGTTAAACTCAAACTGGGATGGCAGGACAGTAAACAGGGGTTCAGATGAAAGGTTAAAAAGCTCCATGATTTGAGAAGTCCAGAGCAGGAGGAGAACGTTTCAAGCAGCCCTGTTGAAACTGGAGCCGACAACAGTGAACCAAATATGAGTGCTGGTGGCTACTTGAACAGTGCTGCTGAAGTGTTCATTGCACCGGCTAATGTTAGCAGCAAAGAGCGTGAAACAGTGAGGTGATATGACTCAACATCAGTTATAATGATGGTTCTTGTGTAATAATTAATATAATCGAGGTAGTACACAGTTTAAAAAAGTTTAAGAAACATTGACACAAGGATTTAATGAACAGACAGTAATGCTGCTGTACATACTCTCTGGATGCAAACATCACAAATGAAGAGCAAATGATTACTAATATCCTACAGTTTTTAAACAGAAAAGCTTCTTCCCGTTCTCTCCAAGGCTGCCGCACTGCAGCTGACCCTGAC
The DNA here is from genome assembly GCF_904848185.1 of Acanthopagrus latus. Lineage (NCBI taxonomy): Eukaryota > Metazoa > Chordata > Actinopteri > Spariformes > Sparidae > Acanthopagrus > Acanthopagrus latus. Next base: position 16,728,866 of record NC_051051.1, read on the forward strand.
CTTTGTTAAATGAAAAGATTTCAAGAATGCAATGATTATATAACTGACATGTTTTAACTATATGTCAAGACTTTTATCGAAAGCTTCCATCAGAATGCATAGCATAGCTTTGACACTGAAAATAGATGAAACCTACAATAAAGGATGAATACATTCAATTAGATGAGGTAGAACCTTACATTCCTTGATTGTTTGAGTGGTTTGATGTAATCATTTGTTTCTTTGAGTGGGAGATTTCTGCTAGGCTTTCTGGAAGGACAACATCTTACAGACTCTGTTGTGCAAATGTCCTTCACACAAGACAACACAAGGATTTTGCACATGGCTAAGAATTGAGGGTGCAAGTTAGTGTAGTAATTATTATTTTTATTATTATGACAGCTAAGGATAATTCCGATACATTACATGTTGGATCTAATTTGTGCAGCTTTGGCCCCTCTTCCATTTGTAAATAACACTGTATTCAGCGCAGGGCCAAGAAACACATGTAGTCAGGCACTTACTTCTTGATTCTACAGAGTGGGTCTCCATTACCTGGCATGTGCAATGCTGTTTATTCGGTCCTCGAATGTGGCTTCACATTCCACCAGGAGCATTTCAGAAGCTGGAACAGGAGCATTGTCTAGAACTGCTGTGATCAGTTCTGGCAGCTGTATATCACTCCCTTAACGCGAGGCAGTTGAGCCCAGAGGAATCTTGGGTTTAGACAGGTTTATAGACAACCCAAAGTTAAACAAATGTATTTGTAGAGAAAAAAAATGGCAAGCAATTTTCCTTTTAGCAAGATATTTTTGTGTGCTCTATATTCATACAGACCAATAGGTGAAGATTACATGGCTCACCGCTTGGTTGAATTACAAACGGTCAGGTCACAACAAGGGTCCTTCAAAGCAATATTATGAAAAATTGGCATTTAGTGCAATTTAGTGCACCCTCTAACTCTTGTGTGCAACACCAATGTCATAAATATAAAGCACAGGTCTAGTCAGATATAGTATCTCTTCACGTCACAACAGTGTTTTGTCTTGACAAATTGTATCTTGAAGTAAACATGTATGTCACACTTTGATTTTGACTACCCTCACAGTGAAGTAACATAGTGCAGAAACAAGGATTTTGTAGCTGTTAGCTGTTAAGGTAAATCATTACATATGTTGCTTTAAATTAAAGGAAAGCATATGATGTTTGACAAAAACTCCAAAACCACATAAATATGTGTGTTTAATCAAACTCAGCTATGATTAAGGTCTGGTTAGGTTTAGGTACATGAATAAATTGGTGAGGTTTGGATCACAGTCAATGTTCAAAGAGACCAACGTTGAATGCCAGTTGGAAATAGGATGCAAACAGCAGTCTCTCCATGGATGAACTAAATAAGCTCATATGGGTGCAGCTTTTCAGCCTTGTAGCCAAATCGTCAAAGTGCTCACTAGTACAGTCACTTAAAAAATTCCCTAAAATCCAAAAAGCATTTGCCACATAGACCACCATTGTGATGTCTGTTCAACTGCAAACAACTCTTTATTTTTTTATCCACTTTTTTTTTTTTTTTTTTTTTTAACTTGAGCACATCGCAAAGACTACTGCCAATGGCCATCTAGCTTGTATGTTCATCTGTGAGAGGTAGTAATTCTCCATGCCATCTCAAAAAACAACAGACGCTCACCGATGGAACAGTGGTGGGTCAGGGCTTTCATCAGTCCAATGTTGACCAATCCAGCCAACATGACCTCCTTCCTCTGTGGACTCTGTGACATCACATTATATCCCCCTGTGCTTCCAACAGCCATAATTCCTACAGCAACTAGTGACCATTGTCACTTGGATGAATACATAACTTAGTATTGGGTATTCGAAAAGACTAACGGTTCGGTTTTATTGGTAGTCTGTCCCATCTGGCTGCCAGTTACTTCTGTTATTGGCCTTTATTGTAGAGATGTTGTTGTGCTCCCAGTATTCTTGTAACTGATAAAATTGCTAGAATACTTGAGAGATCCTTATTTCAAACACATCTTTACACAAACCTCTCACGACCTGTGCTTACCTTAGCTCTGAATGTAACCTATGTAAGTGACTTAAAGTGTTTTTTGTAAGAAAAATAGTTTTTTAGTTTCATTCCTAACTTGTCAAATGATAGTGCTCTGCTCTGGGTCTTCAAACGCGGCAAAAACTGACACTTTGGGATGGCAGCTGAGCCATCCTGTAATACCAAAGTGTCATAATTTGATGATTTGGGAATGAGACTCAAAAATCAACCTTTCTTACGAATAGAACTTTTAAGCAGACACTTTTATAACCAAAAGATCTTGCAGAGGAATTAAGCATTAGGACAAGCCTGAAACAAATGGCAAGTGTGTACTTGTCATGCAGCTCCACATCTAAACAGTCTGTTCTTGACTATATTTGCATTTTTCTGCACAATAGTTTATGAAAGATGTACCTGATTTCCAGTGCAAAATAATAGACCACATCATATTTTCCTCTTCGTAATTCTCAGTTCTCAAAGGAACAGTGCTTGTTTTTCGGCAAAATGTATGCATTTTTGATTAGTTTAAGTGGCAAACACTTGTTAATTTGTGAAATGGATTGATTCAGGGAATCGATGACCCCAGATGGAAATATAAGGGGCCTAGGCTTATTACAAAGCATCCTCTGTGCCTTTAGAAAGACATCAATCATCCAAATAATAGAGCTGAGTGTGTACTGAACTATTGTAAAGGACATCAGTCAACATGGTAGATAATAAGTGCTCTGCATAGATATAAGTAAAAATCGGTTTAATGTTAAATTAGCTTTATGAAGTAGATGAAAGATACAGATTTTGTATTACGTTGTTTACATATAAAATGGTTATCTTGATGCGAATGCACTGGTGAAAAAATGCATTATACAACACCACCTTTTTATCATTCTCATCAAAGACCTGCAAGCAAAACCCTCCTCATCAGGGGCCTGTAATACTAGTTGCACATGCATGCTGTAACTTGCAACACAAGATGATTTTGTTTTGCATTGATTTTGACACATTTCACTGATCAAAACAAACCATACTGCCATGCACAAGCATGTAAGCGACAGTATGACATACAAATGTATTAACAATTTGTGACAATCAGCTGTAAAAAAGTGAAATTGCCATGATTTGTGATGCCCCATGCAGCCCATAGGGATACATAAAAATAGATAATGGATAATGGATGGTCTTGGTTTAAATGAGAGTGCATTTTGATCTGATGCCTGATGCCATGTACAGTACAGGTGGGCTAGCTGTACATGTGAGTGGGTCATTCTGTTAATGTACTCGTTCTGTGACCAACTAAAATCTACTGAAGACTGAAAATGTCTGAAATAAAAACAAATCACACAAAGAAATCAAGGGCTGCCTATCTTAGAGATAACATAATAGCACTGTACAGAGGTGTACAAATTAATGAAAACAACAATGTTGTATCACTTCCATTATATTTTTCACTTTATTTATGCTCAACATTCTATTATTACTCATGACTGGCTCTAGAAAACCTTGTGAACGCTGGTCTAAGGTACATGTGAGGTGCAGACATTCTCACAGCACATTCTTGCGGCACATCAGAAATATAGACAGGATATACCTGTCTATCTTCCACCGAGGGATGTTTTTAAGCAGCTTCTCTCATCTCCTGGCTGACCGGGACAGCTGCTAACATGACGACACGAAGATTACTGTCTGTGCAACACTGAAAATGAGGTGGGAGAGGATGAAAGGAGGAGTAGCTGTGGGAGTTTAAGGTTGCTACCTGGATGTGTAACAGCATGAAAATAAAAAAAAAAAAAAAAAAAAAACTTAAACTACTTCTGTAACCTAACTTTATAAACTTAATCTAAAACTAAAACCATTTCTATTAATGTATGTGATGTTTTTTACAGTTTATTTTTAACATTTTACAACTATATGGAGCAACCTCTCCTAATGCAATAAAGACAAATGAAATATGATATAATACAATTTTATTTTACATCCTTAGGTTGAGTTCCATATAAACACCGTGAACTTTTCAGATCCAAGTCCAAATCCATCCAGATTTATTCATAATCAGTGAAAAAAAAAACCTCACATATTTCAGACATCTGTGCATTGCATACAAAAGGAAAATGCCAAAATCTACCATGCGCACAGCTGTTATGTTCACTTTTGCTGGTTTTCATTTTCCCCAACATGAAGCAGGAAGAGTTAAATGTGTGCAGTGGGTCGGTGTGTTACACTGCATATTTGGTGAGGTTAACCTTTATTGATCCCAGTTGGGAAATTCATTTATTGCATTTAACCCATGCTAAGTATTAGGTGCAGTGTCAGTGCATTGGCCCAAAGGCACATAGAAGAGAATTAACCCAACTTACAGTACATGTTTTCAGTGGTGGGGGAAACCAGAGCAACCGAGACCCATGAAACCATATTTGGAACATGCAAACTCCGGACAGAAAAAGGCCCTGCCCTTGCCAAGAATCACGCCCATGACCTTTATAATGTGATGCAACAGTGCTGACCACTGAATCACTTTGCTGCCCTTGAGAATCATTTGACACATTTCTGCAGTTTATATATTTGGTGTGATGTGAGCCCCGCCCTTCATCCCATACTGTTATTACTTGCTTGGAAATCAACTTTAAGGGGCCACAAAAACTACCAAATACACCAAATGTCATGACAATCTGGGAAGCAGTTGATCAGATATCTTTACCTGGACCTGACTGATGGACAGAGGACCAGATATTTTAGGCAAATAGTGTTAATAATTCCCTTTCCATGATATCATATGCCTGACAGAAAGCCTCTTTGGTTGATAACTTATTCACATGAATGCTAGGGTCCCTGTGTTGATATAGAAGCCTTAAGTGTCATATATGTGCTGGTTTTAGCTCTGACATGGACCAAATCTACACGTTGTACAGCCTGTACAGCAAGCTGTAAGCCCTCCTTGGAAATCCCAAGAAACTGTCCAATTCCAGTAACTTGTGATAAAGTAGCAAAGACAGGGTTCAAATATTAGATCTATGTCTGAGATATGAATAGCTTGAAACTGGAGAGATGTGGCTGAGCCATGGTGCCTGAAATCACATTGTATCAAAGGAAAAAAAAAAAAAAGTTGGGGGAAAAAAAGGAAGAAAAAAAAACAGACTGCCTGACCTGATTTTTAGAACAACAAATAACAAAGGCAATATTTCCACGCTCTACTTGCTGAATCCTTCATGCTGACAGGTAGATCTAGTGTGAGTGTGTGAGTATGATTTATTGGGTTCTCTACTGGCCCATCTCTAATGGTGGATGCTCCTGCCTGCAGGTTGCAGAGTGATTACTGTCCACTAATTCTTCATGGCGAGTGGGGTAGAAAAATGACAGTGAAAGCTGTGTAAAATGGCTAATCAATACTGTATTTATGCCCAGTGAGGAGACAGCATTGCTCACTTGCCAGCACAACAGGGCTTCCATCGATACATCCCAGTAGATTTCAGAGGGAAGATAATGAACCTTTCTTTATTTAGAGCAACCAAAACAGAGCAGTCGATAGTTATGGTGGAAAACTCAGAGTCTTGAGAAGTGCTTTTAAATAATTATCACCTTTCAGACAATCTGTTGAGTGCCACTCCCTCTGATTCAAAGTGCCTCTCGACCAAAACAAACCACGTTCATAGACTCTCTTTATCTTCAGATCCTTGTTCATGTTGTGCATTAATATGAGCTTCACTTTCTTTAGGCCTGCATTTCATTTCTCCAAAATGCTGTTGCTCATTTTAAATTTGGGTCAATTCAGAAAATGAAAAAAAAAAAAAAGGTTTATTTCACTACAGCATTCATACAAAAGAAGGTGACTGTGACTAGTGACCAAAAAATGTTGTGAGATGTACATCATCACATACATCATTAATGTTATGCTGTTATTATGTCAGAAACTTATTACATTTTGAAAAATAGTAGGATGTACATGAAAAGAAGATGTAAAAACATTATTTGATAAACAAAAATATGCATAATCATATATTCATGTTTAGATGGGAAATAGGTAAACATGCACATTTCAATTTAGAATCAGGCTGATCTTGGGGCAGCTATGGCTCAACAGTCCACCAGTCATAGGATTGGTGGTTTGATTCTGAAATGCCCTTGTACAAGATACTGAAACCCATGTTGCTCCTGATGGCTCTTCCATTGGTGGATGAGTGTGTATGAATAATTGATGAGCTTCTGATGAGCAGGTGGCACCTTATATGGCCACGTGCATATGAATGTGTGGTTGAATGGGTCAAGGCTGTGTTGTAAAGCACTTTGAGTGAGTGGGTTGATAAGCCTAGAAAAGCGCTATACAAATGCAGTCAATTGACCAGCCTGTATATTTATTGATTATATTTTGTGTCACAACAGCCATCAACGAAAAGTCTGCCCAGACACACCAACTTTCACCCTGAAGAAGCGGAGCAAACAGAAAAGCTGAAATAGAACCCGATAGGGCCCAATTTACATGTTGTACTGCCTGCACAGCAAGCTGCAGCCCTCCTTGGAAATCCCATGAAACTGTCTAATTCTATTAACTTGTGATAAAATGTATCAAACACAGGGTTCAAATATTAGATTTATGTCTGAGATATGAGTAGCTTGAAACTGGAGAGAACCGGCTGAGCCATGGTGCCTGCAATTAAAAGAAAAAAAAGTTGGGGGAAAAAAGAAAAAAGCTGAGAATGCCTGACCTGATTTTTTAGAACAACAGAGGCATAAAGCAAGGGCAACACATCCACCTGCTGAATACTTTGTGGTGGCAGGTAGATCTGGTGTGCATGATTTATTGGGTTCCATATAAAATGTCAGAGGTACTCAATTCTTATGTAAGAAAAATATTCCAGCTCTAGGTGCTTTTTTTCACCTGCTGCTGATGGCCAACTATCTTGCTCCTCTCCTGATGCATGCCTCTTCTGTTCCTGCCTGCTGAGTCCCCAAAGTCATAGTTGAAGTCAGAGTCCCTGTAAATCAACTTTGCACTGGTTCAAAACTGACCACCACTGGTCTTGGAGTGTTTTCCAAGTCAGGGGTTCAGCCATTTTCACTCAGGTTGGTACATCTGGTTGAGTGGAACCCTGTTGCCCATGGCTTCATGGCTAACTGAGCCATGAACTAATTAGCAAGCTAACTTTAGCTAGCTACAGTCAAGAACAGCAAGCAAGAAGCAGCAGCTATCAGTTACTCGGGTGATTTGCTGCCCCATGTATTTTTTTGAGCTAACTTTGAATTCTGCCAATATTTTTAATGTCACACGTTTTAATGTCAGTTAAAATAACCCTATTTTAAACATGCTGCTATCAACAGATATCAGAGGTGCTAAGCTCAAGGTAACAGTATGCAGTGGTAACAGTCTATCAGTTCTTTTTTTTTTTTTTTTAGGTGCAACAGACCTTTAGATGATCATTGACTGTGATCACTGATCACAATCACAATTTGTGGCATCTTACAGCTACCAGCTGCCATACCAACCCTGAAACATTGAACAAACCAACCAGACAAAGAGTCATTAGCCATACAAATCCGGTTTGTTCTTCTTTATGGCCCCTCCTAGCTAATGTCTGATCACTCGAAAATGAAATGGACGAATGGGTCTGATGTCAGCCAAGCAACAGATAACTGTTCACATCTATATAGGTGCTTTAGGTACCGTGTTCCGTACTGACGGATAGCAGGACTATAGCGGAACCTGGAGTCCTTTCATACCGTCTTATTTAGATTGCTTTTGTCAAACTTTAAAGTGAGAAAAGTGAAAAGTGAAATGTCAGTAACAGTCTAATATGGAATTAGAATAGAATGTTCTGGTCAGTGGACCACAGTTGTGTTTGAACAGTGTGCATAGGGCTTCTGGCCTGCTATGTAAACACACTGGGCTAATTAGATATTGGAGTAAAGTAATAATTGCTAAAGATAGCTCTCACAGTATACATAAAGTCCATATTGTAGCATGTGAGAGGCTGAGAGAGTCTTTGAACTAGGACGACGAAAATATATCATGTAACTGTTGATATCAGAATAAAAGTTTTAATAATAATAAAATATACTACTACTAATAATAATAATAGTAAATAGCAATAATAATAATAATAATAATAATAATAATAATAATAATAATACTAGCAACAATAACACATGTGATTGTTTAAAGGATTTTCACATACTAAGTTAGGTTATTTCATGAGATTTTATTTTTTTTGACCTTAAAAACATGTTGCAATATGATAGCTGCAATTTACATGAAATGTGAGCAAATTTCCAATGGCAAGACATCTCTCAGAAGCAAGGTTAACACAAAATGTTGCATTGTATTGCTGCTGTCTGGAAATACAGAACTATCTGCTGCTGTGACATCAGACCACATTTACAATTACATTTAGGGCATTTAGCAGACTCTTTTGTACAAAGCGACTTACAATAAGAACATTTGGGAGTCATGCTATGCGGGGTCGAGGTCGAGACTACAGAGCAGCTTTTTTCCTCTGCCTGTGAGACTGTTATTCATCCTCTGGATTTCACCATAAACAAAAGCTTATTGTGATCTTATTGTGAACTTATAATTAATTCATCTATCTGTTTTGTTTGGTGAGTAACAAAAAGGCACTTGCGGTTCATTGTATGAGCCTATGTTATAACATGATAAGTAAGTGAGGTTAGGCCAACAAGCTAGTTGGCATGTGAGTCACTCCTCCATATCAGTTGTTTAGGAACAATTCAGGTACTTGGTAAGTACAACAGCAAAGAAGAGAGAGTCGTAGATGAGACAATGATGGTGTACCAGCATTGTTCCACCAAGGTGACAGTTGCACTACTGTCTGTTTCAAATTAAATAAATATATCCCTATGCATTTGTTTTTATCTACCTGCTGTACTGAACTCACATCTACCCATGACTCCCAGACTGAAGTAAGAACCCAGCCATGACTGATGTGCACCTTGACACCCTACCTCATTTACGAATCTGTCCTGTGTTTTAGCATTTCTAAGAAATATCTAGAAAAAAATAAAATAAATATCCCTCCTTTCTCTTGTCCTCTTTCTTTCTCCCACTCTCTTACTTACTGTACATACATAAAAAAGGAGACTAGTGAATTAAATTGCTGTGTCTTACAGTGTATGTTGCAGAAGCTTACCACATGAACATAATTGAGGTGGAAAAGGGAGGCAGTTTTCAAGTATTACTCATATGTCTAGAGGCATGAAAACAAAATAAAGAAATTATATTTTTAGGGTTTGTGGAAGGTAAGGAGAACTCTTACGGATGCTGTTTAAGTGCAGTGACACCCCTTGGGAAGAAGCTGTTGAAGTGACAGCTGGCTTTAGTCATGATGGACTGGTACTGTGTGTTAAAGGAACATTTGTTGTGAGAAGATGGTTGCCTGCTGTGCAGTTGGTAGTGACGCTTCATGCTTTTTCCTTTCACCCCTGTGTCATGTGGCTCTTTCATGCAGGGAAGCTGAGAGTCAATCGCTCACCTAGGTAGCAGAGCATAAAACACAATGGAACAGAAGGAGGAAAAAAGGTGGTACGTCTATGGCACATCTAATTAAACTGTGACGTCATTGGTTTGAGCTGGACCAGTCTTGTGTTTTCTACACCTCCACTGCATATTCTCATTCCTTATATTTTCATTAATCTTAAAAAAAAAAAAAAAATGAATAAAATAGACAGAAAGAAACAGGATTTTTTTTTTTTTTTTTTTTTTTTTTAAACAAACCAGAATTATTGATAGTCTGTCAGGCTTCATTACCTCTTGCATTGGGACAAGTCTTAAGTATGTCATGCATTATTATTTTCGATTAGAAACAGCAGCAGCGTGTCCGTTCATCAACACCATTTAATTTAATGTAATCCTGAGTTCATCTTTTGGTTGTCCTAAGGGTCAATGAAATAAAACACACATACATGCACTCTGTATGCATGCACACACACATATACAGATGATAAGAACATTAAAAATATGTTTGTTAATAACTGACCTGAAACACTAAAACATTCTTCTGCATAGACGGTATGTCCAGTACCAGGACCTCACATATTACAGAAGTCTACAGACAAAACTAGAGACCTTGTGGGATCACACAAGCCACAATGCAATCAACATGCTGATGCTCTGACTCATCAATACTCAGGAGCAGCCTAATTACTAGATTATTACATGCTGTGACACTGTGGCTGGCAATTTTTTTCACCTTGTGAGTCTGTGTGTCTCAACATGCCAAATCCTGATGACACTTTCCTGGGAATTCCACTGGTTGCGTGTACGTTTCGGAATGGCTTCGCAACATATTTTCTCCGTGCTCCGTCTTACGCCATCTGTCAAACCCCACCGACTGCATTTTGAATCCTGCATGGTACAGCACTGCTGAACAGCTGGAGTTATGAGACCTAGGAGTTCCCGCGATAATTACAGAATCACGAGCCACTGCAGGTAAAGGTATGTGTTATAAACACAATAACAAACAGACAAAAGGTTAGTGTTCCCAACCGAAGGATTAGAAGAAGCGCTTGGTGCTTTTGTGCTGGTGTCAGAACAGATTCTGAAAATTAACCTGATGTCATGACTTGTTTTGGTGTGTGATGTGATTGCCAGTGATGTCATCCCAACCATGCATGATACAGTCACAACACTTCACATTTACATTTAAAGGAGGAGTTGAGAGGGAGTCATGCTATGCAGGGTTGAGGTGAAACAAATGAGTCTTGAGTATGCGAAAGATGACGTGTGATTCCACTATCCTGACATTGATCGGGAGTTTGTTCCACCACTGAGGTGCCGAAACAGATGAAAAAATGAAGACCTAGTTAAAAGATGACTTTGGTTCACCCCATGACTACTGAGTATTAATGTAACATTTAAATTACTCGTGGGTTGTAATGTAACTTGTTGAAGAGCGTCCCAGTGGTTGTGATCCCATTGCAAGATAGTCACCAGTTACATGAATGGTCAGTACTCATTGGTTGGACAAGACCCATCTTCAAACTCAGCCTTTGGACCGCATGATCACACACACACACACACACACACACACACACACACACACACACACACACACACACACACACCATCGATACCGTTCAGGCTGTTGTGGCAGGTAGTTGTCAGACAGAATAAACATTTCCCAGTGGTGTTCTCTCTTAGCTGAAGCCAGGACTGCATGTTTCAGTATTAGTACAGTATATTGGAACATCACTATATTGTTTCCCCCCAACAATATGCACTGAAAAATGCTAATTTCAGCTACTTTCTTAAGTTACACTATGGTGTGATCTCCTGTTGTTATAAAAAACAACACACTGGTTGGAGTCTTTCTTGGCTGTGAATTGGAATAGCACACATACCAAGTTTGTGATGAATGATGATGAATGTTGTTTCCTCATATAAAATAGATTTTTGGTTTAAAATTTGATTGAGCTGCTTTACTTTAGGGGTTTAGCAAAGGCGATGGGAACACTAACCTTTTGTCTGTTTGTAGTTGTTTTTATAACACAAACATGTATGATCGCCATTGCTTGTGATTCTATAATTGCTACGGGAGCTCCTCGGTCTTGTTACTCCAGCTGTCCCTCAGTGCTGTGCAGAGCTACACTAAATACACAGCCAGTGGGTGTTGACGGACAAAGGAACACAGAGCAAAACCGCAGTGGAGCAATTCAGCAATGCACATGAAACCAGTTGAATTCTGGAGTTAGGAGGATTTTAAAATGCATGGGACTGTGCAGGAGACAGAATCAGTCCTCCTCTCCTGGGAGGAAGCATCATTTCTCATTGATCAGCAGGAGCACCATGCATACAAGCTACCCAGGGCAAGTACTGACACTCCTATCTTTTGAGTTTGCCACTGATAGTGATCAATAAGAAAAGAAAGAAAGAAAATGACAAAAATTCTGTTTGGCTGCATATGAGCAACATGCTCTGTTTAACTGCAGGAGGAGGAGTGCTGCTGTGGATTAGGCCAGGTCATAAAAATTAACTTTCTGATTAATAGGGGGTGGAGTAGGTGAAAAAATGACTCTTTGATAACTAACATAATAATCATATACACCTGCAATGGACGTTTGCAGAAACATTAAGTGGCCCCCACACTTACAATGTGCCTGTTTATGCAGGAGACAGAGTATAGTTTAACTTGATTGAAATATCCATCACTGCTGTTTCCTCAGGAGAGTATCCTCTTGACGCTCCTGTTTATAATTACAGCTTTTAGTTTTGCTGCTTAAGTGAGTCATGATGTTTGCTAGAGTGACAGCACTATGTGCATGGCAAAATTTAAATGTCAGAAATGCGTTGTGTGTTCTCAATCCGCCTATGTAGGCGTATCTTACTCTCTGATACTGGGCCCTCTTTATAGTAGGTAAAACGCTGTGACACTGACTTTCAATCAAGGGCCCATCTCGCAAGCGGTCATGCAAATTGGGAGATGATGTCATTTAGCGACTTCTAGCGACTTTTAGGACAGCCAATATCGACTTCCCTTACTTAGGAGTTGGCAACAGTGCCTCTGAAGCCACTCTTTGCTGTCAGAGTGTAGGTAGAGCCTACATGTCGACTTCCCTGCCACTGCTCTGCCACCCTTTCTGCTGCACCCAACAAGCCCATAGACACTGTAGCTGCAACAGCCAAAGCATGGGTGTGTTTACTGGTGGTGTGATGGCTCACAATCCACCTCAGCTCCATTACTGGCTGTTTTTTTTATAAACCAATCACAGGAAAATCACAGTAACTACACATTTATACCAGACAGCCACTGACCATACAGTTAAGAAATAGCATCTCTTTTGTGGGTCCCACTGATCTCCCTCTCTCTTGTCCAGTGGACTGCCAGTGCCATGTTAGCATAACTGATATTTTTGCCATTTCCTGACATTTTTGTGGTGTGATTAAATAGTAAATTCATTATATACTGAGTGTAAGCAATAAGGGAAGTGATACATTGTCACTGCTGCCATATGTTCACATTTTTCTTTTTCCCTTTCATAAAGTATTAATGCTTTTAACCGTTTCCAGAATGTGGTCTGACTTATGAAATGGGGAAGTAAATAAGCCTTGTCAACCCTACTTGAATGGAGAATATCAGTGATCCGCAGCCAGGAGTGCAGGAGTTAGGGTTCACCATAACTACAGCTTCTCGGTACTCTGTCCAGTGCTGGCAGAGAACTCCACGCAGCTCTGTCAGGGGAGCAGAAACAGGAGAGCGTTTCAGTGTCTGTGGGATTGCATCAATTGTTCATCATGAGAAAAACCTCTCCACCTTTGCACTTGTTAGACTCATGCGCTTGACACAAAAAACAGAATGACTGGACAGCTCAGTTCAACACCTGATGGGTGAGCCATGTTCCAGCTAGATGGAGGAGGATGCATCCTGCTCTCCAAGGGTTGGGTTCCAGCTAGTTGTATACTGGGCAGGTGTAGATAGTGGATTTAAGGCTCATTTATGCTCAACATTAGAAAAATATTCATATGTTGCATTCATTCTGGCTGTATTTGTGTACATTGTTCAAAAGCCTATGGACACAGATAAAATGGAGGGGGACCAACTTGAAATCATGCGTGGCAGTGTAGCCAGTTGTCTACAATGTACTGAATGGCCTTCAGACCACCTTCAAGTACAAAACTGGCTCAGCTTTGTCTCGTTCTTTACACTATAACACAACCATCTCCACCATCATGTGCTTGTTATTATCTTTAGTAACCACTGGCACTTAAGTTGATGTATTGGTTAACATCGATGCTATCATAAAGGGAGCATGGGATGTGATGTTTACCTCATGAATGACACATTAAAGAGTATCTGGCTGTCAGCCAGTTCACAGCAGCATCTAGAAGATATCGCTGCCACTATTTAACACTATATCACACACTTAGAGCTCTTCATTTCTCTCAGAATCTCTACAACACTCAGAACAGGTCAGGGTAAAATAAGCTGTTTCTTTCATTCAGGTGCATACAAGAGACGGTGCAACTTTTGCAACTTATTATGCCGTGATAATAAAGGAAATGTGTTTTTGCTCGGTTAATAGAACATGGGAGGGTCCATGCCGGGGTCAGTGTCAGCTCTTGGCTCTTAATGTGGCACAGTTCACCTTTCTGTTATACATACTATGCATAAATACCATGCTTTGTGATGAGATCCACTTGTCTAAGTTTTCAGAGCAGTGTGATCAAGGAACAGCAGGCGATTCAGTCATTCATATACATAATCAAGAGAAGAGAGTTTGATGATATGCATGTAAGGCAGTGCTCATACCAGTACACCTCTACTGAAGCAGAGACTTTAAGACAAGAGTCTCACATCCTCTAATTTAGTCATATAGATATAGGATAATATAATGCCAGTACCAGCTGGCAAATGGTATATCACTATCAGACATTTGTGTTACAGTATATGCTGTAACTGCTGGAAACGTGCTGTGATTCAGACTCACCTAACATGCAAGAGTGCGCACACACACACACACGCACACACACACACACACACACACACACACACACACACACACACACACACACACACACAAATATGAAATATTAAAGATGCATGTGCTTTTGGAAGAAGGGGCTTTTTTTTGCGGGTTGATACAATAAGTGCATTCAACCATTGGTCAGAAGGCGTTTGCAATTGTAATAGTGTGTGCTTATCTGAGAGGCAGGTGAAAGCCAGTCTGAAGAACTAATTGACCAGAAAGATTTGATAAATGGTATTATTCAACACGGTTTAATTTTGTAGAAACCCAGAGGAAAGTGATCAAGGAGAGGCTGAAAGTACAGTTCTCTCTTATTCCTCTTTGAAAAACAGTTTATGAAACACTGCCAAGTGGATAACGCGTCATTGAAATGTTGTCACATTTGCCTAAAAAATTGCATTTAAATGTTTGGTATTTGGTATTTTGTCAAGCAATACAATTAATGGATATGTGCTGTGTAGGAAGTTAAACTGGAAGCTGTCTTTCAATCATAGACATCAGGCGGACAAGAAACAAATTAGTCACTTTATAATGAGAGTGATTAATCAAAATGCATGACACGTCATTAATACATAGTTAATTAATCTTTAAATAGTTATTTCATAGTTAACAATGAAAAGCTATACACCATTTATTTAGTAATTGTAAAGGTTTACAGTCAACTATTTACAAATTAAGTGTGGCATTAAAGGGGTGAGAGCTAACAAGCTATGCTTCTTCTCACTCCTTTTCAAATATGTCATTTATTTTACTTTTTATCATTATTATTTTGCTTCCTCAAAATCTTCATTTCCATATGATGTTGTGCAAATAATTTGTTAAATAGCAATCAGGAAGCCATGTTCTATTTGCATATTCGGAATAACATAATAATAATTTAAAAAAAGATGTATTTATCTCAGATCATGATACATAAATATCTGTTTCTCTTTTACAATAAACAATTGTTTTAAACATGGCTTAAAAACCTGAACTAAAGTTCTGTTATAGTTTGGAAGACAGGGTGAGGACCCAACACACAGGAGGCAGGATTTAAGAGACTAAAGGCAAGCTTTATTTAAGCAAAGCTGAATGACACACAAAAAGCAAGGGTCCAGGCAAACCAAAACTGATTCACAAAAGACAACGCAGAAACATACCATGGGGAGACATGCAGAGACACGAGGAGACGCGTATGGGAAACACAGGGTGGCATCACGGGGGAACACGGAACAAACTGACAAAGGCATGAAGGAGAACAAGGACTATATACAGACACAATAACAAGGGGATCAGGTACAGGTGGAGTGAGGCGGGAAAAGGACAGGTGAGGGACAGGGACAGAAAAACACTAGACGGTGATAAATATCACAGAGGGAGGAGCTGAAAAGCAAGACATGAGGGCACAATTTCACAACAAAATAGGAAACACAAAAACCGGGATGATGACTAGTTCAGTTATTACAATTATTGACAACGGTTAATTTAAAGTGAAAAGCAACATGTAATCGAGATCTTACCACTAAATATTTCAGTCATGATGCATGAACTTCATCCTCTAAGTACTTACAGATTTGAGTGATGTCACATTGAGTCAGAGTAAGCGTTGAGTCTAAAAGGGGTGTCCAACTTCTATAGTGACCTATTACTAGGCTGCATAAGTCTGCAGTGCCCTTCATATAAGCTAAAATGTATTTTTTAGATCTTTGAGCTTATTAGATGCTAGGTGTGTTCCAATGTTTATTGTTATGATTGGTACTGGTGCTCTCAGATAGAGTAATAGAGACTATGTGGGTGTCAGAACTATTATTCACACTCTCAAAGGCCTCACAGTCTGTCCTGCTGATTTAGTGTGTGACTTTGGTTCCACCCACAAACTGTGATTCAGATAGTCTTCACTGCTCACAGTCACTGTCTATATTATAAAACCACGGGGACCGTTGCATGGCCACAGTTGCTTAAAGTGATAGTTGGTGTTTTTTTTTAAGTGGGGTCCTATAAAGCACATATCTATAGTCGATCTGTTCCCTACCGTAATCACGGATCAGCGCAGCCTCAGTTTTGAGAAGTAGAGAGCCGTCCAGCCCAGATGCTCAGCTTTGTACTACAGTGAACGGTTAAACTGTAGTACAACGCTGAGCGTCTGGCCAGACTGAGGCTGCGCTGATCGGTGATTACGGTAGGGGACAGATCAACTATAGCTATGCACTTTATATGACACCACTTCGAAACACACGAACTACCCCTTTTAGGATAAATGGCACATGTTGGCATGCTAACTCTTAGTAGTTTGGAATACATCTCTGATGATACAGTTTATGACAACAGTGAGTGAGGATATCTTATAATGTAGTATGTTAATAACAATGATAATGCATTTTATTTGGCGGTGCCTTTCAAGACACCCAAGAACACCTTACAGTGCAGGAGAACAAAGTCACATTAATTAAAACAGCAAATCATGGTACTACATGACCAGCACGACCTAAACAAAACTTATGTTGTGTGAGTTGAGTCATAACACTGAAAGGACAGGTGAAGTGAAAAACATTGATTATCTTGTTAAAATGCAATATTCTGCTGGGAAACCTTGGTTCCCAACATTCACATGGGTGGCAACTTGACACCACCACCTAGGCCTGGAATTACATCATTTTAGGAGCAAGGCCGCTGAAGTTGTCTAGCAGCATGAAAATAGCAGTTTAAAAATAAATACAACTCCAAATCACAAGGCTCTAGATTTGTGTCTATTTTCAAATATAGCTTTTCCTGCAGTTCATACCAAACTAGAAAGCACAGCGTGTGACTTGATGTTATCAGGAGCAAATTGGAATCTGAACAAAAGCCAAAGATCGGTACTGACATTAAAGAGGCAGAGGAGATAATGGCGAACTGTGGTCACAGGGGATGTTATTTTTTGAGTTGGAAAAGGCCAAACTGAGGGGGCCAAGCAGTAGCAGCCGCACGGCAGCTGCACACTGTGCAGTGGCCCACCCAGAAGGGCAATGCACCCTGCCACACTACAAAAAATGCTCAAGGAATTTCCAAGGATAATGCTGGAGAGCTTGATATGTCAATCTGGCCTTGCAGTGCTTGCAAATAGGACCCAGAACTGGGGTTTTCGTGGGATGTTTGCCACCAGGGAAGCGGATCCTTTGAGTCCTGCAAGGTGGGGCCTCCATGGATCAAACTTGTACCCAATACTGATACATGATCAGATTGGGATCTGGGGAACTGGGAGGCCAGGCTGACAACTTGGGCTCTTGGTCACTTGTCATTATTGACTAGTTCTTACTCCCAGCCCATCAGATCCTGGTCAGTGGCCATAGGCTTTTAAGTTTGACACTGCAAGTCCCCTTCTATCATTGCCTTTTGTGCCTCTCTAGTGTGGCAGTATTTAGAGCAAGAAAAGTCCATGTCAGTGGATGGCTGGGTAGATAATATACAGGACACCTGCGTTTTTGCCCTGTTTGTGACCAAGAGTCAAGAGGGATTACTTTATAATTTGTGTAATGTAAGTAAGTGTACGGAAATGATGAAAAGTCAGGGGTATAGGGGTCAGAAGGCTGTTGTAATTTGAAGTTTAAGGCAACTGACCAAGCTGCCAGTTTATAAACTGCTTATAATTTTTTATTTTTTTTTAATTTATTTATTTATTTATTTTCTTTTAACATTTTTTCATTTTATTTTATTTTATTTATTTATTTGTTTTAACATACTGTAACATAGTTGTAAGCAGATATTAAGACATTTTATGAACAGTTATAACCCACTCTGTGACCAAATAGTTAATGCATGCTTGATAACACAATATGACATGACATATGACATGTTTTATCACATACAATCAGATGTCTTGGGTAATTCTAAACACATCTATAAAATAGTTTACTTGTCATCATACAGCAATTTAGCATACATATAAGCATATAATTACTATTATATAATTACTGTATCTTTACTTTTTTAATGATGATTACAGCTTAAGGGCAAATCAGTGGTCTGATTAGGGAGAAAATAATGAATTCAACAAAGCTTCACCTTGTGTACAACATGTTCGTCTATTTATTTTCCACCTTAACAGAGCCCTTGATTGCTCCTGTGTGATTTTCTGCTCATAGACAAATATTCATGGACTTTATGCAGGCAATTATTAGGAAGACTGTATCTGTGTGAGCACAAGTTTGTGATTATGATTTGAAATAAAACTAGCCAATCAAAATCTGACCCCCTAATTTATTTAAATTGTGAAAAATGTGATTCTAATCACGCTAGTCAAAATGTTTAATTTGTCGATTAAAGACCTGTGCAAACGATTCTTATGTATCCACAAATCAGTGTTATACCATTTTACATCCTAGGGTCACACAGTGATCTGACTCAATGTACACAGCAGCATAATCCTACACCCAGCCCCTGGCAGGCTTGTAAATTCCGGACAAGTGTATTTTTAAATGGCAAGAAGGCTATCTGTGTTCTTAAGCCATAACTAATTCACACCAACGCCTACAAACACTCAGAAATAATCCTGCTATCTTCCTATGCAGTCCAGAACCTTTGATGAAAGTCAGTGGAGATCAAGGGGATCTGTCAAGTGCTTTCCAATTTCCCCAACCTAATATAACAGAGAGCCATCCTTCAAAGGAGCACTCTCGTGGTACTATATTCTCCAAGTTCTTCCTCAATAGTCTTACATCAACGGCACAGATTTCTGCCATATGGCGGGGTTTTGCCTTTGCCCCATGGCAGCTTTGTCCTTTGGGTAGAATTCCAGTTCAGAGGTAGGCAGCACATCCACATACAGCTTTGGCAGCTCTTCATAAAAAAATTCCCATGACTTTTATGGCAATAACGTGCCAAGAAATTGTTCATGGAACAAAATTAAGTGTCATGACAGTTTATAACTGCCAGCATTGTGTGTGACAGCAGAGCTGACTCTTGGGAAGTGCAAGATGGTAATCAGGAGTAAGCTTCCCTAGATTTGCCACATTGGCCTCTTGTAACATAATGGATTACTGGCTGCTTGTATTCTTAAGTCCTCAAATCATATTTTCAAATAACATGCTAATTTTATTTTTCCCTTTTCACTTGGAGACAGCTGTTGAGACCTTACTTGCTATTTTCAGTGATGACATAACCAGGAAAATCTACAAAACAAGTGTCCAAACTGCATGCAGTGCAAGCAGCATCTGCAACAAAATTTGCTTTATTTTATTGTTTCCTGTTGAAGTGTCCAAACTGATCGCATGTTAAGTGGTGTGCCATTTGGGGCCAGATGCCTTGTTTCTGATTTCATTCCAGTCACTTGCGTTTGTAAGCATAACATGGAAAAGGAACAGTTGATTAATGAAGTTGAAATGAGGTGCCTGTGTCAATGCAATACCTTCTATTTTCACTTCAAAAAGTTAACAAGGTGCCAGCTGGCTAGAGGGAGATCACCAGGGAGCTGAATGTTTCTGATATGAAAACATGCCATCTTTACTTGTGGCTGGGTAAATCTTATCTCATTTTCAGGGGAGAAACATCTAAATATCACAGTATGAAATCTTTAAAAAAAATCACTTGTGCTCCAGTATCTCAGGTTGTAGAACTGGGGTGATGGGAAAATGGACAGGCAGATGGACAGGAGGTTTAGCGCGGCATTCGCAGTACTGTGAGTGTTGCTCTGGACCCTCGAGGAAGTGACGGGAGTTGTGCCAGAAGGTGAACCTCTCGATTTACCAGTCTATCTACGTTCCCATCCTCACCTATGGCCACAAGCTCTTTTAGTAACCGAAAGAGCAAGATCACAGATACAAGCGACCAAAATGAGTATGTTAGCTGTGCTCAGCCTCAAAGGTGGTTGAGGAGTTGAGCCGCTGCTCTTTTGCGTCAACATTAGCACTGATGATGGTTAGGATGCCTCCTGGGCGCCTGCCTCATGAGGTATACTGAAAATGATCATCTGGAAGGAGACCCAGAACTTGCTGGAGGGACTCTATGTGTCATCTGGCTTGGGAACACCTCGGGATCCATCAGGAAGAGTTGGAAAGTATTGTTGTGGAAAAGGAGGTCTGGAATACCCTTCTAAGCCTTCTGCCTCCACAACTCGATCCTGGATAAGCGGAAGATAATAGATGGATGGCTGGATAATATGAAGAATAATGTATTTATAATACTGGTTATTTAATAAGATCACCCAACTTTTACACAAGTGGTGAAGTCTCTTATCCGATTATCAGTTCACAGCTGACGGGCATGCGGTTTGTTTACATGCTGTAACAGAATGCATATTCACACAACTTAAAGAACAAAGTGTCAGTTCAGCCTCACCCTGGCTTTAAACACATTAACTAAGATAAAGTGGTTGCACAGACACACTTGGGGAAAGCAAATGTTCTTTTTTAACTTTGCCTTATCTGATATGTTGATTTATTTTTACATGACAAAGAGCTCATTAGGAGAAAGCTCACTATGGGAATTACAAGTCCAGAGTGCAACTAAACCTTATATTCTGAATAATGACAGGTTGAACAGGATGCAAAATTTGCCTTATGCAGTATCATTATTAGGGGGAGACAGTTATTATTATCGCTTTAAAAGTCATATTTCAGGCGAAATAACAGCACTCAAGTGGTAATGCACATAGGTGTAAATATTTGTTTTTATTATGCACGTTGCTTATGAGATATAGACAGCTGTGGCGCAGCAGGAAGGGCAGGGCATCCATTAATCGCAGGGTGGGTTTGACCACCAACTCTGCATATCGAATTGTCCTTGAGTGAAACATCAAGCCCCCAGTTGGGAGGCAAATGGTAAACTGTGAAGTAATGGCAGTTTTTTTTTTTTAATTTTCAGAACACTTCTGAACATGAGTTCTTTTAATTTGAAGTCTTTTGACCATAAATGATGAGTTGGATAAATGTAATGTACAGCTCAATCAACTAATAAAAATGTGTCTCTAAAGAAACATTATGATCAAACCTCTGAGCATGCATCGTGTGAGAAGTAAAAGTCTCCTGAGACCCTTCTTTTTCATATAGTTTTAAGAAAACAAATGTTATGAAGACTTGCTGCATATCTTTAGAACATTTCGAGAGAAGTTCTGGTTTTGTTCCTTTTTTCATAATAATGAAAAAACGTTCATGATCATCATGATAAAGGTTGGTATTGCATTCAGTCTTTGAATCAAACTTATACACATTTTATCAACATTGGTTACATAATGTATTCATGCAAAATTAATGCTAGAACAAAGTAGCTTCAATAAGAACCACTGCTGCTGTTTCTTATGTGAAAAGAAGAACACCTCAGAGAACTCAAATGTAAGGAAAATCTAATTTAATTGCGATGATTGTCAGTGTTGCTGAACAGTCGTTGATTCAACTTAATATCTCATATCTATAAAAGTTAACTGAAGATGTATTTTCAAGTTTTGTTAACTTTAAATGTTTTTTTTTTTTTTTTAGAAAGACAGAAAACTTAAAATAAGATCTTAAACAAACTATTCAACCTAATTAATTGAAACTATTCAAGGCAGCAGATGAACTTAGACTTTTAAGTCAAAACAGCCCAAAATTATTTACAGTGTAAAGTGCTTTGAAAGGGAACTATTTGAATGCAGTCCAGTCACCAGAATTTCAGTTTCACACATCTACTGTCATAAAATCCTGTACTTCCCTAACATGCTCTGACAGCACAATCAAACTGCATCAAAGTTCACTTGGAAGTAGACCAAGAAACTCTATTTCATCCTTTTCACACCAGCCTAAAAAAAACAAGACACTACCCCCCTAAAGCTAGTGGTGCCAAAATCTAAAAATCACAAATTTAGCTTAGCTTCTCCCGGAATATCAAAATGACTTGTTAGTTTTTGTCTATGATATGTATACGAAGACTCAGTACAATTAATTGTATGAAACTATCACATTGTGTAATGTGGAACAAAGAAACAAAGAAGGCTTTGTTTGCCAGTAGAACATCAGAAATGATAAAACTTTAACAGGCTTGATCTTGCAAATTGCAATGATAGATTCAAGCGACACACAGAGACCACAGGCAGCAGGTGTGCCTTCTTGGCCCTCTTTGTGGCCGCCTCTTCTGCAGTGTAACAAGGTTACTCATGTAGCTGCAGTTCCCAGGGCATTGTTACATATACCACCTTCTTCATCAGCAACAAGACATCAGCAAATGTGATAGCATTTTTTTTTTTTCTTCATCAAACATATATGTAGGGGCCGGCTGTAGCTCAGTGGGTAGAGCTACTTGGCTAGTGATCGGAAAGTCGCTGGTTCAAATCCCAGCTCTGGGCTGAGTTGCATGTCGAAGTGTCCTTGAGCATGATACTGAACCCCAAATTGCTCCTGATGCACAGCTGACACCTTGCATGGTGGCCTCTGCCATCAGTGAGGGCCCTGCGATGAGCTGGTGACTTGTCCAGGGATGTACCCTGCCCTTGCCCAGAGACAGCTGGGATTGGCTCCAGCAAATCCGCCCCCCCATCTCCATAAAAGAGATAAAGCAGTTACAGACAATGGATGGATATATGTAGCTGATAGCCAGGTCTACCCTTAAGAATACATAATATTGCCATTCCTCATTAAATCATATAATTTTCAAGCTAATAAATGAACAGATATTACACTGGCCTGTGCTTAAGTGAAAGAATATACAAAAAGCCCATGTATTGTGTGTTCCTGTAAATATACTAGCACATCCACACGTTCAGAGAGAAACCTTGACAGCAGTGTGTTCACCATGAACATCATGGCTTCTCTCTATATACTCTTTGTATCTATTACTTAAAACACAAATTCAACAGGGTCAGTGTTACAGTTCGAATGTTGGGGCAATAGCATGATTATGAAGCTATTTCATCAGTGTGGATCCTCTGATCTAAATAGTGATCTAGATTTAATTAAATTCAGTTGAGTTGATTGGTTGCATCCAGTTAATGACCAATTTACAGTTGATCGAATCAGCGTAACAAGACAACATCAACACAATAATAGCTGGAAGTGCAAAATGTCCAGATTTTTGGCTTTTACTCGGCAATGTAGGTTTCATCAAGTCATGGGTGTGTTGAAATGTTTTTACTTTCATTAATGATATAATATCATATTATATAAAGGTAACGTGTCTGTAAAGATAAGACATACTCTTACATAATATTTAAGTGAAACATTTACTATGATGTCAAAATGTCTATTTTTGCTGCAGGCAAAATAGGCTAAACTTCAAATCCCTAGATGTAGAAATGTTAGACACATGCATGAGAAGCACGTCTCATACATCCAATGTGGCCACTCTAACTTGTTAAAATGGACGCCGAAATGAAAAGCAAAGATAGCACCACACACTAGCACTGCACATGCATCCAGTGTGGATTCATGGAGATTCAGTATATACTGAATGGAAAAGTCACATTCCAGCCAGTGCTTCCTCCTGTCTAATGGTTAACATTATTTCTCAGATGGAGAATGGGAAGTGGTTAATTGTTGCACATTACACCATCAGACTACTATTTCAGCATTATTAGCATCATTAGCATGGATACAAATAACATGGATATTTGCAGTAATAGTGATAGCTGTCACTCAAACATGATGTCTGCTTGTGAATTAAGAGGCTGCAGTTAATTAATGTTCAAACTGTAACACGTTTTGTACATTTACTGCCACAAGACAACTTCACTGCAAAACTTTCCATCTGCTCTGAGCTCAGCCAACACCTGTTGGTCTGTAATCATTCATTACAAATTTTGTATTCTTAAAGGAGCTATGTCACTCTCATAACAAGCGTGGGGGATGGCATAAAAGTCTTAGATTGCGTGGGCTGTTGTCAGGGCAGGTAGGGGATGTGCAGGATGCTGGGATTCCATGAGATTTCCAGGCACTTTAGCAGGGATTTGGCTTCTTGCTCAGTTTGTTGGACCTGTGTTGACATCTATGGTGGAGAGGTTGGTGTTGCCCTCGGGTTAGGTTGCTGGATGAGGGCATTCTGGCTGGTGGTGTCAGGCTTTTTGTCCCCACCTTATCATACACCTTTTTAATTATAGTGTTTTTTTAGGAGTAGTTAGTGATAGCATATTGTCCCTCTAGTCAATAAATTACTGTTTAAATATCTATTTTTTATTCACTTGACTGCCCTAGTTGAAACCCTTATGAATCAAACAAAAGCATAACATTGAAGTTCTAAAAATCTGCACTTAACCAGTTGACTATCTACTTTTAGGCAAAATGAGAGAGCAGCCTGTGTGTGACTTAACCCTGACCAGTTTCATAAAAGATGCATGAGTGAAAAGGACAAGACATTTCTGCTTGTGCCCGTGTGAAAAATAGTGTGTTTCAACGAATTGACTTTAATCCCTGAAAAACCACCACGTTCTTACTCGAACCCATTAAATAGAGCAGCTTGGTCAGTCTTAAGCCTCAAACTATGACTATAATCTAACTCTCTAGTGTCAGTTTTTGTGGCAAACAGCTTTGTAGTCAAGTTAGCAATAGTAAGTTATAATGTACATATGAAATGTCTGGTTGGGATAGGTTTAGGAAAAGATCATACTTTATATAACTAACGTTTAGTCATGTTACTTAAATTGATGACAGCTGTATGTATGCGACGTATAAAGTCAAGTACTTCACTTACATCATCATAAATTATGTTACATCAGTAGGTCAACATGAAAAAATCACTCCAAATGGCAACTCCAGTGTATGACCCTTTCAGCCACCCCATCCACCCCCTGACCTGGAATCACTATAGTATAGTACTGCAGTACAGGGGTGATTCAAGAAGTGACACGAGAGGAGTACCTACAGTGTCAGACTTACACTGTCCAGGCTGCCGTCGTGAGATGCACTGGGAGGGAGAAGGGGCTGGAAAGACAATATTTGTAACAGACAGCAAGAGGTTTTGGTCATAACGGGAACATTAAGAGGCTAGGCGAGAGGTAGGGGTGCATATTAAGTTTCTTCTATTTTGTGGCTGCAGGATATTTAGTGGTATGGCAAGTTGTAATGCCAGCAGACTGTACAGTATTTTAGATGAATTTCATTTGAGTTCGAACATATAATTATTTACATATATAGATATGATGATAGTGTGGTACTGGACTGAAATGTTATTAAAGTAATGTTCCCTGCAGTGCATGAACCAGCAAAAGGAGAAACAAAGGTGCCATTCGATGACTGATTGAAGCAAAACGATCAGAAATCAATCAAAGTGTATCTGATGGGTCTATAGAAGCAAGTCAGTGTTGGCTGATGAAGTACAGTTAATGAACTATTAGGGTAATCAAAAAAAAGTTTAACAGCCAAGCAGTCTAGCCTTTCTTCATGCTTGGTTTCCTTCTCTGATTAACATTGAAAGCCGAGAGGAGTATGATGGATTGTCCTTGATTCTCAGCCTTTGAAAGCCTCGAATACATTACTCTATGCTGATACTGTACACTGTTCAAGTGGACTAAACAAATAGCAATAACAGTCAGAGTACAAAAATCCAAGATTTTGTGTTTATTTAAAAACTTAATCAATCTTTGCATCACATTCATTTGAATTTAATGTAGTGCCATTCAGTATAACTTACAAAAGCAGGATGAACAAATTATAGGCTCGAGCTCACAGCTGTCTCATAAACTAGAATGTTGAATATGTAACACCTGCCATCACAATCTTTTGTGTAAGTGGACAGCTCATTTACTATTTAATTTAAGTTCAGTAGGTAGAAACATGGTGCTATTTAGCCACATTGCGTCTCAGTTACTGATCGAAATGCAGAAAGCTAGACTCTAAAGTGTACCATACAATAATAAAAATGGGTGAACCTGGGATGTTGAATTTCAGTTATAAATAAATTCCTGTTTGGTTGACAGCAAAGTCAAACTTCAGTTTGTACTTTTTGGGGTCATGGTTTAACCTATTTAAACATATCAAATATAGCAGCCTGTCAATAGCCTTACGCCTCTAAGTTCGACCTGTAGCTACGCCTCTTGTATCATTTCTGGAAGCGCCCCTCTAGTGTATTAATTAAAAAGGTGAGAAAAGAGTCGGTCAGTGTGTTTACGTAACACTAGAGAAAACCGAATTGCTGGGTTAGTCGAACTGTGATTGGATTTTTAAAGGAATAGTTTGCGTTTTTTGGAGTCATATAAAGTACATATCTATAGTTGATCTGTTCCCTAGCATAATCACCGATCAGCGCTTCTCCGTTTGGAGAAGCAGAGAGCCACTCCAGCCCAGCCGCTCAGCTTTTTACTGCAGTGAACACGGTCCAGAGAAAAAGCGAAATTTAACCACCTAAAATAAGGCTCACCTAAAAAAATAAATCTATATCATTGCAAGTGTACATTGTATAGAGAAAATTCACATCGCTTTACATCGCTGTCAGACTGCCCTTTCTTTTGGCACTACATTTTCTCAACTGTAGAACCTCTGCATCCCTACACAGTTGCGCAGGTTCTACGGTCTGTGTCTGCGTATGTAATTGTCAAGTTTTGTTTTTATCGTAAGTAAACCTCTTGTCCATAAACTTGGCCTCGCACTGTATTTCGTCGCTCGCGAAAGCCCAGTTGCGCTAATGCATAGGGATACGGAGGTTCTTCGGTTGAGAAAATGTAGTGCCAAAAGAAAGGCAGGTCTGATGGCGATGTAACGCGGTGATTTCTAGATTTTTTTTCCCAGGGCCATGAGTCAGAAATAGAGGGACGGCGGCAGCGGCGTCTTTCCTCCGAAATAACCACAAGTAAGAGCACCACTGCACATCTAGTTTGTGTAATTATCATGTACACCATATACGAAATGTACAAAGATGTAGCTTCCTCTTGCTCTTCATTCGCCATCTTTCTCGAATGCAGACTGAGGCAGAGTTTGTTGTTGCTGGTGACGTAAAGAGGTTAGCCGGAGGTGGCTCTATTACCACTAGTTGAAATGACTACAGCGGCACTTGTCATACCGGGGTATGACATGCTTCAGCCAGTAATTCAATTTTCTCAACGGCATGTATATTCAGACAATTGCAGTTGACTGATTGAGTAGCATAATCGAACTATGGCTGTAATCCAACTAAGCTGTGCATTTAAAAGTACTGAGTCAGTGGTTGGGGCACAGTGGACTTTAGCTCCAAAGGCTGCAGTCCATGTCCCATTTGTGACCCATGTCAAGTGTGATTTGCTTTTAATTAATGTAATGTAAGTAAGTTAACCTACACAATACACACTTACATTACATAACATGCATTCTGTCACTTACATAACTTAAGTTAAGGCACTGAATGCAGTTATTTTAATTGTGTTCTTTTCCAAAATCTAACCAGCTAATTTCGTTGCCTACCATTTGCTACCGTTTGACAAGGTTAATAAGAAGCAACAAGCTTTATTTTGTAAGTCTAACTGGATGTTGAATATTATGTATACTTGCTAACTTGACTATGGAGTACATGGAAATTCGGTACAGCTGAAAATATGTAGCAGAGAATCCCCAATGCATAAGGCTAGGTCTCTTTTCAACTGGCAGTAGTGTAATTCTATCTAGTACGATTTTGTCCCACCTTACATAGTTGTTAAAGCCTGTAGTGCGTAAACGGCAGTAAACAGTGAACATACACTCTCTCATGGGTCAAATCTTTTGTTCAAGTATGAAAAAGACAGTATAGGATCTGTCTGATTTCACATCAGGAGGCTGCTAACAAACAGCGGGGATAATATAGGAACTAGGTTTTCTTTGTCAAAATCTCAGTGATGCCGCCTGATGTTTGTCAGCATTTTAAATATGTTTCTATTCACATTAAGGTTGGGAGGGTTTGTGGTTTTGCTCGTCTCCCTTTGTTTTGTTGTGATGTATTAGAATTGAGACTTGTGGTATTGGGTGAATTACTGCCACCTTGGAATTGGCATTGGCATTTCCTCTCACCAAATGTGACAAAGTCAGAAGTTTTCTTCTTATGACTGCATACATTGAACCCTGACATCCATATCATGGAGATTAGGGACAAATACATGGACAATTGCACCCCTTCTATTGACTACATGAAGCTTACTGTTTCAAAATGAGAACCTGTGCAGTGGTATTATGCCAGGTTGCATAATGGATTGATTTTTCTTTGAGGCAGGTCTGCGGCAAATGACATTCAGGATCCGTCACCTAATGCAATTCCCTCAGACGCAGCTTATTTAGGTAATAGCCTAAATAAAAGTGCAGGTGCTATTTTACAAATGAAATATGCTTCACTTACCCTCATCAAGAGCGTCAGTGATAAAACTCTAATTTAGAGTGAAACATAATAGCAACTCCATTGAGGAATGATGGCCTATAAAAATGCCACTTTACTACTAAACCTTTCCTTATCAGTAACCAGAAACATCTGCTGCTTTTATGAAGGTCTTTTATTTTGTTTCATTCTGTTCTGCAGAAAGCAGAAAGACTGTATGAAAACATACATCAGTCTAAATCAACGCATACATGGCTTTCAAAAATAGGCTAAAAACTGACTAAAATGAAATAAAGATGAACAACTTTTCAGTGTGTCCATTAACTCTGCTATTACTGACTAGTATAAAGTAGATCATAAGGTTAATTTCAAATCAGTACTTTTAAATGACTTAAATGTCCATTAAAATAATCGACATTCAGAAGAAAAATAGGGAACTTTAGGGTTTTTTTTGTCATATCCTCTCCCAGAGGACTTGATCCATACAAGGTTGCATCTAGTTTTGAGTCATTAATCATTTATGAGATTTCCTTTTCTGAATATTCTTATTTCATTTACTGTGACTGCTCCAGTATTCTGTGTAAAAATGATGGTCCAGTCTGGCTTTTGCTGTATCTCACAATGCTGCCTGAAAATGTGAGCATGTGGAAGATCGAAGACAATGCTATGCTTATAGCATGGAATACATACATCTATATTGAATCTTTTCATTTTCACTCTCAAGGACACAAATGCGGGATTTATGAGGGACTCATGGTGGATGAGTCTAAATTCTTTCAGGCTGTACTGTAGCTCACAAAGGGAATGGCAATACCCTGAACCAGGAGAAAGTGAAAAATGCAAGTCCTTGATTTTCAACAAGATGCTAATTGGATCAGACAAGATCATTGGCAACCAGTTTAGCCTTGGCTGTATTAGCCAAGGTCATTCCACCAGAGACATCCCAGACTCCATCTAACGAGCGACCTGCCTTTTCATTTGTATTTTGCAAATGCCACATTGCCTCTACAACATCTGCGACCTACTATACCTGTCTGAGACTTTATTGAAATGATAGAGCATATCAGTCCGACACCTTAACAGCAACAATTCATCAGCGTTGGCTAAACCTTTAAGTGCCATTCACTTCCTGACAAATGGGGCATATAAATAGGTGTTGGGTTTAATTTCCTTCTCCAGTGCCATGCAATTAAGGTAATATCAGTATGATGAATGTGATCACATTTTCTTTATTTATCTGCTTAACTCCAGCGTTCCTTACTGTATATGGTCAAATAAGGAAGGATATGCAGTTACAGTTTGCTTGTCTTTAATCTCAATTCAAAACTGATAAATGTGCTAAAAATTAAACTGCAAAAAAGTAGTCTGATTATCCGGACAAATGCATTATGGGTAGAACAGTGGTTATGTTCTTGTAATATGTTTGTTCGTTAACTAATTTAAATGGCTTGAAAATTAGAACCAGTGATCTAACCTCTGATCTCAAAATGCAGACAATTCACTCTGCCTTCATATTACCACAAACAGATATTCAATAATCTAGATTAATTGAATTATCTTCATACAACATGTTGTATGACAGTATCCTTTGGTCTCTGTGCAGACACCTCATGTCACCAATATTACTGATGTAGCACAAAGGCAAAGTGTGTCAACTACAATCTTTGTGGCAAAGACAGTTTACCTTTCGGCTGTTGCTCTCATTGAATGATCATACATTCCATCATCTTCCGTCTCCAACCCAACTGCCAGAATAAAGGTTGATAATATCAATTTTTGCAACTGCCAACATTTTTGGGGAGACTGGGATGTCATCTTTGTAAGCAAGGCTCAAACCTAGTTTAAATGTGCCGGATTCCATTAGAAAAGTCCTAAAGCTGGGGAAAAAAAAAAAAAGAAAAGAAAAAAAAATGTCTGTGCCAAATGCTTCCTCAGATACTTTTTTTTTTAGCAGTTTTTAGCTTAACAACTGTACTTCAGGTTTGAGCATGAAAATTGATCAGTCATATCAATTATATCAGACAAAACTGCACTCTTTGATGTGATATTTTATATTTTTAGAAAATGTAGACAGTCTCTTGTGTTCAGATTTGCCAGTGGTTGTTCGGATTTGGTCGTTATTATGCTGTGTATGTTATCAGGGAAAAAAAAAAAAAGATAGAAAAAAAAAAACATTACTGTACAGGGGACTGCATGATCTACGTGACCTCTGCAGTTTCCCGAAAGACAGAGGTCAAAAGTGAGGCTTGGCAGGGTATCACACAGTGTCCCATTCCATCTGCGCTGCCACTGTTTATGCAATCCACGTTACCAAGCCAGGGATTTGAAGTTCTTAGCACCTTTTGCTGGCATTGGTAAGAGCAAATTAAAGTTGTGGTCAATGATAAGAACACTGTCACCATTGTGTTTCTTCAGGGACTCAAAGTGTTGCTGTTAAAGTTAATTTAGAGTGATTTTATTACACGAAGACTTTTTAGTGTTGACAGATTTCACCAGTGCTACTTCAACATCCTAAATCCTGCCTCCACCCCGAACATAAATCTGCATTACTAGCATGTTGTCCTGGAAACGTGTTTAAACTCCAACTCATTTTTCAGCTAAGGAGTAGATGTTGATCCATAAGCACCTGTGATGGTAAACCAAATGACAACATGCTTGAGTAGTGTGTCACCAAATACCGGGCTTGATTGACTCTGACCCCTAGCGTTTTTACATGAGCAACTTGTCAGTTTGTCCAGTTGTTGATAAGAGACAGAAAATCCCCCCTCTCTTAGAATGCCAGCATCACTCCCTATTTTCGCTGAGCCCTACAAACTGTCAGTAGATAGCAGCATTTCAAATGACAGCCGCTTATCTGAGCAAGCTCTGGTGCATTTGCCAAGGGTGGAATTGGTGATACATAAACCACATTAATGTTGGAAGTTCAGCATCCCCTACTCAGTCTTAAGGCAGTCTTTTAGTCCAGACCTTTTATTTTGTCCCAGTGAAGATCACGTGACCCGCACCGTATCTTCATTTAATAGGCATTACTGTCTCCATCCCAATAGCAAAAGATGCTGGTTGAAGATCAAATGGGTTTTAAAAGTTAAAAGATTGAAGAGGGAAAAAACAGCTTGACAGTGCATTTTAATTGCTAACTGGAAACAATGTTTTCTTTTATCTAACTGTCCTATTAAGTGACTCCACTTTTAATTAAATTGAAATGTTCCACCGGACCGTCGATATGAATGGCACGTCTATTTACATGAAATTAGCATACATCTTGTGATACTGCAAAACACTGGGGGGAAAAAAACAAGAAAAAAAAAAAGAAAAAAAAAGAATTACATCCAATTAATGTCAGTGAGGGCTAATTTAACAACTCTTCCTGACAGCCTGTTCTTTGTACTTACTCATCTGTAACATGAAGAACTAATTACAGGTGATTCAGATCGTAAATTAAATTAAAAACATTTATTCCTTTCAAATGATATACAACAGCAACTAATTAACACTGTACTTTAATGAATAATATTGCAGAGATAAAAACATCTTTTTTTTCTTATTCTTGTAGATATAATGTTAATTTTGAGAAGGCCTTTCTCACCCTGTTCTTGAGCTGTTTTAGGTGGACTGAAATTGTTTATGGATTTAAAGAATGTTGTGTTGCAACCTGGATATATCAACGGTAGATATTAAGGGAGGCACATAGTATATTTTTAAAGATCGTTGTTCTGTGGATGATGCTCAAAGAGCTGTACTTAGTCTTGGCATGACAATGTACTGTAAATTGACAAGCACTTTATGGCATGGGAAATAAAAAATAGAGCAACATGTACAATATTTCTTCCAATCCATAAATATTGAATGACGAAAAGGCTACAAGTCAAAGCTGACTTCAGTAGTAAAATCAGAGGAGGGTCGTCTAGGTGAGGCAAACTTTATGACAGTGAGGGATTATGGCTCCACAAGTCCTTCCTGCTGTGACATTAGTCATCATTGCCAGTTCAGTCATTTCAGGGTTAGACCGGCTGGATATTCATCATCAGTTGACTCGAGAGGCTCTTGTTGAATGAAGGAGGATAGGGATATTTATGGACAAAGGAAGCAAATATCCCAGCTGCCAGTGGTTGGAAGCACCAGTGTTGAGATAGATCATTGGTGACCTTCCTTATTTATGACTGGTAGCTTCTTGCATTTGTGTCAAAAGACATACTGTACTGTCAAGGACTCTATGTCTCTAAGCTGACAGAGAAAAATATATTGATGAAATTATATTTGGAGAGTTATGATACATTGTGTGTCTTAAACAGGGACTCCCATTTGCCCTCAGTCCTCCTAATTCATCCTCCAATTAAAACCAATCATGACTTGGTACCACAGTGAGTATGTTCAGTTCGACACACAAATGCTTTTTGAATCTGATTCCTTTCAGAGCTACAGAAAACAACAAACAGCTCCGGGTGACAGCCTAATTATTGTTCACAATCAGTTGCTATCACCGGAAAATGATATGTACGATGTTAGATTTATAAGAATTGCATGAAAGTTTAAAGATTACAGTT
The DNA here is from genome assembly GCF_904848185.1 of Acanthopagrus latus. Classification (NCBI taxonomy): domain Eukaryota; kingdom Metazoa; phylum Chordata; class Actinopteri; order Spariformes; family Sparidae; genus Acanthopagrus; species Acanthopagrus latus. Next base: position 16,762,061 of record NC_051051.1, read on the forward strand.
ACCTGAGTGATGTTGTTCCCAGGAGATCATGAATACTATTAAGGGTGCTCCTATCAGGGTTTTTGAGGCCGATCACTGATTTATTGTTGCTGAAGCAGTATTGGCTGATACCTATCACCGATCAATTTCTCTACTTTACTGTCATCTATAGTTGTTAGCTGTTAGTGGTTTAGTCAAATCCTGATAACAATCTTGAGGAAACAAATGAAGATAACAATTTTGATTCAAAGAAATAGATTTTGCTCAAAATGAAAATGTATGTGCTGAAAGAGAGAGAAATAAAAAAAGAGTGATACAATTTTCACTCTGACACAACATTGATATAAACATTGATGTAAAGTGTCTGTTATCTCAAAACTGTACGCAGCTAAAGTACTTCAGTATATTTATTTAGTGTAAACGTGTTGTAATGTCACATTAACCTGGCATTTGCCACCAGGCTGCTCATTGAGAGGCAGACGGTCCTTCAACCATTTAGTCTTTCCACTTTCTCTTACCCAGAGATACCCAGAAACACAGGTCATGATCCCCATTATTAACACTGCCACTAAGCTTAGAAAAGGAAAGGAAAAAGGCAATGCTTCCAAGCAGACCATTCACAGTTGTTATGGTCCACGTTGCAGCAGCATGCAGTTACATTTGGGGGTGGATGTCATGCTACAACGTAGGCTATGGTGTAGGGCATGCACCTACACAGACACTACGCTGTATGTACGGTGTCAATTCAACACAGAAGCATAAATCAAGCTTAACACTTCATGTTCTGCTGAAATGAAACTCTCAGTCCTGCATTGTGTTTAGCTCCACTGTAAGTTATTGGCTCCATCAGCTGTAAGCTGTTAACTGAGTCAGCTGTTAGCGGCATTAGCTGTTAGCTCTTGTGCTTTGGGGCTTGAAACAAAAGGAGCTGTGTTATCCCATCACTCAGGCATGGAATAAATTGTACTTATGAGGAACACACAATCCAAAACGATAACTTGAACTACTACTGACTACACTGACTATAACAATGTGTCTACCCCTGCTGTTACCATCGTTATCTCTCTCTCCACAGTTCTGTATCAGCACCGGTAACAATCACTGGCGGGGCTCTCAGCATGAGACCTAATGTTAAGAAAAATATTCAACGGTACCGGCCCATCTATCCCTTCAGTCACAAATGATTTCCTATTATGTTGCGCTGGTTAAACCAAGAGGGCACTGAACATTTTGATTGGTAATGGCAGGATGAGAGCTAATTAGCTGTTAGCAGCCATTGAGCAGTTGAGTCCTGCATTTTAATGTCACATACGGAAACTGTCTCGTGTGTTTATCTGACCGGGCTTCACAGAGATCTTCGATCAACTTTTTGATCAACACTAAGTTATTAGCAACAGTTACTTCAATTTAGTGACTTTTTGAGTCAGAGAATTAAGTCAGTTGTCATAACATATTTAGCAAACGGTATGACATCATCAACAATGCCATGGAATATCATCAAATAGGAACTTTAATTAAATTATGTGGTAATGTGAATAAATGCTGAGAAATAATAGACAAAGTTGTAGTAGCAGGTAATTACTGTGAAGTGTTGGAAGTTAAACTAGTCAGTAACTATCAGTACTTTGATAGTTACACAGTATGAACATCACCACATTGTTCTGTATCAAATAGAAATTACCTTTACGCTCCTGCAAAACGACTGATATATTTCATGGTGCCTTCCTTTTCCTCACTTACGATGCAATATTTGAACCAACCGCTAATTACTAACAACCAAGTGTTATGTTGTTATGTTTATGTTTAATTCCCATATGACTAGGAATATAACCAACGGTCTTTATTCTGTGTTAATTTTGCCTAGTAACTACACTGTTCCCAATGCCCAGTTCCTTCATATTGTTACCAAATTATGTGAATTAAAGCATTACCCAACAAAAATGGATGTCTTTTTAAAATTATGATTTCCGAGGAAAAACACAAGCATGCTGTTACCAGACCATGCTCTCATCACAGCCATTAGTGATGTTGGCTGAATGGACAGCATTTATGCTGTGCTTTTATCAAAGTGCAGGCAGACAGCGGGCTCTGCCTCTTGAGACACAGTTCAGAGTTGAAACAGACTTGAAACTTTGAACCACAGAGTGCCTTGAACACTGCTTTTTAGAGACTGACAGTCTGACTGATTAATAATCATGTGATGTCCAAAACATACCTATGACTAATGAAGAGGCTACACAACATAACAAAGTCTGTGAATAAGAACCATCAGTATACATGGATCAGCTACAAAATTACAACCACTTGTGGATGATTTGAATGACAAAGATCAGTTTGTTGCAATGCAATGTGCTTCTGGGACCCGCTGACTCTGGAATTCTTGTGGATGCCATGTTGACACCACCCACCCAAACTCCATTGCAGATTTTTCACTTTACCTGTCCGTATTTTTCTTGTTGTTATTGTTGTGGCTTACTGGTATATAACCTGCTGTCTGTTTTGGGAAGTCTTCTACCAGTAAAAAGGTTTTCCTATTAAAGACTTTTTTTTTTTTTTTTTTTATTTAAATGATAATTGAATATTAATACTCAAGTTATTCTAGAACAATTAATTTTTTCTCTGAAACTATCAAAACACATATGTTACATCTGAAACTTTTCATAGGGTTTACAGTAGGCTAATAGTTGTGTAATATGTTTTGTCAACCCTTAATATAATGACAGTTATGCCTCATCTAAGAGTTTCAGTAAACAATAAATAAATAGATAAACAGAATTAATAACAAGGCCCAACCTTTACATATTTGTTACGGCCTAGCAGTAGAACTTTTCGTCAGAGCTGTCACTGTGGGCAAAGATTACATCAAAGTCACTGTATGGCTCACCAAGCACAATAAACTCTGAGTCTGTATCAGTCCCAGTCCCAGAGTTTAACGGAGCATCATCCCTCTACTCCATCCAGTCGGTTTGAAATGGAGGTCTTCAGAAATGTCAGCACAATAAACTCTGTGAGAATGTCTACCTCTACACAGTGGCTGGTGCAGGTCTCTTAAGATTCCCATTAGGCATAAAAGAGTTATCACCTGAAAGCCAGTCCCCCTATTCTGCCTAATCCAGTTTGTAAAAGATGTCCAGAGGCAGCAAAATCCTGGTCATCCCTTCAGGAATGACGGCCACTGGTTTTCAAAAACTTCTGCTAATTAACATATAATAATAACAATTTTTCAAAGTACAACTCCATGCTCCTAATGCCTTACTTTGTTCCCAAATAATGTACAATTTAACAAGCAAACGCAAGCTAGACACCCAAACACACCATAGACTTTAGGGCCCAGAAAGGTATGTCAGATATTTAAATGGCAGACATTTGGAACTTGGATTCTTGGTATTAACCTGGAGCGTGATCCAAAATTAAATGATCTTTGGAAACCATCCCTACACTGTTATTGTACCAATTAATTCATGGCAGAAAACATAACATTGTGCTCGAAATCTGTGCTCGTTGTTGACATGGCATACAATGTATTTGTAACAGGTGTGTCAAAATAATTGGGACATTTCCAAGGTCTGTAGGGAATAAATATGGAATACTTAGGAAGAGAATAAGAAAATGTGTTAAAAGATAAGAATTTTGAAGAAAACAAAGACAATATTGCAACACCAGTATTAACAGTATTGAGTGAGCAAGGATTAAAAAGCAAAACAGATATTTTAGTTCCAGTTAAAACTTTGTCAGTTTTGTGGGCATCCCTCTGAATGGAGGCTTTTATAGATACAATTATTAGGAACAGACAATCCAAAACAATAAATTGAACCACTACTGACTACACTGACTATAACAGATCCTGTCTATTCCTGCTGTTATCATCGTTTTTTCTCCCTCCACTGCGCTGTATCAGCACTAGTAATAGTCACTGACTGGTCTCTCAGCATGAGACCTAATGTTACGAAAACTCTTACAATGTTACGTTAAACATACAATTATGCATGTGATAATGTGGGAGTCAGACCTCAGCTGATGAACTTGCTTTCTTTGTCACTTCAATTTACTGGATATGTTTCTGAGTAGTCTGATGAGATACAGCTGAGGTACTTTTAAACATAGAACTAGCAATATAACCTCATAGTCAGTGACAAAGTGGAACATCTTGCTAATCAGGAAAAAACTGGGTCTATTAAATCAAATATTAATTCAGAGAAATAATTAATTGTAGCATAAGTAAAGCATTAGAAAAACTGGAATGCATTCAGTGACTGAACTGTAAAATGACTTTTTAGTCAAACATGTGTTCACTAATCTAAAGACAAAGACATGACAACAACAAGACACAAACCAAGCTATGGTGACAAGACACCAAACAAGACAACAAGGTTGGGGATTTTGAGACCAGGTGTAAATGGTGCTGTGTTCAGAAACACAATAGAACCCTGAATGGAAGAACCTTCAAACAGATTGCACCTGCATTGTTCAAAGCAGGGTGTATGGAGAGGAACTGGAACAAAAGCAGGAAATCTAAGTCTGAACTTTTCTTATTTATTATTTCTCATCCTAGGCCACGCTTACTGAACCGTATTATGTAAGCGGCTTGATGAGGCTGCAGGGGGTACATTATTGATTCAGATTTGTTATGAGTGGCAACTCATAAGCATGACATACATCCATGTATTAGGCACAGTGAAATGAAAAAATGATCATTCAAATCAACACAGTATTTGTTCCTCATTCCATGTGTGTTAACAGACAGACGTGTAGATTAGCATCTACAAAGGCCATGGCACCCTGGGGTCCAAGGTCCTATGGTCTTGAGAGATCAGTTCACATGTCCTGGTGAACTCTGGGCCATGTCTGAAGAGGTGGAATTGGGTTAGGGTTGGGAGATGATGTCCTGGTGTGTTTGGAGACATTGTATGACACTCAGGGAGGTGTTCTGAAGACATGGCTGAGAGGTTTTCCAGTCTGATCCAAATGAAGGCAGGACTTTTTTTTACAGAACAGCCTAAGGTTGAGCCGTTTTTCATCTCAAGAACAAAATCTAAACTTTTAATGTTTTTGTACTTGTTTCAGTCAAGTACTCACTCAACCCTTTTCACAACAATGGGGACATGTGTTTTTTGGCCAGGCTAGTAATGATTCTGTGAAGATTCTTCCGCCAATGTAGTAAACAACTGAATACTAGAATTAAATAAATGCTGGAAGTGTTGTGCAAACATAACATTGTTACCAGAGGAACAAACTATAACACGGGTTGGTTTTATTTTGCACCAGCATTGTGCTGTGTTGGTTCATGACCAAATATCTCAAAACTCATTCCCGTAGCTTTAGCTGTGTTTTCGCCCGTCAGCATCTTCCAATTGTCAATGCCAGCATGCAGATAATGTCCTTTCGCTAACCTAGTAAATGTACTGGCCTCACAGAGCCCTAGTGTGGAAGCCCATTAGAGATAAATTACGATGTAATCTTTAAATTGAAAAGGCAGTTCCACAATAGCATTCTAATTTTCCACACATGAATTTCTCACTTTAATGAAAGTAAAAATTCAAATGCAATAATCCACTTTGCATTTTTATTTTCATATCCAGAATAAAAATGGAAAAGCTGTTTGACATTTTAATACATTGAATTCCTCACGTCTTTAGGGGACAAAATGAAAATGCTGTTTTTCTGAGAATTTGAAATGAAAATGATGATTAATTTTGACATTTACATTTAGACACATTTAGAATGGAGAAAGAACAAGCATGTTTGAGCATTATTTAAGTCACAATTAAAACATAAATGCAATCTAACAATTAGGGAAATAAGAGATAGCATTTCATCCATTTCATATATTTCTTATTGATTGTCGTATCTCTATCATCTATTGGATGAAATGACACACACTCTGCAGACATTCGTGGTTTACAGGCTGTGTGTATATATATATATATATATATATATATATATATATATATATATATATATATATATATATATATATATATATATATATATATATATATATATATATATCATTACAGTATTCATCAACAGTAGAGATGTCAACAAAAGCAATAGGAAAATAGTTTCATAAAATGCTCGATGATGTGTGTACAGTATAAAAATACAAAACAATAAAAAAAGAATATAATGAGTATGCCCGGCTCATGAACAGTCTGTCATATCTCTTGATGACTGAGCATTCTATGAGTGATATGTGAACAGCCAATCTTTTCACAGACAAATTCCATGTATGCTCCCTCCCTGGCTCATTTAAACAGCCTATTAAAACCCAAGGTGATACTAGTGACACACAAACAGCCAATCAGGCAACAAGTACGTGTGTGCCCTGATATGGCGGTTCATGAGCTGTAGTTTTGCTGGTAAACACACCTCTGGAGCCACTCTTTGCTGCTGGAGTGTCTCTAGGCATGTTTGCGCTACCTACGAGCCCAGAGACACTGCAGCTATGACGTCCAAAATGGTGGTTATGTTAACTGGGGCAACTACAACTTACAATCTGCTGTATCAGCTCCACTGCTGGTTGATTGTCTCACAAGACAGGTGGGAGAAAGACACAAGAGCAACACATCAACAGCTTAGTGAGAGTTGAAAATAAGTGATGATGAAGAGGAAATTGTAAAATGATAATAATAATAAACAAAGGACAGATTAGCTCACCCGTATGGCAGTATATTCACTTATTTTTTTATAGACTTTTCAACCATATCTTCCAGGCCTAGCTTTGGACAAGAGCCTATATTGCTGTACTTCTGATCATACTATTATGGGTTTGTGCAACACTGTTGCGTTTCCTTTTTTTAAAAAAAATGAACACCACAATTAAACTGCTTCTATGCCACATCCTGAGGCTTTGTGCAGAGGGGGTACGAGCAGAAGAATGGTTTATTTGTCTTCTCTTTAGCTTTAGATAAAGATAATAAATCCATCCTCCAAGCCTTTTCAATCATCTTTGTTGCTAAAAATGGAGGACGCCCTATTGCTTTCTTAGCTCTGTAATACCGTTCAGTGCAAACACACTGGCCCTGAAATCAGACAACTGTGAGAAAGGGAAGATTTTCAGCCTTCAAAAGCAATTTTTACAGTATTAAATAAACCTCTGAATGTATTTATAATGTTTGATTCACAGGGAAATTTAAAACTAGTTCAATGTGGGGTGCTCCTAAAGCACAGTTGCACCTCATTTACAGAGGCTGTGTCCTCCCATCTGACCCGTGGCCCTTTGCTGCATGTCATCCCCCCTCTCATTCATTCTGTTTCCTGTCACTCTTTAGCTGTACTTTCCAGTAAGGCCATGATGAAGTCCAACTAATAATAATAATAATAATAATAATAATAATAATAATAATAATAATAATAATAATAATAATAATAAATATTTTAATATAGCTTAATCAACTGAGGAGAAAATATCTCACCACTGATTCATTTTCAGAATAGTCTCACCTTTTTAATTACAAGTAATTCAACATGAAGGCTATACATGTGACTCCTTGTGCACTTACAGACATGAGGAAGATATCTTGATCCTGTGAAGAACCTGCTCTGCCCTGGGAGAAAATGGGACAGGGAGATAATGAATATTGAATGAGCATATCTACTTCATGCAATCATCCCCATTGACCAAATCCCATCGGCAGACAAATTGTCTGTGTGGTTATGCCGAGTTAATTAAGATCTAGTGTGTGGAATTAATCAAGTCATGCCATTGCAAATGTCTTCAATCAGTGGACCTGCACTGTCTTGTCTCCTAGTACTTTTACTGCTATAAGAAGGGCATTGATGAAGATGACATAATAATAAAGAAAATCACCCAAAACATGTCATTTTTACAGAAGGCCAAATCCAACTGACCCAGAGACGTGGAAGAAAATGCTTTTACCCTTTTGAATTCAAAACTGACCAATAGGGATACCAAGCCGAGATAGTAAAGACTGTTATGTTGCTTCTGTGTTGCTGTTTTTGTGAGTGGAATATCATTTGGGCTTTTATCTGGGGAAATACTGTACCCTCTCTGGCTTCTTGGACTTCCACAGATAAGAAAAATGAGCGAGATTACTACTCATTTTTCTTCTCAATGCCAACATTTTACTTTCCATTGCCAGCTGTAATTGTGCCCTCCAGACTTTTATACAGTGAGCGCAGAAATTGGTTGGCCAAAGAAAACCACCCTGGCTGAATCAAAATGCCCAAATGAGACATTTTCTGGTCTTGCTGTGACACAAGTAGACAAGCAATCACCTTTTATTGATATAAGTTAATTAAATATGGAAATAGGGAAAAAAGCAGGTCAGGGTCTCAGTTCTAAGTGGAAGTTTAATCTAGTCAGTGTCGAGGTAATTACTTAACCTGTGTAACTGTAAGTGATTCTTTATCATTTGTCAACTTTGAAAACACAATTATCCATGTAGGACTGCTCAGCAGTCTTTTCTCACATTTTTTTTTTTTTTTTGTTAGAAACTAATTTTTATGACAGTGAGAAAGAGATGACATGACATGATATGAAACGCATCTGGTCTTGCGTGCGTGTCTCTGAAAAGGGCCGTTTGGTCTGTCCACACAAACATGACTTGCAAAATGAACTTGCGCATTAACACAAAATTAACTTCAGTCACACAGTTGGTAAATGAGTTCTTGAAACTTGAAACAAAATTGTGTGTTACGTGTGTATGAAGGCTTTCAATCACTAGGGACGTGACAAAAAAGGCAGCACTGAAATACTGAAGTGAGAGTACATCACATTTAAACATTTAACGCCAACAGCGACGGGCCTGTTACTGCTAAAAAAAAAAAAAAAGCACCTTTATTTCAACCAATTGTTGTTAAGCAATGACCTCAAGCGGCTGTAGGAACTACTAACACTCTATAGAAAGACTTGGGGAGAAGGAGAATAAAGAATGAAAAGTCTGGAGGAGGTCGGGGATGGACAGTCAGGGTAAACAGCCGCAAGAGTGAGAGTTCTTTTAACTTGCTAATGCTGTTAAGTAACGTCATATACATAAGGTAATAAGGACAGGCCACACCCACGGGGTTCATTTTTATGAAGTCTCTAAGTAGTTGTGGATTTGAAGAGAGTACAAGTAGTGTAACAGCTTCAGTTCCCCCTCTGTACATCCTTAATATATGGGAGGTCACTCATCCTTTGTCACATTGTCCTCATAACTTTGTGTTCTTTGTCATATAATACAGGATGATTAGTAAACATTAAAAACCAGCTGGTCTGCCATGGCCATGAATGTGATTGGTCGACGGCTTCGTTTGTGGTGTGAAAAAACAAAAAAAATAGACCTTGTTCCGAACAAAAACAACAGTTAAAAAAATACTGACGTTGGAATTAATGGCACAAAAAACATGACCCAGGTCTTAATACTCTACCTTCATTCATTTTCACAAATTATCAAGATAGAACCAAGAGCGAAAAAAAAAAATGAATCACTGTTTCTATTATGGACAAAATTGTTTTCCTGACCTGGTCGAACGAGGATAAAGCGCTCTACTTTTTAGATTGATTTTAAAATACACTGAAGGGTTCAGTTAAATGCTCGTCCTTTGAAAAGGTCATCACAGCCAATGTTTTTGTCATTATGATTTGGGACCCAAAAACAGACAAAGTTCAGCACAAAACAGAGCTGTTGAGCCATGGACCTGCATGGACTTGACTTGCATAGCCCTGACCACTGGCATGCATTTGTGCACACAGCTATTTGCAGTTCAAGGTCAAGCTTTATTGCATAGTACCATTTAATAGAAATTCAGTTTTAATTTCCATACTAATTAACAGGAAAACCAAAAACAAAGAAAGACAGAAATGTGGGTGCACTTTGTGGCATTTGCTAGGGCATTAAATTAATAATAAACATTTTCAAAAATGCACTTTCACATGTCACAGTGCTGAATGCGACTTTAAAAAGTCGTCACATCGTGTCTTTTATTTTTGCTTTGAACAAGAAATACGGAGTAGCGGGAATTACATCTTGTGCGTTCAAGCTTCATTAGCAACATTATGAACACGCACAGGCTTCTAAGCTTATATTAAGATGCATTTAAAGTTTACCCTAAAACTAACTACTGTCATTCATGTCCTTTATGGCAACAAACTTAGCATTAAGATCTGTTTACTCCTACCACTGGATACAGTTTATTTTTAATGGACATACAGTAGAATCACAAGTCCAGAACTCCACCCTGAGGCATTGGTATGTGAACACAGATTTTAATTGCTTTCAGTTTTAAAAAGTTCCACTCACCCACACAGTCACTAAGACAGTCAGTTGCATTTTCATCTTCAAAATTCATGCTTTTCTCAGCCTCTGACTCAAGCTTGCACAACCGCTTAAGCTCTTGCACAAAGACATGAATACAGGATGACCCTAACCCATTATCAGATGCAAAGGCATCCAAGCTTATCTGTTTCAGTCCAACTGAGCATCTTTTTCAGTGTGCAACATCTGTATATTTGTGTCTGCATTTTTATTTAATGTCATTGTCCAGCAGGTAGTGGACTGTGCTGTGCTAAGTATCTCCTTGAATTAAAGCACTCTACTATTATTACAACGTTATTGTTGTCATCTAGATATAATGGTCAAACTCCATGACATTAACCTGTGTTTGTTATTGTGGATTTATTCTTTGGTTTACAGTCAAAGTCAAGTTGAAATGTTCACTTTGTTGTTGAAGTAATCTGTTCCATCTGTATTGCATATCCTGAGATAAATCTAGTCATTCTGAAGTCAATTTTACATAAATAGGCAATTTGGCAATTTGTCTTCTATTCAAGGACTTTAATTAATGTGTCCAACTTACACACATTGACGTCATGATACTATCTGGACTTTGTTTTATAAAATGAATCAATACCACTAAGCATCCTTGGACTAACTGCTTTGACCACATGTTTTTTGTCTTTCTGCATATCTTTGCAACTAATGCTGAATCTCTTACACATTATCTTTCTTTTAAAACGTGTTTTGCCTTCATAAGACCATTGTATAGATGCAGATAGATGAGGTGGACTTAGGGGTATGGAAAGCAATGGATGATTTGAACAATGTGTTGTGATCTTCTGCACATTAACAAGTCTAATTTACACATTTGAGACAACATTATCACTGGAAGTAGTGTGACTCAGGCAAGTGTGAATTGCAAATAAAGGCCACCATTACCATTGTGAATGTAGAGTTCTACTGGGTTTAGTTGCTTATGGCTACAAAGGACAGCAGCTGAACACACATAGAAAACCCTTTTTTAGCACTGACAAGTCTAGTTAAGGCTTTAACCCTTTGATGTGCAACATGGGTTTAAAGTGACTGAGTTTTTATTTTGTATAATTATGGAGTATAAAAATGTAATCATTCAGTTATTCAGCTATCACCCAGTTAACTTGAGATCAATCATCACAATTAATTATTTCCATTTTGCCTTTTTTACTTTTTTGACACCCCTCTAATCGTTTCCAGTGTCAAAAATGGTGCTGGGCATTGCGACACGTGTTCCATCACAAGATGGTGTCTAATTTTCCATTTTTTTTTTTTTTTTATTTAGAAAAATGTTTAATATCTTGTGGTCCAAATGACTGCTGTAATAACTTTTACTAACTATTACTATCATCTATTATCATTTTATAATAATAATTGTTATTGATATTTTTTATCATATTTGCATACCTAGGTCACGTTTGTTTGGAAAATTGGTGTTAAAATGATGTTTGTTCATGAGGTAAAAAAGGAGAGGTGAAAATAATTTGTGGTTATCAAAAACAAGATATTCAATGGAAATGTATGGACATTAAATGATGAAACAATTTATTTCAAAAGATACAGCAAATAAACACTCAGCCATACATGGAATAACAGGACATTGATTTCATTTTTTACCAATGATTTCATTTTTTACCAATGTTGCACATTAAAATGCATTTCCATAGCTTTTGCATCGAAGAGTTACCAAACAAAACAAATGCTCATATGGATACACACTATATTAGCACATTCCCACCTTTCAGGCAACTGGAGCGGCACTGAAAAATAAATCGTGATTGGTATTACTTCCTGATTGACTCCTGCTGATGTGGAAATTGGACGATAAACTACCTGGAACTGTGTGTAACCACTCATTAAATATTCCCTCATCATGTAGATATTTTCCCAACTTTTCCAAACTGCCATCCATATGTCAGTGTCAAATATGATTTGAATGGTTGATACATTATATCCCAAGTTATTAGTTCCATTTGACTAATATTAGAATGGAAATTGCTCAGTCAGATGCATTCACCTTGAAGTGAGCAGAATCCATCTCTGGGATGGCAGTTTCTGCCTAAATAAGCATTACTGGGAGCTGCTACTCTTACTTCAGATTGGACACTGTTATTGTTGCCATCTAAATTGTTTATAACCTTAGGGTTAAAGAAGGCTGTATTTGCATACATACAAATGAACAATTTAATGTTGATGAAACTGACGTTAGGGCTGAAATGACAGCTACTCTTCTGTCCAAGTGAACCACAATCTCTATCTCTTAGAATCACAATGGGACTCTGTTGATGAATACTGTTACCAATGTGGCTTCTTACTAATGACAGTTTGTGTAAATTATGTCTTTAAGAAGTTGCAACTGTCTAAGGAAAGGAAAGATGTAGTAATTGTTGAAAAAGCTGATGTGGAAGTGTTTTGTTGTAAACGTAACAAAATACTGCCAGATTATTTAGCTCTTCATTAGTCTTATGACTTTGTCCCAATACACTCCAAAAACTTATCAGACTTTCCCCCTAGGTAACTGTTGAAATACTATTTCAAAGCCACCATTATCCTAACCATTTACAGAGCAACAAACCTAGATATCATTCTATCCAGACTAATGTGTGCTACGGTAGGGTCTAAAGTCTGAGACCACTTTAAAAAAAAGAAAATGTTTAAAGGTCTCATATCATGAAAAACATGTTTTCCCTGGTCTCTAATAAACTGGTCCTCCATGAGCCTGCCAGAATGAGGAAAACAATGGGTTCCTTCATGGTCTCTGCAGCCCACCCACTGGTAAAACGGGGCTCCTACAGGCTGTTCAGATTCAGCTCCTTTAGTTACATAACAGAAGGAGTCATTTACATAGGCAGGCCTCCTCTGTGCGGTGATTGGAGATGGGAGATGGGATCCGAGAGGAGGGCATTCATCCCAGAGGTGAAGTCTGGTGTGTCCAGCGATAAGATAGCAATGTTTCGCAATGTCGCCACGGTATGATAGTATTTACAGTTGCCTACAAGTATGGTGAAGTCAGCTTTAAACTGGCTAACTAGTTAGCTTCGCTTTGGTCCGCTATGCAATGACGTTTGAAGCAAGTTTAATGTTAATAATATTATGATGGAGCTTGGTTGTCACAGTAAAAAAGTCTGGAAACGTGCAGACTGGAGACAGAGACCATTCGAACATTGTCCAAGAGTTTTTAGACTGTGCTGGAGACAAACACAGCTTTCGCTAGCTGTTAGCCATTAGCTACATGGTAGTAACTGTAACAACACATAGAACAAACAAACATTATTCAGGCACACTAACCATTCGGAAATGTCCTGCTGCAGCCGCAGAGTCTGTATTTCTTCAGGAGCCTCTCATTCTGGATCCAATTCTGGGTCAAACTGGTATAGTTGAACGAAAGCATCTCTGCGAGTCCTAAAGTTACATCCACTGTAAACATTAGCGCATGCTATCACTAGCATAAGAGGCATCGTCTTCCTGAGGGTAATGCAGCAGGCAAGTAAGTGTTGACAGATGGAACTCATTAGCATTTAAAGGTGCAGGCACAGAAACTGCCCTCTCAGTAGAACTGGCTTGAGCGACCTCTAGATTGCTGAAATTAGGGACCACAGATGGGTTTGGGGCAGTGCATACCGAATACCATGTTGCTGGACCTCTGACAGCTGTGTGAAATTGATGAAAGACAGTATGATATGGGACCTTTGATGATTCTTAACGTAAGTGAAAATGTCTGAGGTCAAATTGTTATTTAATGCAAAAAAATACTTTTTCAGCATCAAATGGCTGAACTCAAGTTAAGGGGGCAGTGCATAAAACTCTAAAATTGGATTTGCAGACACTGGGTTAGTTGTATCTAAAGCACACACAGACTGCCCAAAAGTGAGCACATGATCAGAAGATCATTTCATCAAGCTTAGTTCCCTGTGAGATAGAAAAGCATCACCATCACAGACAAATAATTTGCTGAATAAACTATGTTTTAGGAAAAGTCCTATCAAAAGAAGCCTGTTTTGTAGTGGTCACAGAGGACTAGTAGTAGTTGCTGAACCACTTCTCAGGAGAGGAAAAAGGTCAAACACTTGAGATGGACTCAGAAAACCAGCACTTCACAGTGGATGACTGAAAAAAAGTCATATTTTACCAATGAATCCATGTTTGACTGTTTTGCCTACTCTGGAGTTGGACACCTGCACAGAATTGACTCACCCTGATCAAGATGAAGTACCATTACACTTCAACTACACCCTCTGGTTTGCATCTCTGTGGAGACTGATTCATACTACTGCCAGATAATGAGCATAAACACACCTCAAAGCTTTTCAATAACTGTGTGAAGAACCAAAGACCAAGGAATCCTAATTCTCATGGACATTTCTCAGCAGTCACCTGACCTCAACCCCACTGAACATTCATGGAGACAGATGAAGACTGAGCTGGCCAAGCATTCTTAGACAGCACAAGAAGCTTTTATGGAACACTGTCAGATAATGCTGGGATTACACGAGTCATCAGGATTTCCACAAATGTGTGGAGTCCATGCCAAAAGGGAACATGCCAAATTCTAAGATATTCTGAAATTCACAGACATTTTTCAAAGATTCAGCTTTTCACTCAAATGATTAAACCTGTGTTATCATCTGTAATGAAAAAAAGATATTCAAGGTATGCACTATTTTGACTAGTGTTCTCAGACTTTTGGACCCTGCTTTATATAAACTACAGATTCCTTTTATCAACATTGATACAAAGTTTAAATACAAAGTATAAATACTATAAAAATAAAATGCTGAAGAGATGAAATCTATTCTCTTTTGAACTCAGAGCGCAAATATGCTATTATGGCTAAAGAAACACAAAGTGAGTCCTTGTTGATGTCTTTCATATTTTCCCGGCTCTCATAAAAGCTGGATGCGTTAATGCAGGAGGATTCGACCTTCAAACAGCTTTTATGTCCATTACTTGTAGTCAACACAGTTTCTAAAATGGTTGGAATGTTGAGAGATTGAATAAAAAAAAAAAAAGAAAAAAAAAAGTTTTATAAATTGAACACGCCGTTCCATATCAGTGCTGTAGCTTTTGTGTGCACACTTTATTCTGACACACTCACACAAGAAAGTCAGGCAGAGGTCAGTGGACAAGCCTCTGAGCATATCAGCATATCTGCTGGGGGCACAGGGAATATTACACCTATTGATAACACAGGATGTTCTAACATCCAAATCATTTAAAATTACCAGCTTCTTAAATAATTCATGCTGTCATGCTGCGCATACAACGTGTGACTTTGCAACGCATCAGGCGACATTAGCAGAGCCAGAACCAGGGAGGGCTGGGAGTGGATCAAATGTGACAAAGACCAGCACAGCTCCTTGAAAGCAATGCAAGACCAACCTTACATTTTTAAGGCTGGCAACAGACGTAAACAGCCTTTTGTGAGCATGCTGTGACTGCAGCTGAGGCATTGGATTAAAGCTGTCTGATAAGTCAAGACTGAGGCAGATGCAGTTATCTGAGATCAAAGTTGGAATCATGTGCAGCTCTCTATGCCAGAAGCACTTAAGCTCCTACACAGTATAAAACAGCTCTGAATCAAGGTGCTATTTGATTAAAATAAAACGTCTTTCTCAGTCAGCAGAAGCAATCGGTCCATTTTCTCAAAAAGAAAACCCAGCCAATCATGCACTTCAGGCTGTTGAAGCGGCTATAATTTATTTGTTGTTGATTATAGCGGCCCCTGTGGACAAAAGCTGTATGAACACCAACGCCCCCTGTGACAGTGTTTTCAAAGTGAGTGACTTGATGGAAAATGAAAATATTTCCATACTGTTTATCTTTCTTTAACACATCTGTTTGGAGGATGCATGGGGATGAGGTAATGCATCTAGTTGTGTCAATGTGAGATTAATAACTGTTCTATGACAACTGTGAAATAAATTGATGTCCTTGGTAGGTTCCATGTAATCCTATTGCTAACACATCCAGATGCTTTGCAGGCTAATATTAATTGTGTTGAGCTAAAGCTATACATTTGTCAACACTCTGTCTGGCAATACAGAGGTATCCTGGCAATGGGACTTCTCAATTCATCCTCAGCACCTCACCTTAAAAAATAGTTTCAATGTTCAGAAGTTAACCTAGTGACAGTTGTTCAAACAGTTATTTGTTTCTGACTGATTTGCAATCCTGGTCGCCAAATTGCTTGGAGGAAGTGTGTGTTAATGTTTTCTCTGTTTTCTGAAATTAAAACAGATATTTATTTCTAGTTCTGATTTGGTGATTAATGTTTTTTTTTTTCTTTAAAATGACAAGTCATTTAAGGCAGAAATAGCAGGAATAAAGAACACAGTGCAGTTCTATTTAATGACAATGGGATATTTTCACATTTTGCTGTACTTTGACAATTGTAATAGCTGCCGTTACATACCTTAACCTTGTCAACACAGTCTCACTTCCAACTCATCAACAATAACAGCTTAGTCAGGTGCCTCAAATGTCAGTTTTGGATGTGAATGGATTTATGGTCAAGTTAGCAATAACACATAATAAACATTGTGTGGTTAGATATTCAAAACAATACTGACTGACAAACAGTTCAAATGTTATGAAAAATTATGACTTTTGTTTTGAAATATACATTTAGGAAAAGAGCATATGATGGGTTAAAATGAATAAGTCAAGGATGTTACATCAGTTGAGTATTTTGAGGTTTTCTACATGAAAGAAATCCCTACGTGGCTTTACAATAGCTTGGATGTGATGCTACAACTTTGCCCAATTAAGTATGTAGGGTTGAACTGGTATGCCAATTAACACCCTAGCCCCACCCACCATTACACAGTAGCTGCATTCTTTGAAAGTAGAGAACCTCCGAATGCCAATTACAGATAATTAGCTACATCTGCACACCTGACTTTTTAATTAAAACAGCTCATTTCCCAGCAACTCTAAGCTAATGAGTTGAAATGCCCCACCGTGCATTGATGTGATTGGTTCCTAGGTTTTTTAAGTTTGTGACAAATGAGACCCTGGCTGTCTGAATCTGTTTGTTGTTATTTTGACTGTCATTGGTACACTGCAGTTCTGAAACAAAAATGCTCAGCCATGGCATTGACTGGATATTTTGATCATGCTATGTCTTGTATAATATAAAAAAAAACAAAAACACAGTACTGTATCATGCTACGATATGATAATACGATAGAGCACTTAGAATTACCATGACCTGGATGACAGAGAACCTTCACCAGCAATTAAAGAGGATAGTCTAGACCTGCTCCAATTGGACAGAGTCATGAGTGCCAACTTTGGTTGTGAATTAGCACTAAATAAACAAAGATGGATTCATTTGGTTGATTGATTGATTGATTGAACATCATTGGCACCCATCTACTGGATACATAGACATCTTTGAGGTAAGGTGTCTGCACAGAGCCCAAAGGATACTTAAAGAAAACACCCATCCCAGCCACACTCTGTTAACCTCGCCTTTGTCTGGCAAAAGTTACAGAAGTAACTGATGTCATACCACCAGACTACAGAGCAGCTTCTTTCCTCAGGCGGCGAGCTCAGCTCCTCTTCAGTGCTCCAGCATGAAAAAGCTGTTGTTGTGTTATGCTTTTTTTTTTGTTACAAGCTTCCTTTTTGTTGTACAACCCTGTTTTGTAGAAAGTAGCCTAAAAGAAATGTGAACCTTGAAATATTCGACAAACTCCATGCTCTCTCCCACCTATTTTGACACAATTGATGTCAGAATGTTTGTCAATTAATTCTCTAACTTTAACAAAACAACCATTTAACTCAGACTGTGTAAAAAACTCCAATACTTGTATACTCTAACTAACACAAAATAATGTTATGTATTAGAGTCCTGCTTTACTACTTACAAGTTCTTTCTCATTTCACAAGATTTCCCCAAACTCTGCTAGACTGACCTGAGGATGTCAGCCACTTATGAATAAGTTACATAACATTAGTGTTCGTGTGCCAGTGGAATCTGAGCTTCTGCAGATGACTAAATCCATTGAGTGAGTGCTCTTTATTCAGTCTACCCATGTTTATGCTCGGGTATTAGCTTGCTTTGGTCAGAGGCCGGTCCATTGTCTGCTAGCTTTGCCCATCCTTGCATGATATGAATGAAGATTAGCATGGATTGTTTGAATAAACCACCCAGAGTCTGGTGTTAATGTGCCGCAGCAGGAAATTATGTGAATGTCACTGCATGTATAAGTGAAATAAATGAGAAACACAATCTTCCGGGAAGAGCTGGACTGTACACGGCTGCAACCAATCAAAAGGACCTTGATTCAAGTGAAATGGCTTTGTTCATTTGAGCATGTTAAAATCAATACGCTCACCTCCTATTTTAGTGCATGAGTAGTTGATCTAGGCTACATAGTTTTGCTTTTTTCTTTTGCTCTCCGCCTATACTTGTTTGTGTGATACATCGAGTGTGATTCATGTGGGCTGTGCAACAAACAGTGCCATTCTAATTTGTCATTTCTGCATGCTTGGCATCCTCGCCTGTGCTGGAACTTTGCCAAGGTCATTAGATGCACCTGACCCACTGTAAGGCAGAACCATGAGGGTCAAAAACGTAATGCACATGACATGGATTGAAATGGATTGCGGTTTTATTTTATCCTCTAAACACCACTGCGCAGAACTGATTGCTGAAGATACTGCACATACATGTAACCCTTCCCCCTTTCTCTTGATGCTCTTAATATTCTACCCATTTAAGCTTTTTATTATCGTGGTGAACTGATATAAGAAGCCACCAATGTGTTAAAAAGGACAAAACATGACTAAAAGTGTTGCGGCTTTAATTGACTGAGGGTGGTATCTGTGAACAAGTGCCTCTGTTCACCCCCTCCTTGTACCCTTGACTCTAATTAAGACCACATATCTTAGATTTTGCTGAAGTCAGGGAGGGGTTTTAATTTAAAAACCATTAAGACTTTCACATTGTTAGGATTGTGTTGCAGCCCAGGCAGATAATTTTAATTAAGTCTTATCTTTGCTCAATTTCTCCACCACAAGACAACATCATAATTCCTCAATAGCAACCTTTTGAATACACTAAACAGCAGTTTGTTAAATTGGATGAGCTGCTCATGTTACAACAAGAGTTGACCTGCGAACCTCAGGTTTTAACCTCACATGATGACTAAGACGTTTATCCAGCCCAAGCCACAGAATAAATGTTGGGAAAGCACTGTATGTTTCTGCAAACTGCTAATAAACTTTCTATATGTTATTTATGTTGCAACTCTATGTTGCTTTCAGTTTTATGGTCTGGCCAGGCACAAAATCCTCTTGGTTAGAGTTAGGAAACACACTTGTTTATGGTTTCCACAAACATGTCTGGAGCTGCCCAGACTCAACTGTCCTGACCAAAATATTTATCGGATATTGCCATGTTGGGGTTGCTCCTAAATCACCATAACACATTTTATTTTAGGACCATAATCAAAACTGTCAACCCATGTTGTTCTGATGCTGCGACTTGTGCCGGTGATGTTCCTGGAACATCATTAGCAATGTTGATCTGGGTGCATCATCTCAACTGACAGAAAAGAGACACAAAACACACCTAGAGTGAGCTGTCCTGACTGAGTGGGTATCGTTCAGGACTCAATGAAAAGACCAAGGTTTGTATCTCATTTGGAACATTATTAACATTATTATACTCTTCAGTTATTGTTCAATACTCGGTTTACCTTTTATTTTCCTTTTCTTTTTTGTTGCTGTTAAGTGAGGCTTAACAACAATAATACTTGGTTAGGTTTAGAAAAAACATGGTTAAAATAGACCCTTTCACAGCAATAAACACGTGTTTGAAAGGACTTCTCCCATGTGTATTGTTTCCAGTCTATTCCCCCCAAAACATGACATTAGAACAATGTGACTGATTGACTGATGTTACTAGAACAACATTAATTATGATGGTTCAGGAATAACACCATCACTGTCATCACAGATTGTGTTCACCACAAGCACGGCAGGAAATTGTATCGAGGTCTATGTAAAAATATCCAAAGGTGTAATGCTTACAAGCGTCTGAATGCAGTCTCGGACTGTGGTCACTGGCTTGCCAACCTTCTTGCCTGTTACAAAACCACCACCCCCTTCACCTCGTGATGTGAAAGTCAGGTCAGAAACATTTGAGGTGAACATGATATGACGCGTAATTTAGAAATGCCAGTAAGATATGTAACTGCTGACACTCACAAATGTGAACGTATCAATGGCTTGCAGAAGCGTTAACTGGCGCGCTGAAGTCTGAACATAATCTGGAATTTGTGTTGAATGTATGGTGTTAAGCTACTGCCATGAAATGGTGAAAACTAAAGAAATTGGATGTTCCCATTGGACAGTGTAGATGGAACCATTTTATTTATCTTCCACTGTTGAGACTACTTAAAAGAAGGCAATAAAATCTTGAGAAACCCTCACACCTGGTTAAAGATATAATTGTCTTGTTGGCCCCCTATCTTGTGGTGCACTTAGTGTTTATTGCAAAGAGGAAGGCTTTTACTGAGAAGGAGACTGTATGTGAGACAATATTGATGAACACACAACAGAATGCAGACTGTCACTTACAGATACAAGCAGTCAATGTTTTCACTCTTGCACAAACGTTTGATACCAGACAAGAACATTACTATGTGTCACTTGTATCTATTCCAGTGATGGCATCCAGATCGCTTAGTGCATTGTCGTGTGTTGTCCTCTGTCCCAGTATCTAAACAGCATGCCAAATCCATGTTAAGGTAAAGAAATTATCTTGTTTAGTCACCTCATGAGACTCAAAAGCTGTCATGGTAGTTCTGAGTGTTAGATGCACAGCAAAGTGCCACTTTCATCCCTAGTGGCCAGCAGCCCCTCCATGCATACAGATGTGGATGGGGAGAAGCAGGGCTGGAGCACATTAGTAAACAAAGTCAATGTGCTTTAGTGAAGTTCAGACTCTCATTAATTTCAAACCTTTCCCTAAAAGTGACTCTCCTTCGCAGCCTATCCATCAAACAAGCACGTGAACATAAAATTTCAAAATAAATTACCCATCACCCACCTACTTAGTTTGTATAAAATGACACAGCACGGCCTGAGGACTCCCAGCTATTTTTAATAGGGGTTAGAAATCATCATAACAGATATTTAATTTTTTACCACAATGGGGCACAATGATAAAATGTACAAAAATGACTATTATTCTGATCAAAGTTTTCAAGTTTCTAGAGATACAGATGATGAAACATACAGTTGGAGGAAACACAGACAGAATTAACCTTTCTTTCCACCCCAAAAATGTACAATTTCTATTTTTTTCCAATGCTGGAATACCATGCACTGTGCCTTACTGAACACAGATTAAATTCAGACGATTCAGGCACACAATTTAAGAAATTAAGGTACTGAAACTTCATTGTTGCATATTCCCTGGAGCCTCAAGGGCCCTAGGACTGGTTGGTAACACAGCTTTGGTTGTAGCCTACACATAGTGGACACTGAAATCTGTTTCATTACATGTAGCCACAAAGCTTAAGGATTGATTTTTGTGTAGGTCTGTGTCATAAAACAAGAAGAACTTCTTAAGGAAGATGGTGAATATATTCCTTATCAATCGACTCACCATAAGTGGTTCTTGACCCATTTTATGTCATGGTCGCATAAACACAGGCTGGACCTCTATCTTAAATCACCAAAGAGCACAACAACAAAAACAACATTTGAGCGCTACAGTACTTACTGAGATACGAGTGTCTGAAACCTATAATTAGCCTCAGCTCTCTGAGTCACTCTCTGAGGCATTATTTTGAAATGTAAAAATTCTTCAATTTCTTTTTAAATGTGGTGGGGATGTATGGACTCAGATGAAAAAAAAATATATATATATATATTTTAATAATCTTCAATGTACATGATTTCAAGCAATGTCCTGGAGAAATCATATGGGGTCTGGTTAGCTAATGACAGTCGAAAGGATTTGCATAGCAGCTCATCAAACAGTTAGAAAATACAACAACATCAGCCGCACAACAATCATCCAAATGCATCACATCCACAGCAGGAACACCATGTGAACTGAACAGTGCCACTTACACTGTGGAAAGCATTAGTGCATGTCATCAGCCCGGTGATAAAAAAAAAAATATCCCAATATCACTTATGCTAATGTGACTAAAAATAAAAACCTTATTGAGATCATTGAGATCGACTTGATTTGGGATGGCGGCCAACCTGGCCTAAAATCCCGCAGCTACAGTTTTTGCGGAGTTGAAAATGAGACTCAACAATCAACTTTTCTTACTTTAAATTTGTAAAATTATTTTTATATATATTTATCAATCTAGATTATAAAATAATTTAAAATGTCATGCAATTCAATATCAAAATTCAATATTCAATATTTCACACAATTCAAATCTAATACTACTCCCGTCGATCTCCTCCGCTAGGGATGGGGGTGGAAGCATTCGAAACTACATCAGCGAGCAGCACTGTACTGTGAGTCACTATCTCAGTATGCCGGCTACAAAATTTGCCGGATAAGACGCAATGTTGTGTCAAACCATGGGCTATTCTAGCTATGTAGGCTTGCAAGCTAGCTAAAATAGCTGTATTTTATTATATAATGTACAATCTCAACAGTTTTCTTGCACGTGGTAGCCCTAATTTACAGTGCACTTTACATATAGCTGTCATAACTACACACCAGAATAAGCAGCTGCCAGTTCCAGCTGCAGGTGCTGATGAAGAGCAAAGCTTTTAAGAGCCACCGTTTTACAAGTGATAATGACTGGATTGTGCACACTGGAGACTAAAATGAACATGTATGAACCTCTCACAATTATGATGAAGAACATTATATGTTATGTCTGTCACATTTGATAATTTATTATTTGCCATGTTAATAGTTAATAAAAAAAAAAAAAAAAAAGAGTGTCTCCTGTAAACCCCCAAATATAGACCCACTAGGGGTCCATGGGCCCAGGTTTGAGAGCCACCAATTTAATATGCCAACACCGTGGGCTGCAGACCATATGGTCGTCATAATACAGGGAAGTGATGCTACCTGTGATTGGGGGGGCAGAGAGAGAGAGAGAGAGAGAGAGAGAGAGAGAGAGAGAGAGAGAGAGAGAGAGAGAGAGAGAGAGAGACTTCAGGAGCTGTAGCCTACTTATCGAAAAAATAGCCTACAGAAGCGAATTCAGCTTTTTGCATTCAGTGTACGGAGCCTGACACAGTCTCAGCCTCCATAAGAAAAAAAGAGAGCACATCGAGTGAGAGGGGGAGAAAAAAAAAAAAAAACACATACAAGGAGACTTGGCTGATGCATCTCACCGAGAGCATCCATTTCACGGCGATTACAGTTCGCAGCGGAGGAGACGGTGCGCATTCCTCTCAGAAACACGGTGCTTTTCTCTGCTCCGAAGTCAGTTTCCTCGAGCGGCTGGCGGGCGGAAAGACACTTTTTCGCGTCTATCGACACTGACAGTATTTCATAACCAGCCTGTTTACTTGGAGCAAAAAAAAAAAAAACGGCTCGTCCGCAGCTCCAGTCGCCGACATCGCATCTTGTTTTGTGGAGTGGAATTGCTCAAGACGCAAAAAACAAAAGAGAAACAACAACAACAACAGAAAAAAGGAATATCCGACGGTTCAAGTTTTCCTGGAAGTTGCGCAGTGACAGAAGAAAACATGGGCATTTGTGGCTATTTAGCGGTGCCTGGGAAATGCCTTGTGGTCCTCGGACTTAAATTGTTATTCCTTGTACCTGCAGGAGTTCCGGCCAGGAGCGGGGATTCTATATTCAAGGACAACATCACCGTCAGACAGGGGGACAGCGCCGTCCTAAAGTAAGTCTCTGACTAGATTTCATCATCGCATCACTGATATCATGTCCTCCTGTGCGTGTGTTTGTGTCTGTCCAAACAGCTGACCAAGTGCAACGGTCCAGGAGTTACTAAAGGTCATCATAACCGATTTTAAAAAAAAAAAAAAAAAAAAAAAACAGTCAAAAAGAAACAGTTGTAACTACTGACACTGCATGCCTGTCATGTCCAAGTTAAGGGGAAATGTTGTGTAGCCTCTCCCGCTCGTTGCCCTTGAACGTTATTGATTGGGTTGGTTAACGTCTCGTTGAGGATGCACAGAGCTGAGATAGTCAAATTCGGCGCTGGGAGGGGTGTTGTGTATTGATCTGTGCGTGTGATACAAATGCAATTATGACTCAGAATGTTTCAAGGCTGTGTTCTTTTCCTTACACTTTGGGAAATGTTTTGGAAGGTTGGCAGTTTCTCCCTCTCTTTTTTTTTTTTTTTTTTTTAATCAATAAAAAAACATCACAGGACTATTTCTACAATACTCTCCCATGGCCTTATGACATTCACTTATATATAATTCTAATGTCCACTTCTGTCTGGGGATTGCTGCATGGGGATTCACTGTGCTTTATCTCGTGGAATAGTGTTTTTTTTTTTTTTTTTATCTCTTCTCTCCTCACTCTGGTATTCCTCTTTATTGGTGCCTTTAAACTGTACAGTGGCTTTGCTATAGGTCTTTGTTTAAGAATAGACCAGGTGTGGTGTTAAAAGTCAGAATCTCTGCGAAAGGATGTGAGATATGGCCCCGCTCCACCAACCCACCCACACAAATACATACACACAGACACACACAAACACATACTGTACATACAAAGCCTTACATTGTACAAACATAGCGCTTTGTTATCGAAAATATGCATAAGCTCTAATCGTTGAACTGTAACATGCCTGGAAAAAGCTTGAATAGCAAAATATGTTAGCATAATAGCCTGTACATATGTCAGATATACCTGGTTATCCTTGACGGTCACAGGGGGCTGAATCCTACCTGACAGCGACGAGAGCACACCCTGGTCAGGCTGTGAATCACAGGGTTAACAGCAAAATCTGTTGTTATATTCAATGCAAAAAACAAAACAAAACACAGTTTCACCAATCACCATTGGGATCAACACCAAAAGTACCGAGACTCGATAAAGGAAATCACAAAATCAGTGCATGCATGAAACAGAAAATAAGCATTACAGATGGGGCAAAGAGGGAGTAAAAACAATGTGAGTAATTAGATTGTAAGTAGGATTGAGAGGTCAAATAAACACGTGGAGCAATGGTTTTTCAACATATGCCACACAGGAACACACATCTGTGTGGCCTAACAGATGTTAAGTGTTGATTGCTCATTACATTTTAGTATTAACAATTTTAAACGATGCAAGGCAGAAACTGAATGCAAATTTGACTCTGTGGTACTAATGTGAATGTGGCTAATGCCTAAAAGAGGCTGCACGTTCAGTACCTCAAGCTGTCAGTGCAGGGCAGTACAGTTCAGCTGGCTTCAGGCTGGCTGAGATATGGGGTATTTGGACAAGAATTATTATACAGTCTGATGACTGTTGACACAGATGTGCAGCTAAACAGCCAGCTTTTGCACCTTGGGTAGATGAGGTTGAAGTTGATAATGCGCCGTAGCTGCACCAGCTCACCTCAGAGCGGGTGGGAAGTGTTGTCTGAGATGG
Organism: Acanthopagrus latus; assembly: GCF_904848185.1. NCBI lineage: Eukaryota > Metazoa > Chordata > Actinopteri > Spariformes > Sparidae > Acanthopagrus > Acanthopagrus latus. The sequence continues at coordinate 16,787,846 of NC_051051.1, forward strand.
ACTTCAGTTTAGTACTCAACTCCTGCCAGACCTTTTCAGCAATTTGTTAATCTTGCCTTCATTTTCAGCTGTTAAATACTGTATTGCCCCTTTTACACTGGACAGAAAACCCCAATGACGCCCTTTTTACATCTGTCTTCTTGTCTCTTATGTGAATGTGTGCAACTGGCAATTCACTATCAGATCAAATGACGCTGCAGTAGTCAGGGGTGTCTGTCAGCTCTGGCTCTGATTGGCTCTAATAGAAACACACTGCTGAATATTGCTGCTTGTCAGGTGTGATGTTATGATGTGTGTTGAAGTTAAGGCTGCTGGCTCGGTAATACTTTTCCATTTGTCTCTGTCAAGCAGCAAGTTCGGAGAGAGACTAAAGTATGAGTGTAAAAAAAGCAACCACCGTAACATTGTCCGTACCTGATCCTTGCTAGCTACCTGACTAAGACTGCGGATGTGGAACTCTCAACAGAGATGAGAAAGAAACTCCTTAGCCACTGCCATCTCCATCTAGCAAACCATTATTGTTTTTTGTTTTCATTTTTTAAAACATGCATCTAATTGTGTAAAAGTGTAACGTCTCCTGGGTGTAAGCTGATGAGATATATGTTGTGCTGCTTTTCTTCTGTTCCCTGTTTTTTTTTTTTTTTTCCGGCACATTTATGATGACAAATATGACACACAAAGAAAAGAAAATGTATGTTGCCCTTCAGTGACTAATAGAACATGTCGGCTGGATCCGCTGAAACCAACCATTTCACTTTCCTCACCCTGGATAGTGACAGGCTGAAATCCTCTTCTTGCTCCTTTGTCACGCTGATGTTCAGCTAAAAATGGTCGCCCCTGTAGCAGCAGACAGGAGTCTTTTGGCAGACTCATGTCCTCCTCTTCTTGCCCTAACCTATGCCCCTCACAAAAGAGGAGTCATCAAATAACTTGTGGAGCTGCCATGACCCTGACTTGAATTTTAAAAGGAGAGGTGTAGTGAATGAACTCGAAAGCCAACAATACAGTTACCCGGGGCGTCCCTGTGCTGCTCCGCAGTGTATCCAATACACTCCCCCGGAGGAAGATGAGCTGCCGACTGTCAGTGAGCTAGTCAGTCCATAATCCAGGAAACCATGCTATCCACCTGCATCGCTTTGAGCTTCTCCCCAAGCAGGGAGGGGCTGGATGGTGTTGAAAGCACCAGAGGAATCAAAGGACATCATTCTCATCCCGCTTCCCAGCTTCTGCAGGTGGGAATAAGGCCTGTGGAGCTGGTATATGATAGCATTGTCTGTACAATTGACAACTAACTGGTACTTGCCCGGAGCACCCTGAGGCTGGCACTGTGAGGACCCACTGCCTTGCTTGTGAGGAGCCTCTCTAACCACCCCATCATCCAAGTGGCAGTACTGCATAGGTGTGGAAAGACAGCTGGCTGGTGAGGACGGGAGTCAGGGAAGTGGGCCAGCAGCATGTGGCCTCGGGGAGAAGGCAGGAGCGGAGGGTGGCAGTGGCGTTGACCTCTGACAGTGGGTAGACTAGACTGGAAATTAAAAGGTGCTGCTTTGTTTCTGATTCAGCTTTGATAAAACGCATTTCTGCCAGCACACAAAGATATTTCCATGCAAATTAACGAGTCTGATACCTGCATTATTCCACATAAACACAGCTCTAATAAATGTAACATTGTGGTGACTGCTATTTGGGAAATAAGATTAAGTCTGAAGGTAAACAAACAGCATTCATGTTGCCTCACAAAAAGAGATTTAAACAGTGATTCATTCATTCCAACTTGGCAATGAACACTGGGGAAACTACAGCGAAAGTGGGATCTCAACAATATGTGTTGAAATGAAAGATTGCTGCATCTGACTGATTAATACTCCCCAGGAAAACTCCTCGGGTGTTGTTTTATTTCTACAGGGTTGGATGTTTAACAGTCAAGGCAGACACAAAACAGCATTGACACATAAAGAAAGCCTCTGTCAACAGGAGCTCAAGCAGATGTGAGTGGCAGCATAATTAGCATCATTCAACACATCTTTAGCATCAATATTAAATTAACTGTTTTAAGACATGGAGATCACCTGGGAAATGTAAATGGAGAGTGACACATGTAAGAGGAAAACTCGATGCCAATTTGTCTTCTGACTTCCCAGGTAGTGGTAATTATATAATCTACACCCTGACCATCCACGATTCTTCGTGGATTACTGGTAATTTTGCTCATGTAATCTTGCCAGTATAGAGCCATTAACAATGTTTGCCTACTATAACTTATGCGTTGAAAATGAAAATCAACATGAAAGCACATAACTAGCTATCCCCTGCTCCAGGTTTCATGTTGCTCTTTTTTGACAGCCCATTTGGCTGCTAAACTACTAGACATAAACAACATCAAAAGATTTTCCACCTGCCATCTTTATTTTATATTTCAAAACGTTTGTCTATGCCTTTCATTTTGTCATGCCCACACATGATGGTGTTCGAGGTGCGGCTGTGGTGTGTGCTTTATATGGGATGGTACTGGCTGTTAGGCAGCGGTGAAGCACACAGAAGCTCTGCCCACCTTTAGACAGCACCTATAACCTGTTGGGCTGTTCAGACAGTGCATTGCTGCACCCCGGCTGGCGCGCAATCTGCAGACTTTATTTTGGCATCTGTTGTGTTTTCTTCATATGCCACAAGTGAATCTGGAAAACCTGCTGATAACCTATATGAAATAGTGTCACGGCTGTTTGTGATCTTATGCTTATATGTTAATTCCTGGGAGTAGAGGTTTTTTTTGTTTGTTTGTTTTTCCTACAAAAATTCAGGCAAAGCCATCAATGCCCTTTATACACATACACAGGTTTTTCCTTGAAGCAAAACCTATCCTATGCATTTAGGCCTACACACATATGCGCTGTTTCAGGTCACTGGAAACTGAGCTTTTGGAAAACTCCTGCCAGAGTGAAGATAACGCCATTGTCAGTGTTTATGTGTGGACTGGAAAGCCATTTTTTTGGCTCGACTCCTCTGTTTGATGTAAGGGACGGCTGCTCTGTGTGGGTGCGATCCCCTTGGTATTCCCCCACCGGTGCTGGCTGACCCCCACCTGGTACATCTCCTCCATGGCGGTGCGCCACTACCGGTTCTGGGTTGGCTTGGAAAGGCCTCGGGGAAAGGTGGCCCGTGGCTCCGGCTGTCAGTTTTACAGTGACCCCTGCCCAGATCTCGCCTTTTCCCAGGGTCATTGACTGAGTGTTTGCTTCACCCTTTTACCAAGCTCATGGCATCCCTCAGTGTATCGGTTCACTGCACCGTTGGTTTGGCGTGCGCTTGACATCGCTGGACAGCCTGCGTTTGTGTATTCATTTGGACAGAATTTATTTTGAAACACAATTGGTTTGGACTTAATTTTTTGGAAACCGGAGGAGGAAAAACTGTTGTTTTTAAAAAAAAAAATACCTGTGTACGTGTGAACTAGGCCAAAAACTAAAGAAACAAACAAACAAAAAACAAACAAAAAACAGATAAATGAATAAATGAAACTTCACATGTAATAGTTGGTAGCAACCAAATAAACACTAGGGGTGGCCTATTTTTCCTGCCTTGGCTTGAACACATGGAGGTTTCCTATGTCTCGGTCCCTCCATTTACACACACATATACAGTAGCATTAGTGGCACTAGTTATCCTTTTTTTTTGCTACTGCTAATGGCAGAAATCAGAAATTTATAGTGTTAAAATACTACCAAAATCATGAGTAGCTTGTCATTATCACCTGGTAAGTAATGTCATGAAAAGTTTTTATACATGGAAATTGAAATTGAAAGCACAATCTAATTTGCTGTTGATCAACCTGTACCTTTGATGATTAGTGCTACATTTATTTTTCTTCAAGTTTATTTATTTTTTCTGAATGCAGAGGAATTTTTTTGATATCAGAACATGAAGAATACGTAATAACATCCAAAGCACTCACTGAGAAATCAGTACAGTTAAAAGGTTGTGCAAAATCTTTCAGGTCATTGGTTTGCCTGTTTAAAAGGAATGTTTTCTCAAATTAGCATGATTTGCGAGGGCTACATTTTTTTTTTTCTCACTATTTATTTTGATTGTTTTGGCAGATTTTTGCCTCTCAAACTGGAATGTGACTTTACACAGCAGTCCTTGTCATTGCTAACAGTGGTTGACGTGTGAAGGGCAAACCCCTCTTTGACACCTGCAGGTGATGAGTTTCAGTGGCAGGACAAAGCACATGCTTTGTTCACGTGATCCCCCTCCCGGTCCACCCCTCACTATACAGATGCTCTGGCCAACCAGAGTCACAAGTGCAGTGACAAGGACACAGCCTTTGCTGGCTTCTCACCTGTGATCATGGCCACATTTATTGGAACATTGGAGGCGTGAAGTGTCTCCTGAACATTCAACAATGTCAGTTTGCTATGACCTGTAACAGCACATGGGTGGGGGATATAATATCTTTCCACTAAACATTTGCCCGGATGTTGTCATCAGCTTACTCAGTTCAATTGAGCCATTTCAGCTGAATGGGAATTCTTCATGTGTCTGGGCCCTGTATGGTTAGCCTTGGGGCTGTCTTAAGGCTGTCAGTGAGCATGTATGGTCCTAGTTTTTTGTACTGTGTCCTGCACCACTGACACTGGTCCACCCTTGTCTGTGGCTTTTTGGCCGATTGAGCTTGTTACTTTGGTATCCATGATTTCAATTTAGTGCAGTTTGTCCACCTTTTTCCAGTGCCATTTCCAACTTTTAATCGGATAGTCTTGATTAGACGTGAGAGTGGTGTAACAGAAGTGAGAGTTGTGTAACAGTGACAGGCAAACGCTGCTTTATCACCTCAACATTTTGTATATCTGTCTTGACAATTCTGGCTTTTGGAATGATGATAACAGACTACCAGCAGCTTGTTGTATGGAGAGTTATTTCTCTCACAAGGGTTTGTGTTCATATCACTTCTCTTTTCTGTTCCTCGTCTGCAGTGTCAGTGGATGACATTAAAGTCATGAATGCATTCCATGGACTGATCTGCTGTGCTTGGTAACCACAGTCTGCCTGCACAGGCCATGCCTTTTGTTCCTCTGAACTGAGCAAGCCGCTGCTAGCATCAAGGAGAGTGGTACAGGACCTAGACAAAAGTCTTTTCATTCAGCTTTGGGTGACAGCACTTCAGCTTGCATTCTGTGTGGCACTGATCAGTGACCGAAGTGAAGCCTAGTTGGAGAGCAGGTGGTAAATCTTGTTTTTCCTGTCCTAAAGGAGAGCTAGGCCTACCCTTCAGATTTAATGACAGCTGTCTTGTAGATAACCCCCCACCCCCCACACTCTCAATGAAGAGTAGTACAGGAGGCTGTGTCAAAGCTGTTCTGTTACTTATACATGTTTTAGGACAGGTCTGACAGTGAAGGCCGATGCTTTCCCAAAGTATCACTAGCCCTTTTCACACTGAGATTCTGCATTATCTCCTCAGCAGAGGTTCTCCAATTCCCCGCCTGTGTTTGTTCACACAGGACCAAGCAGCTCCGGCTTAAAACTGCATCAGTGTGACATTTCATACGACACTCCAGTTGTAGATCTGAAAGAGGCATGACGGTACACGTCATGATCTTGACATCTGTGTGTTATTTTCAACATGTGTCCTCCTGTTATCTAAACACATACATGTTGACTATTTATAATCATATGGATGCTGTTATAATGTGTTTTGATAGAGCCCTAACACCAACCCCAACCCTAGACCCACCATGCTTCCTGGAGAGTGACAAAGTTTTTTGCTCTTAATTACATAATCGCCATCAGTAAACAGGACAGTGTCTGACTCTCTCACTCCCAGGGAGGGACACTGTTTTCTGGGGTAAAGTTCACTGAAGTCTGGTTGGAAGGGCTGACCATTGCTGTGATTTTTTTTTTTTTTCAAGACAGTAACTACAACAACACAATAGTGGAAGGAGACTAACATTTTTTGCTGAAGACAGCAAGACAGCTTCATATAAGTCGCCAAAGACACAACCAGTTACCATCTTACTGTTGTTTGGTTGTGTAACATTGCTTTATGGGTCATTTTTTTAGGGATTTGTTTAGTTATCGGACTGTGAACATCATCAGAACAGGCTTTTATCTGTTCACACAAACTCTGGTTTGCCTATGCTGCGCCTCTGATAATACCTCCGGAGGCGTATCAGAGCCGCAGCGAAATGAGATCCCTTGCCATATCTTAAACTTTCACACAGAGGAGGGTGCGGAGAATTGGCGCAGGATCCCGGTACTCAAAAGGCAGTGTGAATGGGGCTATGGACTCCACTGCTGTGTCTCTGACAGGTCCTTTCTAATTTGGATCCTGTGGCGCTTCTCCCAGGTGGACAGATTAGCACCAGAGATATTTGAGGTAATGTGCAGCTGACCCACGGCACAATCCCTGTCTTAGCCTTGTATGCCAGAGAGAATGGAGAGCCGACGATGGTTGGCATGTCAGAGTAAAAATGCAGGAAGACCAGAATTGATGCCTTTTTTATTGAATAAGGGTGTGAGTGGACTTTTTCCCAGCAGTAGGAAATAGGAAGCTGTAAGTGTGTTGCTGCTGTAGCATTTATTTTCTCATCATGTGATCTTCCAGCTCTGTGTTGGGTTATGATTGAGGGTGGACTTATGCAGCAAATATAGGGTCTACACCTTATGGGCATATTAGCAGGTACCTAATAAAAGTGCAAGTCGGACCCATATGGCCTTTTTTGGCAGACACTTGGGAGGAGTAACCAGCTAGATTATGCTCATGCCATGTATGAGCAGCTTAAAATGGTTTATTTGTCCATTCTGTGTAGACACAGGGCAGAATGAAAAAATAGGTGTGTATATACAGTGATCAACTCAAGGTGTGGTTACTGTCCAGTACTGTCAGCTATAACCCTGGCACAGGGAAAAGAAACAGGAATGGCATAGGCTAATAAAGTATGTATATAAATAAGTAAAACTGAACTACAGTCTGCATCGATCAATAATGTGCACTCCTTGATTTGACATTTTCAGCTTAAATCAGGAGCTACACTTGTCAGTGTACGCGTTCTGGCAAGGCACTGTTGATCTAATATACAATCTATAAATAAAAAGAGGAAACTGAGTGGGTTGGAACAGTGGGTTTAGAATTATCTCATTATCTCAGAATACAAAGCTTTTCTTAAGACAAGATGCATCTATATTTCAACAAGACAACATAACAATTAACTTATGATCTCACTATAAAATGATAAATAAAAAATTCACCTATAGCCGTTGAGGGCTTTTGCAGTTTAAGTAATACACCATAGAGACCCACACTACTTCATCATGCAATTCCCAGCCTAGTGATTGTCACATCTCACTCAAAAATGATTAGACGTACATGCCTCTAATGAGCAGGTGGGTATTACTTCCAGCTTTCCATTTTAAATAACTGTCTCTCAGTGCTTATTACACATAGTTCCTTGAAACATTGGGTGGAGATATGCTCGACGTGCTGATTGAATGGCTGACTTCCAGTCAGAAGAAATGAAACAAAGGCTTACCCTTAATTGTAGCCTTTTCAGAAAGCTGTGCAGAACCGTAACGCTGTCAGTTGTTCAATAGAGAATGTCATTAAATCTGTGAGGCTTTCACTGATTTCCAACTACACACCAAGGATAAGTATTTCATTTTGCTTTTAGGATTACTCTGCAGCTTTCATTACTACTTTGATGTGTCTGAAACTATCCACCTGAAGGGACAAATATGTTAACCCTAAGATATATGGATTAAAATACAGAGTAACTGTAGGGGATTACTCTAACTCTATGTTGTTTCCCTCTTTTCCTTTTGCTCAGATCAGCACTCGCATGTAACGCCAGGGTTTTTTGTTGCAAAGACGAACATTTTAGAGTTCATGAGCAACATTAAATAATTTAGTGAGCTACTGTTTTCAGTGACTAGGCCTCCACAGGTCTGTGCATCTAGACTGGAGAGTTTCAGAGTTTTGAATAGTATGCTTCAAATGGGCATGACTTCTCTCTGACAGTGACTAGATATTTCAAAAATATCCCTTCAGCTGTGCAGAATTATTTGAAGCTGGGTCAAAAACATTTCAATTGTGCACATGCTTTCTGAAAGTTACAGTTAACTAGCTCCTGTGTGTCTGTTTGAATGTTTTTCAGACATTGACCTGAGACACTAAAGTACATTGTGACTACAATAATAGGTTTGTTACGACTAAAAGTGATATTGTATCGGGGCAGACGAGGGCTTCCTGCAAAAGGGAAGGGATGCAAAGGGGGATTATAATGGGAATAGACATGGTGAGCTTAGTTCCTTTTATCATTATGTTACAATGATGTAACTGGAAATCCTTGGTTATGTTTTATAGCAGTTGTTTTAAAATTTAGGAAATGATTTCTGAGTACAAAAAAAAATCTGTAAAAAATCTGCTTGTCTTTGTCATGGGACTTGTCATGTCAGCAAACACAACTGTTAAATAGCTCAGTTCTAGAATGCAAGGAAGTGATACTGTAAGTTTAATTTATTTATATGGTATTAATGAAAACTTAACTGATATGATGTGACCATGAATTTGTGTAACTCTTACCTCGCACTAAGTACCTTAATAATATTACTGATGCTGAGTAGATGGCTACCATTGATTTTCTGTGCGGTGTTAAGCACCTGCTGCAGAGCCCTCCTGTCCTGGGCTGGGTCTGATGCCACTTTGTCATTTTTACATTCAGGATGGCTTCTTGTGTAAAAAAAAAAAACTTGGCAGAAGGATTTTGCCTGTGCATAAAGTCACATCCTTTGGACTGTCTCCAAAGAAACCCACATCTTTACGACGAGGAAACTTTATTCAGGCTACATATCATACAATGTACAACAGGTACTCTGCATTTAACCCATCCCGTGGGAGCAGTGGGCAACAGTTGTTGGACAACTCCAGATCTGAGCCAGTGCCTTGGTTAAGGGCACTGTTCGAGAATAAACCTACTTAGCGGTGGGAGCAACCGGATAAAACCCATGCAAGCTGGGGGAGGACATGCAAGCTGCACATCGAAAGGTCCTGACCCAACACCATCTTGCTGTGGGGCAAGAGTGCTAACCACTTCACCACCGCGCTGCCCATATTGTTTGAATAAGCAACAAGAGCAATAAGAGAGAAGCAAAATAACTGGTTTGAGTACTGCAGCATGGAAGCTCAGCGAATCTGTGGATTTTGCCAACCTTCTTGTTAGATGTCGGAGTCAACTGCCACACTCTGCTCTCACATGTGCAGTAAAAACACATTTTAGAGCCTAGTGGTCCAGAAGGAGAGCTGCTTTCTTTACTGGACTTTACTTTACTGGACAGTAAAGTCCAGTAAAGAGAGAGATCAGAATTTGATTGGGTTTGTTGAGCTGATCATAATCCATTAAACATTTTTTGAGCAGCACCAATACAGATTTGATTGACTTGGGACTTCTTAAATGTTGAGCCCTAAAATTTGCCTCGACTGGTCCCACACCACATAAAAGCCTTATTGTACATACCCACAGTACCCATATTATTTATCTACTTTGGTCTCAGAAGTAGATTGAGAGAAAACCTCTCTCACTGCCTCATCACTGAAAATATATTTGATTTTCAAGATAAAAAACGGATAAATATTTTTGGCATAGTAGATCATAATCTGAAAAAAGCCAGCCACCAGATTTATAACATTCACACAGACCACAGAATTAATTGGAAGGCCTTTTTTTTTTCCATCACCTCTCAGCATTGAGTCGGGTGGTTAAATATGTAACTGTTGTTAAACCTTCTGAAAAGAGTTATATAGTTCTCTCGATCATAGTGATCATAGTATGTTCAAATCAACAACATTCACAAGTAATGTATGTATGTATGTATGCTACTCAAATAGTAGACCCGCACGATATACCTGAGGGTGGTGGCTCGGTTGCCATGTCCTGTTCTCCAGGAGGCCAGAGGGGTTGTGTCAGTCTTTTTTTGAGCATTCCCTAGACATCCATCTTACACAGGTTGGATTTCAGCATCTTTGTGTTGTCGTAAATCACTGAGATAGTCATTAATTTTTAATATCCAAGAACCTATGTGCCGTACTGCAGTCCAACTAGATCCTCGACTTCTGAGAGGCAGCCACATCGATTACAGCCTGTCTTTGCTGTCCCCCCCCGTGCATGTTTGGCTGCACTTTTCTGATATCATTAATACTCATCAGCAACACCTCACATTCATGCCACATTCTGCCAGCCAATTTACGCTCTGCTACTTTCACTCTCCTACCTACTTTTCTCCTTCCTCTTTTTAGCACATTTTCATTCCTCTTACTCATATTCCTCTATACTCAGAGCCAAGCACTTACGATACATGGACAAAGAGCTCTAAAAGAAAAAGCTGAGACCACACATTATGATTGTCGAGCCGATTATAGTTATGATTTGGGCACCGTGGCTGATCAGACGCTAAGTCTGTTTCAGTCGGATCTAGGTGGTGTTAACAGTGGGGAAATAACATAATAGTTTGAGGGATTCAAGTAATTCTTATGAACTAAACACCTGGTGTTCTAATTAACATGTTTGATATTTAAAACCGAAATCAGGATTGTTATGTCAAATTTTGAGAGAGATTATTATCAATGATCATACCTCAGCCCACTCCAGATCTTTCTTCATGGCTTAGTCTTTGTAGTTAATCCAAATTTAGCTGTTTGCCTCCATCTATTTGCCATTTCCAAGCAAGTTTTGATATATGTTCATGTCTGTGTCTGTAGAAGAACAAGAAAAAAAAAATCTTTACGAGCTTTAGTTGAGCTCGCTCAGAGAGTTTTTCCCACAGAATGACAATGGGACCATGGTGGAGGGGAGGGGTTCAGTTGATTATATTGGACTTGAGCATCCATCCATCCAAAAGGAATTTTGCAATTCTGCTTTTCTCCTCTGTGTATATACAGTATCTGCTATGTGAACATGATAATGTTGCCCAGAAAACAATTTTGTTTTCACAACAGCACAACAACATCTAATTGTTGTTAATTGATTGTCATTGTCTTTTTTAAGAAAGTTCAAAGAAAATGCTTAAATTAATTCAACTGAATATATACTTGGGTGTCTGTTAATATATCTGGGTGGTGGTGTGTGGGAACACTGCTAGTGATGCGACTCTAATCGTTTTTTTTTTTTTTTTTTTCTTTTCCATCACACGCTCAAAACAATATCTGTCCTGAAGAATATTAGTCTGCAAAAAAGTCGAAAAAATGGAATGACAGATATGCAATCTAACCTTCACACCATAGTATAATGTATGTAAGCCTAGTTTCCAAGGTTAATCATTTAAAAGGAGTAATATGTAAGAATTTGTAAGAACTTTGTAAGAGCTGTTGAATTCATACTCCAAATATCGGGCAGAATATATCCAGTGTAACTGCCAACTACTGCTAACTGTGGTTGCCTATCAATTACATTCCTACTCAGTGCACCTTTACAGTTTCGAGAAACTTGAGATATAAAAAGCCAAAGATAATAAAGTAAACTTAATTAGCCCTAAAGTTTTTGCTAATAACAAAAAAAGCATACAGGCATAGCACAACTAACCCTCCAATCACCTGTGGTGTTTAAAGGAACATTTGACATAAATAGTATTTAGTTTCTATCTCAGTTACAGTAATCAGAATGCAAAGATTGTATTTGTCAGTAAAGCAACAAAAATCACATCCATTTGACCTTCAAAACCGTAAAAGTATAGTTTGTGTTTTTTGAAGTGGGGTCGTATAAAGTACATATCTACAGTCGATGTGTTCCCTACCGTAATCACAGATCAGTGCAGCCTCAGTTTGGAGAAGTAGAGAGCCGCTCCAGCCCAGACACTCAGCTTTGTACTGCAGTGAACGGGGTCCAGAGAAAAAGCTAAATTTAACCACCTAAAACAAGGCTCACCTAAAAAAAAAATATAACAGTTCAAGTGTAAAAAAGAAACTTGATAGACTGCCGAACCTCCGTATCCCTACGCATTAGCGCAACTGCGTACGGATACTAGAGGTTCTACAGCTGAGAAAATGTAATGCCAAAAGAAAGGGCGGTCTGACGGCGATGTAAAGTGGTGTGAATTTTCTCTATACAATGTACACTTGAACTGTTAAAGATTTTTTTTTAGGTGAGCCTTGATTTACGTGGTTAAATTTCGCTTTTTCTCTGGACCCTGTTCACACCCAGTACAAAGCTGAGCATCTGGGCTGGAGCGGCTCTCTGCTTCTCTAAACTGAGACTGCGCTGATCAGTGATTACGGTAGAGAACAGATCGACTATAGATATGTACTCTATATGACCCCACTTCAAAAAACATGAACTATCCCTTTAAACGCCTGATGATTGTGAAACTATTGTTGGAGCCTATAAGTTAAGTTCCAACATGTTATGCAACATCTATATATCCTCATAATGGTATGTCCCTGACTGTATCATCTGTGCATCTGTGTTTACTGACAGTAAATGCAGTAACTATGTGTCATAGTAACATAATGTTCTCAACAGAATAGAAAATCTGGTTAGGTTGGAGCACTAAGAAAAAATATATTTGCAAAATAATGACTGAAAATAAGGTTGATCTCTTTAGGGGTGTGAGTCTGGAAGTTAATTTAAATTTTTCCCATGTGATATGTGAAGATAAGTACATTGAGATCTGTTAATCAGAGAGTAACTTAGCTTAATTACTGACCTCCCCAGCATAAATGTTTTTGTTTAATATATCATGGTGATTAGGTGGGACATTAGGGAGCTCATGTTTTCTTGTTTCCTGTTTTAACGGCTGTTCCAGTTGTCCATTTACTGTCACAGTGGTCTCTGTTTCAAGAACATGACTACCGGATGCTGAAAAAGTAGGGCATCTTCTCCAAAAGTGATCATGGTTCTTTTAGGAAAGGTGCACATTTTATGTCTCAGCTTTCGGTTTCAGAAGCACATTTATAAACTTTCAGGGCAGATAAATCAGGGGCATATCAGATATGGGACTAAAGATTAAACCAAAACAGTGAAAATAACTGCTACTTACTGGAGTCACTAGAGTATTACAGTTTTCCTCTCATTTTAGGGCACTTGTTGCCAATCCTTGGCAATGAGGGACTAACACTTTGATCACTGCAGGCTTTCACATTTAAGTACTGCCATATGAGTTGATGCACTGTTGGTGGGCATTAGATCAGTCCTTGGAATCTTGTATGCTATGTTCTTCGTCCGTTCCACTTGTGATTTCCCTCATTTCAGAAATGAGATGTCTCCGACCATCTGTCAACGCAAAGTACTGGCCTCCCGTGACCAGACAAATCATTCCTAATCCTCCCGCCTCTCCTCGGGTTCTGGATCCCAGCCGTCAGTCCTGTAACGAAATAGATCCCCCTAATGAAGGAATATGGCAGAGAAAAGTGCCTCCTATTGAGTCTGTTCCCTGGCCAATGCTGCCTCAAGGATAGTGCAGCTGAGCTATACTTAGAATCAAGGATGGTGTTGACGTAATATTTTTTTTTTCTCTTTCATTGTTCTTTTGAAATCTTCTGTGAGGGCAGGGCGGGGATGAGACTTTTTGCTAATCCTAATGGAGCGATTTCAACGTAAACCAAGCAGCTACACTTGTCAGTTGGTAGCAGAATGCTGTAAATATGGCTGTTAAATGGGACTTGGCAGCCAGCTTCAGCTGACAAGCTGATCACAATGTGAAAGCCATCCCATGAACATGTTGATCATGTACCAGACACTGCATTACAGTGATTATGTTTAGATTAGCAAGTTGTTTATTGCTCTCTGAGACGGTTTGCAGTGCCCCCATCTGCCTTCAGTATTAATCACATAACCATGAAAACCGCATGGGAGTTATATATTTTAGATATACTAAGACAGGCATACTGTAAGCTGGAATCCACTCTCTTAGCATGCACTTTGTAAAATACATTTAATTAGCCTTTGTAAGATACATTTGTATGGTATGGCTGTAATTAATGAACATTATCAATGGAGTGGGAAGAAACAGCAGTGTTGTGAAATGTTATGTGAAAGATGTTTATGTATTGCATGGCAAGAGAAGATTGTCTGATGGCCCTGGTAGTTTCAGCTGGTTTATATGAACCAGTTACTAGCATTACTAACATAACAAACAAACAAAATAAACTCTTACTCTGCTGATTAACACTTGTGCTCTTGGGAATTGTCAGGTATACCATCTTATTCCATCTTGTGAAGAGCTCTTTGCATTGGTATGGAAAAATGGAAAGTGGAAGTCTCCTTCAAAAAGAACCCAAGGCACACTGTAGGATTTGTGCAACAATAAAATGCCTTTCATTTTACATGGGAAAATATATTAAAATGATCAGCGAGTGTGAACAACACAGGTCTTCACAAGAGTCTTTGTCAGCAGCAGCTAACACACCCATGTTCTATTACACTAATGAATTTAGTGGGTTTTGACGTCCTTGTCAACAAAAAGGGAAGTGAGCTGGGGATAGAGAATGGGAGAGTAGGGGAATTGAAGGGAGAAGAGAGGAGAAATATCAAGGAGGAAGTCAATGATTAAAAGGAAATATAGTGTGGCTTCTAGGTCACTCCTCTCTATGTGTAGACATGATACAATTTAATAATTACCCCACGTTTTCTATTCATGACATGGTCTTCCAGTCTTCTTTTTGTTCGTCTTGCATAGGAACATCCACAGTGGCACTGCATAAACAGTATGTGTGATGTGTCATTAAATGAGTGCATGATGTGTTCACATCTTGGAAATAATTGATTTTCGAATCATTATCACAATGATTGCAATTCCCACGTTTAAAAGTTTGTAGCACGGTTGTCCACGTAGCACAGGGAAGATAGCTTTGCACCACCTAGTCTCTCAGGGTTGGTGCACATCTGAATGAGAGCATAGGTGGTTCTAATAATCATTGGGTACTTCTCATGTCTCTTATTTGTTCTTCCTCTGCCTTTCAATCCTTGCCTGAACTGGAAGTCATTCCTGACTGCCATCTTTCAGGCCATCCCAAAGCTCTTATTTGTCCCCATAGGAGCTCGGAGCGATCTCTGAGGAACAATGAGTACAACGTGTTTTTGTCGGCCGACATGCCCCTCTAGTTATGATTGGACACTGCCGCTGCTCGGACTGATCTGATCTGATTTGCTACATCACTGGAGATTTGTAGCGTAGTGAAGATATTAGATCAAATTCAAACGTCTTACTGATGCACAGGTGATTTTTCAAGAAGTCATAAAGAAAGTCACAGGCACAGTATGAACTATAAGGTAGTGGGTCCACATAGAAAAAGTCTAGAGGAAAATTCAACATATAACAGAAGTTTTGTTTGCACAATAATCAGGATATCAGACGGTCTTGTGTTAAACTGTATTATTTTACAGCATGTTCAAGTATAGGCATAGGCCTGACAGTACCTGTACAGTGTAGCTATACGACAAGAAATAGGTGGACACCCTTCAGCATAAAATGCAGGAGTGCAGAGAGAACTTTCTCTCCTTAAGTTCTCTCCTTAAACCCACTAAACTACTTTGTACCAGACTCTGCACCTCTCCAGTCATCTTCTTAAGCCTATTTCTTAACTCCTCCCTACATTGAAGACTACTTTGGTAAGGTATTTGACCACGTACCATCTGGCCCATTCCAGGTCCCTTGGAACTCAACACAGGTGCATCATATCCCCACTAATGAGTGATTAAATTTGCAATTAATAAAATAGAAACTGAACCTGCACAAACAGCGAAATTAGATAGCAAAGCAGGTGCAGTTCCAGCTGTGAGCGTTTCCCCCGAGATGAGCTTTTCTTTTTTAAAAAAAAATGGGATCATCCGGCAAATCTGCGGTGCTGTTCGCTGTAAAAAGCACAGGAATTTTTATAATGTAGGGCACAGACAGCAGGTGAGATAATGCAGAGTCATATGACAGTTGCAAAAGAAATAATATCTACATTTTAAAGGTGCTATTTGTAGAGAAAAGTTGATTTTTGAGTCTGATTCCCACCTTGTGAAAAAGACTGACTCTCTGGGACAGCGGCTGACCGTCCTATAATCTCAAAGCATCACTATTTGATGAGTTGGGAGTTAGACTCAAACATCAACTTCTCTTACAAATAACACCTGTATCCCATCCGTAAATCAAGTTAATCAAAGCCTAATTTCCAAATGGTAGCCTAATACTTTAATCCCCTAAATGTCTGTACTGTTTACACTATAAACTGCAAAGACGCGTTTGCTTATTATCATGGTGAAAAAGCGCAGATCACAGGTACATCCATCAGAACCACGGAAAATCTGTGGTTTGGGCGGTCCAGGTCATAAAATTAAGTATTGTGATTAATATCAGATGGGTTGCTGGTGGATGTAATAGTACATGTTATGTACTTAATTGACATCCTCCTTCACCCATCACTCTATCCCCCCTTCAACTCTCACCCATTGAAGATAGGTGGCAAAACTCTTACATCTGTTTTCCTGGCTAACATAAAAGTACATCCGTACACTTTCTGAATTAAAAGTTTCTCCATTTTACCAACTAAGATGAGATGAATTGCCTCTTTAACTCACCAACACACTCATGTTTTGTGTATCACCTCTGGATTGGTCCTAACAAATCCTAAATTCACAGAGTTAGATGTAAATACATTCAAGCTCTGGACTACATTTCTACCTGCTGCTGATGACTCTCTATCGCCTCTGCAACTGCACCTCTCTTGTCCCCACCTGCTGTGTCTTGTCATCCCTGAAGTCACAGTCTTGGTCAGAGCCACCATAAACCACCTCGGCACTGTCTTCGAATTGAACCCCGATGGTTCAGTCTCAGTTTGATGTTCAGCTTTGTTCAATCTCACATCAGGCAGCCAAATCCAGTTGAGCTGGGCCCCCCGACCCCCGTGGTGACGCCCTCTGTGATCCAAGGTCCCGGTCCAGAGAAACTCTTGAAGCACTGGCTTCACAGTTAACTGAGTAATGAGCTAATTGGCTATTTTAGGAACTACTTTCAAGTTCAGAATCAGAATCAGAATAAACATGTGCAGGCCATGTTTTTAAAACATAAACCTTAAAATACCGACAGGTGCCTGACAGATGTCTGTCATATGTTCTAGTCTACAACATCCATTCAAATGAATGGATGGCATTTAAAAATCATGGGCATCCATCTTGTGAAATACAGCATCCCAATGTAACACTCCCTGTCTGTCTGATTGATGTCACATATTAATGCACATGGTTTTTGTGTGGCTGGTTTAGGTACGCTGAAATCAATAGTGCCCTTGATTTATTATTGCAACCAAATTTCAGTGTCTGAGGACAAGGGAAGGAAGAAGGGAATCCGTCTCAGTCTGCCAGCTGATGGTGCATGGTGCTCATTAATATGGATAAAACTGACAAGGAGTCATCTGGGAAGAATGTCATACCACATTAAACAAATAAGTGGCTGAAACCACTGGCTGTAATTAATTGATTTGCTTCACATTGATCTCCCCTTTCTCCACTATTAATCACATTTGGGAATCACGTTCATGTTCTAAATTTGTGCAATTATGAAACATCAAATATTCTAAGTTAAGGGGGATTCATGTGGTATGGTCTACATTTGCATTATTCAGTGTATTTGTTTCATAATAAACAAAAAGGGAGTGGAATATGTGAATATTTCACCAGTTTGCTAAATTCAAAATTACACACTCCTAGGGAATCAAATGATATTATGATAATATGATGCATATTCAAAATGTATATACCATATGACGAAAATTTGCTCTTATTTGTTTTGATCTTTTTCCAACTAAGGATGCTCTTACTGTTCCAACTGCAGAACAGATTTTAATACCCTGCTTCACTTTCACTCAGTTAAACACATTCACACTCGGGAGCTGCCCTGTGCTACCACAATCTTCTACTGTTGGCCACAGAGCAGCTCTGGTGGAGCAGTCTGTTGTTCACTTCTTTGGTCAAGGGCATATTGACAGTGGTTGTCAAGGGAGAGCAGGGGTTTTTGTGTGAGCTTTTGTGTTACATCAGTTCATATATAACATTTCAAGTATTTCAGTGAGACCTATGCGAGTAAAGATGAATGAATTGATGCATTCATCAATTCAGTGTAGAGAAAACATCACAAAACTGATAGTAAGTCTTTTGGCAGAGTTCAGGTCGCAGACTAAATCAGCCAGTTTAATTTGCACATTGTCTAAAAAAAGAGAGCTGAATCCACACACAATGCTAATTGGTTTCAAAACTGTCAGTTAAGAGGCAGCTGCTGATCCATGTGGATAATCTAGTAGTTTTCAGTGTGCCACCATTTAGTCATAAGACCACTTTTCTAACCCATGGAGTACTGCCACCTTGTCACCCAGAGAAAATCTGTGGAGCTATTTCTCAGATGATAAATGGAGGTCCGACAGGAGAAAAAACCAAGAAACTATTGTAAAACATTTCTGACATATACTATTTAACTTTGGAAAATCAATGAAGGCAATTTAACAGAAGGCTTTTCTTGTTTATCAGAAATGGCCCACCATACCCAGGCCTGATTATATTTTCTCTCTCTGTGTTTCTCTTTTTGGAAGAGTCTTAGCTCATAAAAGTAAAAGGTATGACCTTTCTCCTGGGTACTCACCATCATCTAGGTCCAAATAAACAACTTCCTTTGACTGGCACACTGGGAGGCTGTTACGCAGTCACATAGAATCCTAATGCAAACTGCCAATACTGCACAGTGATCAACAGCTTGGGCTGTTATACCAGAAGTACCATGGAACAGCTAATAATTTATGTGCAACCCCCCCTCCCCCCCCCCCCCATGCAGCTGTGGCTCAGGGGTAGAGCCAGCATTGTGTTATTAGAAGGTAACTGGTTCAGTTCCCTTGGTCTGCATCTCAAAGTGTCCTTGGGCAAGATACTGAACCCCACACTGCTCCTGATGTGCTGGTCGGCACCTTACATGACAGCCACCATCATCAGTGTATGAACGTATGTATGAATTACTGTAAGTCGCTTTGGACAAAAGCGTCTGCCCCAAATGAAAAATTAACATAAATTAAATCAGACTAGGAACCTGGAGGATATGGCAATGCACTGAAAAGTGTCAATTTTCTAATAGCATTCATTTTATTTATGCTCAAATTGAAATTTAGCCTGTTATGAATATTCACTATGTACCTTTACACTGTATACACAGGTTTACAATTTGCCAATGCCATACATCATACATTTTGTCCATGCGAGGGCATTCACTCAATACAAAAAAAAATTAAAAAAAAATACGTATATACTTATTAATGCAGACACTGGTAAGTCCCGTGATGAGGAGGAGAGAGGCATCGCTTCTGACTGGAACTATAAAGGTTATCACATTGAACTGAGACTGAGTTGAGGCCAGAAACCATCAAAGCACAGACAGAAAAGTCTGTTTGTGGGAGCAGACCAGCCGGACACTGAATGTTGCTGCTGACTGTTTTCCTTTTAGCACTCTACACATTGAAAGGCTGTTGTTAGCTCAGTCAGCACTCACTATAATTAACTTAGCATTACCGTAGCTATCTAGCTAATGCCAATAAAAACCATGGTTCTGCACTTCTCTGATCAAGCTCTGGCACTTGATGGGCTTGAAGGACTACAGCTGGACAAAAGTGAGGTTGACAGTGTGATAATATAGATGCCCGGTGCTCACACACTTTAAGTGTGTCCTGGATATGGAACCTTTGATATGAAGACAAGAACACCACATTATCATCACCATTGTATTGCTGCACTTTAGAAACAACCTGACACAGATTCAAAAAATACACTTCGTGCATGTCTTTTTCTGGAGTTGTCATATTCAGCTTTAATATCAAATGCTTGTTTTATTGTTGTTCTTGTTATGGATCCACCAGTTCAACTTTTTTATGTGCTGATACCAGTATCTAAAGCCAGTGCATCTGCTAATACTAGTTACTAGTGATCTTTTTTTATTTCTTCCAAAAATATACTACACATGTATCGGTTAAACTGTGTGGTTCTAGTCAGTTAATACATTTGTTTTGTGATAATGCACCAACTTAGGTTGAATGTCTACCACATCTTCATCTGAGTGCAAGCATATCTGTGTCTCAACACATTGCTCTTTTTAATGTACCCTATACAAATTTTATGTTGTTAAGAATTTTTACACCGGCGGGTGTGCTATCATCTTCATCACCAGTTATCACTACATTATTCATCAGCACAGTGTTAGAAGTTACTAAAGCAGTTATCACAATGATACGGATGTGTGAGACTATTGTGTGTTTCATTTTCATGTGCAGTGCTGCTTATGTTCACTCCATTCGCTCCAGTGTTACATGTAGGTTGAAGCTGAAGTAGCGGCTCCACACCGCTCAAGAGAGAATATAATGTATAATTGAGGAGGTCAGTGTTGAGTTTGACCCACATATTTTGATCTCTGTCTTTGGATTCCTTTAGAGAGAGAGAGCTAGACTTTTCAGAATGCATTTTGTAGAGCTATGTGATTCACTTCAATAGCAGGGTCTGGTAATAAGCAGTTTTATCACTCACCATTAAACCCAACAGGAAAGCATCTACATGCATCTGTTATTTTGTATTTATCTGTTTTATTAGAAACAAGCATGGAATGGTTGGCGTTGGTTTTACTCTTTTTACGTTTTTAGGGTGACCTAAAGGCCCTTTCCTTTTGAGAGTGTAAAAATAAAGGTCCTAGTAAATATATTCTTTCATACATTTTATGTATTTTCCATCTACCACTTTGTGATGGAAAATACAATCTGAAGAAAGGCACACCATGTTATCTAACAAGTAGAATTGAGCCACTTTTCTCCAGGATGCTGACACCTTTAGTTGTTAGTCTGCTTGCTGTTATTTCCTTCGCCCTACCGGCACGTCTTGATACACCTCGATGTGATTAACCTTTTGTAGTTTTTCAGTGTGTAGGAGGACGATAACCTGGTCTAAATAATAAGCCCATAAGCTTGACAGGTTCTAATTAATTTCTCTCTGTAAGCTACTTTATAACCTTTACCGTTAACACTCTTACTGTCTTGGCAGTCAGACTATGGCCTAATGGTTGGCTTGAAGTGCAGTGAGCCATAAGGAAGATATAGACTATAATGATCGCACGGTAAAAAATATGAAGTTGGGGGTTGAAGAGAAGCTATAAAAAGCACACTTTTCACCTCAATGTGATAAAAAGCAGAAAGGTTACATTGATCAACTGTTTAATAAAAAAAGGTATTTAATGTCTATAGTCTCAGAGAAAAAAATAAAAAAATAAAAAATACTGTAGAAAATAATGCCAGAAAATAAGCTGTGTTTTTCTCAGGCTTTTTACATACATGAACTGTTTACAAACATATTACAAGATTCTGTTCATATGTTTATTTCAGCCGTCATCCCTGTTATTTATGACATGGATCACCAAATTCAAAAACTCCAGATGATGAAGAAAACCCTGATCTTCTACTACGTAGATGAGCTGGTTATCCAGAGCGATTAATTTAATTATCTTACCAGTAATATTTTTTAGTACCAAATGTGTAGTATTAATTACAACTCTTTTGTTACCCCCTCGCAAAACGGTCATATTACAAATGTTACATGTTGCCGTTGTACTATTTTTACTTTATAATTAAAGTTATTTCCACACTGCAGACACTTTGTCCACAGGTTTGCCAGAATAACGTTACGTGCGTGTCTGAGTTCTGGGACAAATTGTGCTCAGACATAAAAAAAAGAAATCAGCCTTGGGTCCACGTTCAAAATTGCCGATCCCCAATCAGGAAAAATGCCCATATTGGCCCGATTCCGATCCTGCAGATCGGATCGGGAGATCCTTAATATCTACACTCATTTTGCCATGTATACAGGGTTTATAGTGTCATATTTGTTATCCTTGAACATCTGGTCCATATTTACGAAAGCGACTGAGCATACACCTAAAACTGTGTAGTGTACACAGCATGTGTGTTGAACATGATATAAGAAGCCTAAGCAAGAAATATGTTTGTGATGTGTGGTACCCTCCAGCTTATCAGCCTTCCAGCTTATTAGCCTCTTGCTGAGGACTCCAGGGGACACGTCTCAAGCCTGATCTTTTTTAATCAAATGAATCACACTGTTCAATGTTCCTATTATTGCTTTATATCAAGGGGCTTTGTTTCTCTTGAATTAAGCTTTTCCCTTGTGTGACCTCTTCTTTGTGCACTGTTTTTATTCAGTAGATTCCAGTTCCAGGTATTTCAGTGGGTCTCACAGCTATCTCATGAAAACAAAAAACCTGTCCACACATCCTTTGTTTAATAAAAAAAATAATACATAGATAAATAAGGACATCTCTTTACACAACACTTGAACAAGCAAGCCAGGCCAGTAGTTGGCAACAAAGTTTGCATCGATGATGACAAAGACAGGGAAGATCACTCTGGGCTGCATGTTGAACATGAATGCATAATAAACCTGGTTACAAAGATGCTGCTCAGCCAAGCTAAAAATTCTTCTACAGCCCAAAAAGCTATTTCCCCATCATAAAAGAGATGTCTGCAAAACTGTTAGCATTTTAAACTAGAATGGCACAAACCTCGGCCAAGGCCCAGCTGTCTCTTTTAGGTCAATCAAGTCTAATCCCATATCTCAATTCACATTAGCAATACCCAGACCCCAGATTACAAAGAAAAACAAAGTGAGAATTAAATCTTCCTCATTTACTTGATTTCCATCAAGATCAATGCATTATTCTCCTGAAATGATAAAAATGAAAACTGAATTACAGACACGTCAGGTGTAAATGGCTATAATGTGGCATTGTTCTAAGCACATTTAAACATTGATAATTAAAAAATAAAATAACATACTGTATATTTCATATCTGTAGTTACACGCATACTCACACACAGACATTAAAGCGAAACTCTTGCCAAATGCAATCTAGGCTTTTTTTTGTGAATGTACCCGAGTCAAACCTTTGTGTTAAATCATAATTACGAGCACTTTTAAGATTTACCATATTTTCGTTTTCGGGTCAAACCTCATGTTCAAAAGGGAATGCTATGGGCACTTTTATGATAGCATCAAAATCACTATTTTTAAAACACTAAGAAGGCTCAATAAATCATTAAACTTAGCTCTTAGTATCACCAGGGTCTCTACACATGAACTCAAGCATTGAGAACATTGTTTGTGTACACAGAGTTTACTAAAAATAAAGTTTTTGAACTACTCACGTTAGGAGATGCTTGTTCCGCTAGCCGCTGTGCTGCCAGCCAAGTATCAATTTCCGAATGCGACTTAAAAAGGAGGGGAGTTAAGGTGGACCACTCCTAAAGCTTAGTTCCATATAAATGCACAGATAATTTGTTTTGTCGTTAGCAAAAAAAAAAAACAAACGGAACAAACAAAAAAAACCCAACAATATTGACCTTGAAGGAGCCTCACATAAGAAACAATACTAAAATAAAAAGCCGGAAAAGTCATGTGAGATATTGCGTTGCATTATTGCTGGAAGACAGCAGCGTTCCACCTTAACTTTCCTCCAAGTTACATCACTTTCGGAAATCGACACTTCTCCTCTGGCAGGATGGTGGCTAGTGGAACAAACAACTGCTAAGGTGAGTTGTTCAAAACCTTTCTTTTTAGTAAACTCTGTGTACACAAACAATGTTCTCCATGTGTAGAGACCCTGGTGATACTAAGAGCAAAGTTTCATGTTGTGTCGCGCCTTCTTAGTGTTTTAAAAACAGCGATTATGTTTCAATCGTAAAAATGCCCCTTGCACTCCCAATGAAAATTAGTTTGACCTGAAATTGGAAATATGGTAAATCTTAAAAATGCCTCTTTTGTCATAATTATGCTTTCATACAAAGGTTTGAGGTTTCAGGTACATTCACAAAAAAAAGCCTAGGTTGCATTTAAGAGTTTTGCTTAAAACAATAACTACTGATGTGACAGAGCCTGACCCAAGCGCAGACATTGCGTTGTCCTGGCAAGCCGGGCTGGGTTACTCCAGGAGCTGATCCTTTCTCTGATAGTCACACTGATGTTTTTAATTGCTTATTTCAGTCAGGAATACAACACCAGGATTTTTATGCTCTTGCAACTTCACTTGGGTTGTGTTTTTCCAATCCTCAGCAGGATTATTTGACAAAGTCTGTAAACATATCACTGTCTGCTTTTCAGAGGTTCTTTCAGGCTATTTCCCACTAGAGCAGCCATTTCTGATACTGAGTGACAAAAGTGCTTCACTCCCTCAAAAGAATGAAAAGGCACCAGATGCTCTCCTTATAACCAGTGAAGTATCTGAGAAACGCATGGAGGGGAGCTGATTCTGTCAAGAATAGCAGAAATAGAAGATAGAAATGTGAGCTGACATGTCAGCCACACCACATGTCTTAAGTAAACTCACCTGACAAGCACAGGTGGCTAACTTTTAACTCACTGAAGCAGAGAGAGCAGAGAGGGTTAAACTGAAGCAGCTTGAAGAAGGTTAGCCACAGCCTCTGGCACTATCACTGACCAAAAAGTAAACAAAGCAGACATTTCTCTGTATGTGAACAGCAGGGATATCTCTATCAGGACCAGTTTTTACCCATTCATTGTTTCAGTGTATTCCAAATTGGTTTTTCATTAACTTTACAAATGGGAAGAAGAGAATCTGAATAGGTGTGGCAGGTGACAGATGATACTCAGTGACAAGATCTGAGCGCAATTTGCAGGAAATGTTCTTTTCAAATTGTAATTGACAGGTATGGAAGTGGGGCAAATAATATTGAACACGGCAAAGAACCACACTCTCGCCAGACAATTATGGGTGACTCCTGAAGTGATTTAACCTACTGTTGCCAGGTGGCTCCCAACCACAAATTAACACCTAAGCCAGCGCAAAAATGAGTTTAAACTCAACTTATGTAACAGTGGGGGGATTACCTTGATGTCATTTTTTCCAAGAGGCAATTTTGCCTGCTTTCCAAACTTGATTTAGACCTTGGCTGGACCGTCTCAAGAAGGTCATGCTGATGTTTACATGGGTCTAATACATTTTTCGCCCGAGTGCAGGAAATCACATTTTCAGCCTCATATTTGCAAAGCTGGGCCTCATTTATCCGTGTGCATCTAAATCTATTCGTAACCACTGTGAGTGTATGTTACATTAATTGACATACTACCAGCATGTGTCGCAATGTGACTAAGATAGTAGATGGAGGAGTGACAAGTAAGTCACCAAGTAAGCTGAGAGGAACAAAAAAAACAAACTTTTCTCTTTATTACGAATTGAAAAAAAAAACAAAACACCAACTTCCACAGATATGACACTTGTTTGGCACGTATTCTTTGTTTCTGTGGACTGGAAATAGTAAATCAGTAACCAATAACTCTTCGTGGCATTTTTCTGACCTTTTTAGGAGGACACGAACTCACCAAAAACAATCAATCAACAATCTTGTCAAGTTAGTCAGATTCAAACCCGGTATCTGTTTTTCTATTAAGTATCCACGGTGACAACTGAGCCACCATGCTGCCAATGTTGGTAATTGAATAATCAATATGGTTCACTGCCAATTTGATCCTGTCTGTGTCTTACTACACAAAGGGCCATACAAAAAAGTTTGTGAACCATGAAAATACTCATTATATTCTTCATTGATTCGATTGTTTCTTTTTGCTTCTTCAGTGAAATATCCAGCATTTAAAAAACAGCAAATGCACACAACAACTTAGCATAACTTTTGTTCTGTGATATTTTCATCTTATCATTAGAATTATGCAATTGATAGTCATCAGCTTACTTTAGGAATACCATATGAGCATCATGTATATATTGGCATATGTTAAAAATGCTCTGCATTTATGATGGTTTTAGAAATCTTGTGGTAAAGGATCAGCAATGAAAGTGCAGTAATTAACAATTTCCATCTGTCACGTCACCTGAGGGAACATCCCTTCTATACATGTCTAAAGAGGCGAGGATAAATTACAGAAACATCTTGGCTATGATTCAAATGTTTCAAGAAACTAAGCAAGCCCTGCTTTTAACCTAGCTTTTCATCTGATAAAAAGGCAGATCTGCCCAGCAGCACGTAATGTGTCGCCAGCCTTTTGGAGAGACAGATTAAAAATTAAGCACTGAACTTCAGTGTCATTATTCCATCATTATTATTTGTTCCTTTCAGGAGAGAAAAACAACGCATATGCCTCTAATAATAATCTCACCAGGAGGGGATGATTATGACACATGGCCCACTTATCTCAGAAAACATTGTGTTAAAGCTTCAAAATGAAACAGCGGCACATTCCTGAAGCAGCAGCTGAATTGCAGTCCTCTCTATCTTGGAACATGTAACTGCATGGCTTAAACAGGAATCACAATAAAGGGGCTTGATGTCATGAATATTGAGGTTGCAGACATCTGACCTTCCTCTGGCTGCCCAGTGTCCCTTACTTGGCATTGAAAATAATGAGAACCATGAAAAGCAGACTGTTGACAGTGACCCCTTTGACTCTGCACTAAATTTATAGCTGCTAAGTGGAGACAGCACTCATGGCTTCTGTGGGGGTCAAAGCTATCATGACCATAAAGCTTTAATTACAGTGCTGTCAACTGAACACGTTGTCATGCATTGTCATATATGGGTTATGGTCAAATGCATCTACAGTATATAGAGATATGTGATACAGTACATTTAGTTGTATTTGTTGTATTACAGTACACCTAAATGGTATTTAAATACAGCTTGGTCACCAGAATAAAATGTTAGCAGTTAACAGTTTTAAACACCATAGATATATTTTAATTTGTATATGTCATAGACTACATAATAAATTGACATGTGTACAAAATGTGTATTAACATGTTCACATTACATGTTTATTTCCTGACCTTCATCTCAGGATGTGGAGGAGAAGGTGGTGGAGTAACAGGTGACGGGGTTGTCAAGCCACTGATGACAGCTTTAGTCCCCATTTCAGCATTTGTAAATGTGAAACTATGGGATGTTTTTTGACAGGGGACCCCAGGGTTTGAACATTAATAATAGGCTTGACACCACTGGATATTTTTAAGGAGACTTTTGCACAATTTCCAGCCAGTCTCCTTAAAAATATCTAGTGGTGTCACGCTTATTACTGTTGAAACCCTGGGGTTCCTTGTCAAAAAATATGTGGTGATAGAACTGGGTATTTTTAACAAGACCTAAGGACATCTTGAGACACATCACCAAAACAGGCATTTTAAGCCAAAACATGATTTTATCTTCATCCTAACAAAGCAGGTTTTGTGCCTGAACCTATCCAGGATAGTGCTGTGATGAGGTAAATGGAAATTTAACCTGAAAAAATTCAAAAGTTGCAACATATAGAAACGTCAAGTTTTAAAATCATAGTTTTGCAGAAACTTGCCCCTGCAACTTTAATCTACTGATTGGGTTGGTTACATGGCGTATGTATAACATTTATGCATATTCTCCATATAAATGTACTGTATTCACAAGTATAATATTGAAGTATTTAACAAGCTCCCTTTTTGTCTACTCCTCAAAGGAACTATGCTGATCGCCCCCCCCAGTCCTATTTATATCATATCACCGCCAGAATGACTGCCTCCAACAAAAAGTCTTTTATGGTGCTGCACCCGTGAAAGGTCTGCAGTTTTACCATGTAAAAACATTTAAAAAACCTTGAAAATTCCTTTAGTTATTCCTGCTGATTTGACTCATGAAAACATTATAAAATGCTTTTGGCTTGCAGGTCATGCTCAACATCTCATGTAATATCACCTCTTCAAGTGCTTTGTACTGAGACACCTGTTGTGTTTCCAAGCTACTATGAGTTCATCCACCAGGTCAAATCATTTTTTACACAATTTGGGACCTTTTAGTGATTTGGTTGTGATATCTACACACATATCTATGCATTTATTTGTATTTACTATAAAGTAGAAATAAGCAGCAATTGTGTTTTAAGATAAGGTTAGATGAGAAAGTGAAAAACACTGAGCCAGTGTCACGACTTAAAGAGGTTCATGGCTACATGTTTGGTTCTCAGTAAACATCATTCTAATTTTATAGAAGTGAAAGTGATGCGGGGGCGAAAGCAATGTTACCTTGGGGTTGTACAACATAATGTGCTTCATGCTATGTGACTCTGTGTTTTGCTTTAAGATGTTTCTAAACTGAATGAGTCATTACACAGCACGTAATGGATTAGTGCAGTCAGGCCACTAGTTGTGGTACTTTGCGTACAGATGACTTTTTATCCGTAAGAGTGTGAGTTTAAAGAATAGTTAATCAACCTAAAAACTAAAAAAAAAAAAAAACAACACTGAACCAGAAATAGTGAATTTAGTCTACTGTTAGTCATATTTTATTGATCATATCATGTTGGGCAAATTACATTTTTTGAGAAACTGTATTGTTTAAAAAAGGAATGAAACGTGCCAATGGACCAATATTAATTGACTAATGATTTTAGCTCTTAAGTCACACAATGTCATATGTACCATAGCATGCCATCCACCAATGTTTTAAATAGCTTGCATGGATGTGGAGCAAAAGCACAGCCTGTATTTCTCTACAGCAGTTTTCTGTTCTATTTAACCCAAGAACGGCAATGAGCTACTTTGTCACCAAGCCACCCAGCATCATTTTTTTTGTAAACTGTCACAGGGTTGAACTTTTAAGTGACCATCCCCTACTTGTGTGTGTCAGCATGAACCATTACTGGAGCCAGTCCCACTGTGTGTGGCCGTTATATTACACAGTGTAGCTTTTTTTCCATTTTCTTCACCTGATGGTGTTCCTGCCTTGCAGAAATCTATCCCTGAGACACAGTGCAAGAGCACCAAAAAACGGCAGACTTTGTTTAGAAATGATTTTTGTCTCGCACACAGTAACCACACAGGAAACACACTGTGGGGTTGTAGAATTGTTTTTAACGCTATTCCATCAGCAGGGCATGGAGATGCAGCAGACGGTAACTCCTCCAAAATATTCTACATTTTTGGTTTTTAACCTTGATTTTTTGGTTTTGTTGCTGAAGCACTACTAACAAACATAACTGCTTGTGGTAACAAACATGACCGCTTGTTGTAGAAGTACTGTCATCATTATTGGAAAAGAAAGCAGGTGTTTTGAACTAAGGGCAGCAAGACTTTCAGATCATCACTGCACTCTGTGTATTTCGACCATCCAAACTGACCAGCTGGGTCACCCCAGGAAGGAAGAGGGTTGGAATAAGTGCCATTCTAATTCAGCTTGGTTTAAGGCGACTGCTTGCTAATGTCTGGTTGCAGGGAAAGGAAATGGACAAAATGAGACACATGCTGGCCAAACAATGTGAAATCAGAGGCTGTTGTGCCCACAGAGACCTGTCTCTGCCACAGTATCTTGGCTCAAGCTGACAGAGACTAAAGCTAGAAGAGGATAGGTGGACTAACATCAATGCTTGATGATCACACACAGTCAAAGTTAATGGACAGTGTTCCCCAGATGTTGTACTGTAGCTATAACAGTGCCGACCACATTATCATCACCAACTTGCTTCTTCTTCTTGCGTACACCCTGATGCAGATTCAGAAGATGCAGACATGTTTATGCATATTTGTATATTAATAACTGTATACAGTATATGTTCTGTAATTTGTGTATCATGAAGGTGAACGTTGCATTTTGTTATACAACCCTGTGTTGTATAATGAGGAATACATTACCTTGTACCTTATATAAATATAAGTATGTAATAGCTATTCTAAATTTTTGAAGGAGACACACATAGTGTGGTGATTTTCTGATGTACAAAATGCTCTGGCAAGGTGACCAAATAGATTAATACCTAAAGAGGTACAAACGTGCTTAAATTAATCATTGGCTAGGCCTTGTTTGTGCCCTCGTGGATATAGAGCTTGCATGGGAGGAAAATCTATAGCTGTGAGGGAGCACAGGGTCAATGATGTTGTTCTCCACAAAGTGCATTGCACTCATTTGTCTGCCTCACCGGTGGCACATTTGCCCAGCAAATAAAATAGAATGCTTCCTGCATGGTAGTACATCTGATAAAATTAGCTCCGGAACAAGGGCAGGGCCACCTTCGTAAGCCTTGATAGTGGTCTGTCTTTCAGGTGCCCTTTCAAACTTTTTGGGACACCCGGCACCCTGCTCTAAATCCATACGCTTGTCTTGGGTGAAATGAGCCGTGTCACTTTGGATCGGTGCATCACTATCAGCCCCAAGTTAGAGAACAGCCTCATGCCTCCCCAGAAAGTTTGCAAAGCCTCTCAAGTTTGATGAATTATCTGAAGACTATAAGGAGAGAGCATTTTTTTTAACACGAGATGTCATGATAAGTCTGATCACACTGCTCTGTTTTTCACAATTTATTCTGGAAAAAGAAACAGTTTGCTTTACAGGGCTGTTAGATTGAAAGTAATTATATTTCTTTGAAGAAGAGATAGCAGTTTTATATGCAATGGAAAGATAGAGGCCTTTATAAAATAAAATTGGTAGAGCAGAGAAATGCGGCATAGTGTATAAATCTTAGCTTACTTATTCTCTCTCTGTGACATTCTTTTAATATCCCTGTAGTTAACTTCAGACTGTATTTGCAGCTGACAGAAAGGTCACAATTTTTCAAGCATGTGGCCTCAGCAGTTCCTAGAGGGTAATGCATATCCAAATCACTGAGCATGCTCTGATTGATTGGGATACAGCGATCTTCAGTCTAAAGAGGGATTGGAGTGAAGACTACAAGAGATTACTCTGTTTGTGGGGCAGAAAATCTTATGCAGTGTACATAATCTCTTTATCAAGGATGGATTTCAACCATCAGAGGATGGCTAGTTTCATAAACCTAAAGCCAACGAGTGGTTGGGAAATCTAAGAGCAAAATCTCAAGGTAGAGCAGTCATGTAGAATCTAATCCATTCCCTCCCATACACCATTTCAAACAACATATTAAAGCTGCACTTTGATTAAGGCTGACAAGTTCGATGTGCTGCATATTTATACATGAAAGAATATTCCAATCTAATAGATGTTTCCCATTTCCTTTTTTTTTTTTTTTTTTGTATTTCCATTTACAGTATTGCAGGTATTCACAAATCAGAGGCTGTGGGGAAGTAGATGAGTGATCATTACTGTGACGGTGTCGGCCTTCAGTATCAGCGCAATTGAATGCAAGCTGCACTATAAAGTGAACAATTTTCTGCTTTTGATGTAATGTACTTGTAACAATGTCTCAAACATCAGGAAGAACCTTCTCGTTCTGAGCTGCTCCAACAGTCATGGGCAACTTTGAATAAAACTATGAAACACACAGTCTTTGCTTCATGAAGACACCATACACTTTACATAGGTTCCTCAGCCATGCAGAGGACCAAACAACCAAACTGCTGTTTCTGCAGACCACAGATGTTAAAATTTGTACTTTGTCATATATATGCCATATTACCATGTGTATAAAAACATATGTCATTTACATTATATGTTTATGATATGGGCAATGACTGCAGAGACAGTGACAACAGTTCAGGTCCATGTTTATAAGTATGACACTGTTGGATATTTTTGACCATGGCGTTTCAACATTTGTAAAACATGACACGACCAGATATTTTGTAGGAAGTAACCCTCGGGACAATCTATGTATAACATTGACATTTAGGCCATTTAGCAGACGCTTTTGTCCAAAGCGACTTACAATAAGTTCATTTGCCACAAGAAAGAAACCACAACATATCACCGTTGATAGGGTAAGAAAAGAGTTTTCTTCCTAAATTGAGGTAAAAGTGTTTACTAACTGTAGAATACCATGTTTTTAATCGCCTATTTTTCAACAGAGGTGGAACATTTTCCATGTACACACAACAAATGACAATGCCAAATTGATCTCCTTAATATCATCCAATCTTTTAATTAAAAGCAATTTGTTATGTGTATAAACAATTTCCAATCACAGCATCTGTTAAGATGTTTGAAGATGACACTGGAAAAAAGGAAAGTGCCTTTGTCTGCAGTCAGTTTCTCCGCTAGTAGCTCCTGAACAAATTGAATGAATTAGTACATTGGTGGTAATTTATAAAAGGCAAGGATAAGGGACTTACGATAGATAAAGATTTGATAAATAAGACAGATAAGAGCAATGGATAAGGAGAAGATTAATAGTATTTATGTATCGAGAAGGTAAGTGTGGTTCTTATCTGAGCAATGCCGGGTTTTAAAATAATCAACAAGGATTCACAGTGAGTAAAATTAAAGGGCTTTATCTGCATGAAATGGTGCAGATTTAATTGGGATAAATAGTGTGCTGATGAGGGAAGAACAGTTCAGTAAATGAGTAGAATTAGTCTAAATAAATTCAGGATGAAAGTACTGCCCAGAGTCAATGTGCTTGCAGGATAAGTTTGTATCAATTCCTCAGATTGTATAACGTCTTAAGTGTCTATTTTGACACCTACTGTTAATTGAAGCTGCTAGATGTGGAAACCACATGCAAATCCCTGTCTTTTTTTTTTTTTTTTTTTTTTTTTTTTTTAATTTTGAATGTTCCTGCAGTTGGGCTAGTTCATTTCAGCTAACTTATTGGTTTGTTTGAAACCCATTTCCACACTTGGAATGGATGTGCTTGGTAGCAGATGCCTCAATTTCAGACCACAACAGAAGTGCACACACACAGGCACACGTGCTGGACTGGAACTGTGCCTCCATCATCTTTTTCTTGTCTGACGTACAGATATCGATTTACAGGCCAATTATGAGCTGCCACCTCTGGAGTTTTATAGAAACATGATAAACACCATCATTCTCTTTGTACAGCCTTCAAAAGGTGGCAGATGGTTCATAGCTATTTAATCAATTGGGATTCAATGGTCCAACACACCACATGTAATGGTGCTTATGCTATTTTGGCCTTCTGTGGCGTCAGTTCATGCTGTTAAAGTCAATTTTGTGCACCTGCTCATTTAGCATTATCCAAAACCTTTTTTATATAAATCTAAATTAGGAAGCAGTGTGCATAGTTTGTTTAGTGGCTTCGGTTATCAATGTGTTTCCTGAGTTGAAATTGTGATTGGGAAGATCTCTAAAGCCTACTCCTTATCGTACAAAACACAGCTATATGCACAGCCATTTGTCCATTTGAGCACTTACAAAATTATTACAGATTGGTCTCATTGCCAACAGTTTAAGTTTAAGAGTTTTACAGGGAAAATGTTACATCACTGTGTGCTAACCCACAAGCATGGGAAGCTTTGCTATTAGATAAGGCCTGTTCTGAGACGAATGGACACAAAGGAGCAGGATCAAGAGGGTTTAATCATATTGAAACGTTTCTATAACAATAATGATATATATATATGGCTTTTTTTTTTTTTTATAAAAGTAGAAACGTAGAGTAAAGGTTGGTCATTTTAGTGATAGTGGAAAAACACAAAAAGTGGACGTAGGTTGTGAGAAAGGCCGTAAAGATGGTTTGAAAAATGTGTAAACTGTACTCATACAGTAAAATCAGCACCTCTCAAACACTTTTTAACCTTTACAGTATGACTGCTGAACTGTGCATTAGACTGCATCAGTTTTAATTACATTTTGGAGTCTTGTGATGCCCTAACATTTGGTCTACTGCCACCAAAGTCATTAGGATTTTTCCTCTGGGGACCATGAGCATCTGCACTAGACTTCCCACCAAGCCACCCAGTCATTATGATATTTCAGTATGGACCAAAGGTTTTTAACTTACAAGCTGATTTTGCCGTCCCTAGATAAAAAAAATAAATAAATAAATAAATATGTTGGACTTAATTAGTGAAATAAGACTAGAAGAGTCATTAAGGTAAATGGTTTTAAATCTCTAAAGCTTTCATGGTCAAGGTTTTGCTATGTTTTGATATGATACTTTGTTATGAAATATGTGAACTTGCTCACTGAGATTTAACTTGTTATATTTATATGACGTCAGGATACTCAGGCCTTGAAATGCATTTATGAGCTAACGTTTTGCTTTAATTGGTCAAGTTTTCTGGGTTTGAGGCTCACCGGGGGAATTTGTTTGTCATTACACAACCTAGGGTTACATAAGAAAACTAAAAGCCTGCAAACTGTTTTTGTAAAAGCTTGTCAGGCTATGCAAACATAAAACATGTAAAGAGGTAGTGTATCTTTAACATTTGTGTGGGGCAGAATGTTAACAGCAGCACCAAGATGGTGATGACAGTAGGGTTGGCAACTTCATTCTACATCTGGTAAACACTGTCCATCCACTTTGCCTACGTCTGAGCACCACACATCAGTGTTATAAACACTAAGTCCAACTCTCCTCATCCCACTGTAGTCTTGCACTCAGTCAGTTTAGAACACTCTCAGGCCATCAAGTGCAACAGCTTGATCTGGGTTGTTGTGGTGGAGACTTGTCCTTTTCAAGACGTGGGCAGAACAGTCTTTGATTCAATGTTGTTTTGCCTATTTCTCGGGACTACACATGAACCAGGACCATCCTTAAATCCACACTGCATTAGCACAGCTCATACTCTGGATATCGCCCCACTCCACCCTGGGGCGGTACAACTGGTTTCGTTGGATGGTTGAAAGATGCCTCGGGCAATGATTTGTCTCCAAGAATGCTGCACTTATACTAAAACTGGCACTCTCTTCTCCAATGCTGATGAATGTATTACTGTAATGCTTGTTTCAGTGATAAAGCTGAAAAAGAAAATGCCGGTGTATCTGCATGTGCTACAGTTGCCATACTTGCTGCTGTACAGTTGTTTTAAATATTGGATGACAATAAGTGCACAGTAAATGAAAATTTTGTGATGTGCAATTGATTATGATGTGGTTATAATGATGGTGACAGTGATACAGGCTTTGGAAGAGATTAACTGCGCCTCAGATGGAAAGCAGACAAGATCGGCAGCAGCAGCAGGAGGTGGAGTCAAAAAGCTGCAGTCAAGTTGTTTTTACAGCAGCCATCAGTCTGTACAGGAAGTCACAGAAACACACATCCTGTTAGATCTGTGATTGCAATTTCTTGGAATGTTAATAGACTCAGTTTGTACGCAGTCTCGATTATGACTGGGTAGCTGATTGGAATGTTATACAGGCAATCTGTGATTCCTGTTCATGGTTCAACCTCACCTTTACATAAATACTCACATAAATCAGCATCATAAAAAAAAAATAAATAAATAAATAAAAAAACATTAATAATTAGACACAGAAAACAAATACAAGAAGGTAACTTACACTAATGATCTGTCTGGTATAAAGACACCCAGGGTTTCAATAATTATTAAGTATCCACACATCCCACTTATAAGTTTGTGTTCCTAAATACATCAATAATCCAATCAGTTTGATGTCAATAAACAAAAGGCTGAGACTACATTGTATGTATTAGGTATATTATGTGAATGTTTTGAGTCTAACTGATTACTACAGTCACCAAAACACGTTTAATTTTAACAGAGTAAAACTAAAAATGTCTCCAATCCCAATCAATCAGCTGTTAGATCAAGCAACAGCCATTTGTTTCCCATATTGTCCTGGGTTTTGCAGTCAGTGAAAAGAAAGGTGTAGCGCCAGGCTTCAAAAACTGTGCCTGCTTTCATCTCATGAGATCATTGTTGCCATCAGAGCATCAGACATCAGAGCAAGTCAGACACAAATCTTACCGGCACGCCTTGTTCCGCGATTGCCGGTTATCGATTCTGCACAGGCCTGGCTCATCTCAATCAAGCCTGTTTATGATTGATGTACATGATGAAGGACTGAGCATGCTGTAGCTCAGATCATTAGATCATCATCAGCTTCTTTATTTTATTTTTACAAGTAATCAAAAAATGTCCACAACTAGTCTTTTAAAACTTTTTATCCAGTTGATTATCCTCTGATCACATATGGGGGTAAGATATCATGATTTTCAAAGAATTATCTCATGTAACTGTGAAAACTGTGAAATTGAAGAGTCAATCATGAATCAAAGATCATGTATCTCACGGTGCAAAGTAAAAGATTGATTAAGGTTATCAAGTGTTCATATTTTACCTCCATATTTATGTTTGTTTGGTTATGTATTTATGCAGAAAATGGTCTGGCATGTTATCCGGGCTCTGCTAAAAAACATAGCCTCTTTTTGTCTGTCTGTCAGCCTCTACAAATATTTGTTGTATGTTTTCATTGGCATATGTTGCATTTTGAATTATTCACATCTGAAGTCAGACACAGGCTTGCAACAGTTAGCACTCTAATACACAGAAAACACCCTATCATTTACTTTATCAGTACTTACTGTATATTGATAATGCTGGCTTCAGGGAAAAAAAAACAAAAAAACCCAAAACAGGCTCCTTAATATATATATTTTTAAATTGGCCAGAAATGTGTGTCTATACATGCCACATAGATTGATAGTTCTCCTCCCCACCCACAGTAGCTCCTCTGTATTAACAACCTCCAAAATAATTTAAGCCACTCACTAGGAAGCAGTCAGGTTTCTGTTAGAGATCTCCTCATTAAAGACATTGCAGAGTAGTTGGCTGCAGCAGGTCTTGCAACAAAGTGTCAGTGAATAGAGAGACACAGATAGAAGCTACTGTAGCCTGTGGAGGCATCAGAGTTAATGGATGATGGAAGACTAAAACACAAGATTGGCTGCAAGACCTCGATATGTGTGCTGTCGCACAAAACATGTCTTTTGAAATAGAAAAGAGTGGCCTTACTTTGTGAAAATAATGACACTTAGTTGTGTTAAGGCTGCCTAATGGACTACAAAGAGGATTCTTAAGCCATTAAAAGTGAGGTGTCTTAATTTAGACACTATATTTCTCCATTACTATCTTTTGTAAGCGATCCGACTTTTAAATGAGGACACAGTTCTATAAGCAGTGAAGCCTAACATTTCCCCTGCATCTTGCGCTTGTATCAAAGGCTTTTCTTGGTAGCCAAACACAGGAAACCACATACAATAGTGAAAG
The DNA here is from genome assembly GCF_904848185.1 of Acanthopagrus latus. Lineage (NCBI taxonomy): Eukaryota > Metazoa > Chordata > Actinopteri > Spariformes > Sparidae > Acanthopagrus > Acanthopagrus latus. Next base: position 16,824,770 of record NC_051051.1, read on the forward strand.
AGTAGAGAAAAGAGAATAGAAAAAGAAAAAAAAAAATCTTGAATGGAATTGAGGGAAATTTTAAAAAGTTCAAAGGTTCACCTGGTCTCTCAGCCAACAAGAGTCAATAGAACAAGGCATATCAAAAGTATGCGTTATACATTAGAAGTGCCAGCTTTCCATAACAACTAGAACTGCTGTGAGTGATCATTCTGGCAGCTAGATAACAAACTCTATGAGGTCTCTTGATAAATGCCCAATAAAGAGAGTTGTGTTTTTATTGTGTTAGGACAACTTTTAAAACATATCTTTTAGGTGTATCAACTAATATCCCCCTCACAAACACACGCTATAAATCACATTGTATGTATATACCATTACTACTATGGAGTCATATTTTGTATATGTTGTGTTCTCTGTCACTTTGGAAAGTTTCCCAATGAGCCCACTGGATTTTCTGCCTCTGTCTCCATCTTGTAGAAACATAAGTCAAGGTATTTTGTCTCTGACGATAGACAATCATAGTTGCCGAGCAATCAAGAAGTATCTCTCACCACTTGACAAAGTATCACCCAAATCATGGCAAAAATCTGTGCAGTCAATACAACCACCTTTGGCCAAAATGGGTAAACATTATCACATTTCCATTCGGAAGAAGAAGAAGAAGAAGTAGTAGACAGTGAACAGTGCCCGAGGACCAACTCCAGATTTGTGTCAGTGTCTTGGTCAAGGGCACTGACTATGAAATTATAATAACATATAGTCTTAGACAACAGTTACCATGCATGTGTTTAATTGTCTAATACGATTATACATCAGCTATGTCAGAATAAAACCAGGAAATAAAAAAAATAAAATAAAAACAAAAACATTTTGTGATGAAACAGATATTTAATTGTGTCTGATTATGTTTTTTTCTTCTTTTTTTCTGTAGCAGAACTATGTTTACATGATATCTATAATGTTGCACATTGATGTAATAATATAACATGTTTGTTCATTTGTGGATTATTTCTACATTTGGCCTGTTGTGAAGGAGATAACCCCAGCTGTGCTGCACTGGGTCTGCAACTAGGTCTATCCAGCAACTTCACTGACACAATCAGACACCCTAAACTCTTGATAGTGCCCATAGCCAAATACACAAATGTTCTGGTTATGTGCGTGAGTCAGAGGACCTGAAGCCTCAAAGAGACTTAGGGTTGCAGTTCCATACTTAAAGTGACACCTTAGTCATTGCACAGCCCATGTAGACATCTCTACATATCACCGTAAAGAGGGCATATGTGCAAATATGCAATATGTGTATACAGGAAAAGACAGAATATGCATTGCCATTGCTTATTCTGCCAACAACAACGTAAGACTTCTTGCAGTGCTCTTTTGTAAGTACATCCTCCATTACTGAGCAATGACGGCTGATGATGATGGTGGTTGTTGGAGGTCTCTTGTGTAGCCATTGAAGGAGCCAAATCTTCCTATACAGACTGGGATGAAAAAAGCAAGAACCTTGGCTGAGCAGTCCTTAAGTCATTAGAACTGATACACATACAATATTAGTGTGTATGGCAACCTCACGCTGAGTGCTGATTCACATTTTTCTTGCTGCTTCAAAAACATTTCTGTCCTTTTCTTACCAAATCTAATTCAAGGTATATGCAACATTACGATTAGGAAACATAACAGGCTTTCTTTATGGCATTATGATAAAATGTGACATTAATACATCAAGATATCAATTATGTGTTAGTGCACAATAGCAGGATGGCATTACAGCAATGGCATACTAGCGTGCATAATTAATTCCAGGTTACAGTGAATGATTACACAAATTCTCCTTAACAAATATGTACGGTCTGATGGAAATTCATTCTGTCATTTAATCTGCTGTTGCTGATCCTCCAGTGGAATGAGACAAAATGATGTGAACATACAGAACGACACAAAGGCTTGCCTGCATTGCCCTCACTCTGCCAGGCTTCCCCTCATCAATCTTACTGTGGAAGGCTCATAGGGAGCCAGCTGGGCTTGTTTTGAGACTGTGATGCTTGACAGCTTAAATAGAACAGCAGGCATGATGTCCACTCAGTGACAGAATACACAACGGGTTGAGACAAGTCTCAGTCTTACCTGTGTGATTGCAAAAGCTGAGCGCCGGGCCTGGTATTAACTTATAGACCAAGGCTGAATGATTCTTTGATTGAGCAGAGGTCAGCGGAGGTGACAGGAGATATGGGGCCGGAGGGGGTAATGGCCGTTGCTCTCTCCTCCTCTGTCACTTTTCTGTGATGGTGTTTTTTCTTCTGGATGTGTTGACAGCTTACAAATCTGGGTGCGTGAAAGCTGTTTTATCATTGCCTGTACCTGCGCCAGATATCAAAGTGTGAGGTCAGCAGTTCATCAGGATAATGATTTTTTTTTTCTTGCAGAATTAGTTTTCATAGTAGAAGGATGTGGCTAAGTTATTGTAGGTACACTTGCAAGAGACATTGTTTTGCTTCAAACACTCTCCACCTGTTATTGTGCAACCGAAACAGGAAGTTGTTTTCACAGGTTGGTTTCATTCGGTAAAGGTGTGGAACAACTGGGAAAACTGTGGAAATCTACACTGCAAAAGCAAAGAAAAGAAAAGAAGTCACCATATTAAAAGACACTGTACCATTAAAATGATCTTGAAACTGCTATATAAGGTGAAAAAAAAAAAAACTACATAATGTTGCTTTAAGTAACAAACATTAATCAGTGCCTTTTCATAGCACTTAGATCTGTTGCTGCATCAAATTGGGATTCTTACAGTTGTTTTTTGCTTTGGACAGTAGCCAGGGTGCTAGCTGAGGCCATTTTCAGAATGATGTCTTGTTCAGGTGGCGCAACAATACCACAGGAAAAATACGAGGCAGGGGTTGTCTGTTCATACAGTGCAGGAACGCTCAAACAGCTAAAGCAATTTCAGGGAGCATTGCATGGAATGGTTACTGTTATATTATCCACCTTATTCCCAGCCCCCATGATACCTTGTGCAACAATGGGCATGGCTTCAAGTCAACTGGAACAGACATTTTTTTGTGCTAATATGAACCCTCTTTGTTAGAGTGGCTGGTTTCATTTATTCATGAAGCAACTAAATCAGGTGAATGCTACTAAAACCTTTATTATTGTTTAGCCCACTTAGCCAATGATTCTGAAGCCTTGAAAGAGCTGTCAGTACATCAGTTATTCGAATGCTTTGTTTACTTACGATAGTTCTAATGAAAACCAGTGTCAACCATCGTTGTTTCCAAAGTAACCCGTCCAGTGACCTTCGTAGGAAACTCGTGGATGGCCACTGTTGGAAATACACAAACATGCAATGTGCACCATTCGAAAGTAATACTTCCCTTCTTTCTTTCCCTAAGCAAAGGGAAAAGGGTATAAAAATTTAAGCGACGGACAAGTCTCCAGCCAGATGCTCAACAGACTGAGGCTCACACATGGTGAACTCAGCAGCAGCCGCTAATCCCAACCTTAACCGAGCCCAGAGGAGGAGCTGCTCCCGAAATCCCAAAGCAGAGCAGAATAGACTTTGCTGAGAGGCGAATGACTGCTGCAGATTTCTTATTATTCCATTTGAAGATGGGTTAAGTATATCCTTTTATCAAGCCACCATTGTACATGTCAGTGTAGAATTTTAGGCTGTGAGTAACATTCCCTGGCTAATACAAGGCTGGGAATTTCAGTCGCATGCTACCAATCCAGGAGTTTGCCTTTGCTCTGAGAGAGAGAAAGCACAACATGATGATGGATAACAAGAATCCGGGGGAGGGTGGAGTGAGCGTCAGGTGCACTATTTTCTCTGACATTGTTATTGCACAATGATAAGCTGTTACACAGGGCAAAGGGGAGTTTGACTGCAGGCAGAATCTAGGCCATGTGTAAGAATCATCTTCAATTTGTAGCCTACCAGATTACCCATGGGAAGAAGGAAATAGTTGCTCTATCCTCCTATTATGGCCTGGCTTGTAATTAAAGGCAAAAGGGAAGCTGGATTGCACACTCAGGCTAGCTGAAATCCTCCTAAATGCACTTTTGCAGGTGCGGTCTGTGTGTGTGTGTGTGTGTGTGTGTGTGTGTGTGTGTGTGTGTGTGTGTGTGTGTGTGTGTGTGTGTGTGTGTGTGTGTGTGTGTGTGTGTGTGCGTGCATGTGTGTGGGTGGGTGTGTGTGTGTGCGTGTGTGTGTGAGAGACAAACAGCACAACAGAGGCTAATGAATATGTGTGCATGTATGTGATATGTTCATGCCTGCAGTTTAAAGGATTTGTGTGTGTGCACGTTTTTACGTCCAGTCTAGGGAGGAAACCATTGTGTGCCGGGAGAGCTTGTCTGTGCCAGGGTGTATTCAAAAGTTGATTATGTTTTTGGCTCCGTATTGCTGACAATTATGAAGTCGCTCTGCTTTGGAGAAAATTCTACTAGAAAGCCAATGTGTTCGCTTTCACTGTGCAGAGAATCTGCCAGTTTTACTCCAATAGCCAGACAGAGAAAAGGCTTTTTCTGCGGTTCTGGGAAGCATCACAAATAGACATGACATGCAGACGAACGCTCTGAAAGACACATCAGGAATACATTCTCCATTGTGCATATATTTTCACATTTTTCCCAGACAGCAGCATTGAACATTTTAGCCTTGGTTGATGGCCCTGGAGCTTTGAGTTGTCAGGATCAAACATGCCAAACGTCCCAATTATATAAACAAGAATGGTGGAACAAAAGGGAAGATGGGGCTTTTCAGTCCAAAACCACTCTTTGTTTTTGGGCTGTCTGAAAATCAGCAACAAGAAAATCCATTGCTCTAGACTAGACTAATGTGAAGTCTGAATGTTATTTGGAAGAAATCATTTATGACAGTCATCAGTCCAGCACAATGTTAAGGCCTGAGCCAGAACCAGTAACATTGTTGAAATTATACAGAGCTAAGGATAATTAATCCTTTATTGCGGTATAATGCTGCTGAAGCATCTGTAATACTCACAGAGACTGTTCACACTGTGGCTGACTAACATAGCATTGCGTCACATTTAAAAGGTCAACTCTCAGTCATCAGTGTGCGGGGTGTTTCACATCCTCCCTTAATGTCATTTGGTTTGCTTACTGCTTTTCCCTTCAGAGCCCTGACACACAGAGCCCGCTTCAGAGAACCTACGCTGAGAAATATCGACAGATGCCTGCCTTCACAGCTCTGTTACAAGTTGCACATGAATGCATTACATGTATGCATATTCGGTGCCTGTATGGGAGGGAATACTTGTCAGAAATTAGTATTTTTGTCATGAGGTAAACAAAACTAATAAGACATATATATATATTTTTTTTTACGTCTCTGCCAATGGGTTCATTATCCAAATGTGCCTAGAACACAGATGGAAATAATAATAATTATAAAAAATAAAAATAGAGCCTGTCTAATAGACTGCTGCTCTTATCAATACAACATTATGAATTTGCTGGATAAACCTAGAACTAAACCGTTTACCGGCATGTTGGTGTGTCATAACCCTTTAACCATGAAATATATTAGATGAGATTTAAATTAAATTAAGAAAATACATTTTTGTATATCAATTCATAACGGGGATGTTGACAAATGTGAATTTTTAATTGTGTATTTATTTATTTTTTTTAATTTTTTTTTTTTTTGTATCAGAATTTGCCACAGATATCACCTAAAATATCACTCCTACTTATGGCCAGAAAAAAAAGAAGAAGTTTATTTTTTAAAGATGATTTTTTTTAATGTTTATGTTTTCTTCAAAGTAATTCAGCTGAGTGCTGTCTGCACAGTGTGCACAGGACCTGCCAGTGCTAAAGTAGCTGGATTTTTCACAATGTAGATTTTCAAAATGTGAAAAAATAAGCTGCAGGCTAAAAATATGGATGTGTAGATATTTTCAAGTTCAATATTGAGACAGTCAGTGAGATGAGACTTTTATTAGTTTTCCCTCGTTTCCATGAGTTGTACAGTGCAGGATGAAGTTGCAGTCATCCAGGTCCAAGTGCTGTATCGTCAACCATTCACACCTGGGCTCACCTAGCCCCTAGCAGCTTGCATGAAGGCCGGTTGGGTTAACGACCCACAAGTGGCCCTAAAGACGCTGAAAAGCAGAGACCACATGTGTCCTTCACTACTCTGTAAGGACCCTCCCATACAGAGTTTAAAAGCCTGCAACTCCTCTCTGGTTAGTTAGAACTGAAGAAGCCTCTTGGATGAGAGGTGAAATGTCTTCAGGTAACTAAAACACATCCAGTTGCCTACAATACAGCACTTAGAAGTGTAGAATAAAGCATGACAGATCTGATATTGAAGCCTGGTAGTGTGCATTTCGTGGCAGAGGATAGACTAAGGTGAGCCAAAGTTAGTGACTTAATTCTTGTCATATTTGCTACAAACTAACTATTCTGACTTGGTTGGTTATACTACATACAGTACATCCTGGTTACCCTGCACATACCATTTTAATAATCTAAATTGTAATTGTTATCTAATAATTATTGAGAATGAATGAGACGAGTGACAAGAAGACGAAAGCACTGTGAGAGAGCGAAACAAGGGCTGACACTATGTCAACACTGTGTGTCAACTTGCTTTTCAGAGAGAAGAGAGCGAGCAGCAATTACCTGCCCCTGAAGAGGGTATGCAACTATTGACAATTTGCTTCAAATGCTCTGTGAATGATTCAGGTTTATATGGACACTACACATAGGACTTCCACAGCAGCCAGTTGCACTACAGTGTTTCTGACATGGCCGACCACCGCCAACTTTTTGAACGCATTTGCAAACAGAGCGCCATCTCTCTCTTTGTCTGACAAGCACATCCAGATCAACAGCCACCAGTAAGCTGCAGCTGCTTCTTAGCCTGATCTACTGCAGTTTAGACAAAGGCTTTTACTTTTCCTGTGGAGTTTTATTTTCAACTTCGAGATAACAGCATTTGTTGTAGTTAAAAGGACGGAAGGTGATAGCAGGTGATATATAGGTATATTTTTACAAAACATTCAGACTCTTTTAATGGCATAGTGTGTTGTGCTATCTACATTACAGAAATAAGTGCCAGCTTGTTTGAACTATTTATAACAGCAGCTTTAATTGAGCTCAGGCTACATGGGGAGCAACCCCGCCTTGCCATGACATAATGTATCATTTGGATTTCTGTACTGTCTCAGATTTAATGCTACCACTTGAAATCAATTCCATACATCCTCCTCTGAAAGCACATATATTTAGGGCATCCTTACCATTAATGGTTCATATTAGGGTATCCGTAGGCATCAGTGTTGTGCAAAAGCTACTGTAGCAAAATGCAAGCAGTGTGGGTTAAAATGAAGAAGGGAAGGCTTTATTGATTGCTATCCGTGTACCCTTGTTTTGTTCACTGAGTGGATTCACATTGCCAATCCACAGCTGGAAGGCCTGGTTTGCACAGGAGCTGTCCTTGATCAAGAAAGTGTTTGATAGCTACTCGGGAGAGTGTTTGGAAACTGTCTCGATGCATGTGGAGGAGGTTGCTTGTACTTCGCTGTTTACGACGTGTGTATGTGTGTAAAGGAGGAGAGATAACGGTAAAGAAAATGAGAAAGGCGCTTTGACAGTGAGCTCGTTCAGTGCAGGGATGCACAGCTGTCTTGTGCTTATTTGTTTTACACTGTAAAATGGAGTGTTGTCAAGTTTATGACTTAGAAACAGCCTTCCCGGTACAACACTGAGTGAACTGACATCTATGGGCTTTTTGCCCAATGAAAACCATTTTAAAGGCAATAAAACATATGGCGAGCTGTGTTTTCAGTGGTCAGGCTTTTCAGTGGGCAGTGTGCCTATAGTAACAGTACATTCTTTCAAACCAATTATATGCTGAAATCTCCTACCTTAAAGCTATATTGGCAAGTTATTGTAGCAGAATTTCTGTGTTCTAAACTTCTCTTAAAATCCTGAGAGCAATCAAATGCTCTGACAAATAATTAAAGAAAAAAAAAAAAAAAAAGAACAATATCCGTGGCTATCGCAGGCCTCTAATAAGCCCATCCAATTGTCTCATTCTACTGGTATGAAAATATTGAACATGCAAGCTGTGGTTAGCAATGACAATATGTGCTTCTCTCACAATACACTAGTTGACTACTAGCTAGTTCTGCAGCACTAAGCACACAGCCTCTGAGCCCAACAAAGAGCCATTGTAGCCAAAACACACACCTTTGGCGGCTACTGTTAGGACAGAGCACACAGTCCCTGAGTAAAGACCAGAGCCGATGTCATAGCAACAGCCTTCTTCAGTGGCTGATGTCGGCTTTTTTTCAGTTGGACACTTCCAAATTGTCACTTACTCTTTCTGGTTTCTACAGTCTTACCGACCCCAGCTTTACGTTCAATTAGTTGGGATTTATTGGTTACTAACACCAGGGAACTGTTTCCTTTCCCTGTTGTCAGGGTCATGAGCCCAACTGAAAGTCTAGTATTATTAGAGGATAGGCATTTACTGAACGCCTCTGGTCCATCAGACCAGTGTAGGTAGTTTCTATAAGCTTTTGAACTAAAAATGTCAATTGGAGTTAGTTCACGCAAGGTCATTTAGACACAGCCTCCCCTGTCTTAATCTAAGACTACACACACAAGACTTTCATATAATGAGACTTGGAAACATCACTCATTTGGAAACTGTCTCTCTGAAGTCTTCAATTATGATGATGGTGGTCTGATGTTTTGCCAGCAATGAGCGAAACAACAATTCTATGTGCAGTATTGGCACTGCCACCAATTAAAGTAACAAGTATTCTTATTTTTGTTATTTCTGCAAAAATCCAAGCCCTTCCACATCACTCTGTAGCTTGTCAAGTCACTGTGTGCGTGGGTGGAATTGGGAGCCTAATGGGTCACGCTGTGAGTTTCTTGGCAATTAGCCCATCGTTCATAGATTGATTTGTCTGTAAAATGGAGGTCATGTTGTGAAGCGTCAGGACATCTCGGCCCCGGAGCCAGGATACCGGAGCATATATTGCGGTCTGTGCTTTGGCAGCCACAGTTATTCTTTTGATGGGTTATTAGCTGTCTGCCTCTTATCCCCTGGTGTGTATGTGTCTGCATATGCATGTCTGAAACGTCTTGTTCACTCCCTTCTCCCCTTGTTACACCCAAACACAAATGAAGCTGCTTGATGTACTGTAGAGAAAATTGATGATTTTTCCATTGAAGACAAAGTGTTCTTTAATCTCCTGTCACCAATCTACTATATAAACCGCCAGCTAAATGTCCTGATATTCTTAAGCTATGCACATACTGCATTTCTTTCTTCTAACGCGTAGTGACACTGTTTGATCATTTACATTACTTTTCATATATATATATATATATATATATATATATATATATATATATATATATGAAAAGTAAATTCATTGTGAAACCTTTTCAGTATCCTCCTAATTCTTGTATAAAAGACAGGTTAGATTGAGGGGCAGAGAGTGAGCTATTTTCTGTTGTGTGTGTGGCTTCAGATGGAGCAATGAGAAATGAGTGAGGTGTTAAGATCCTGATTGGCAGCAGCCGCAGTTTCTTCTTGAAACAAGCATCTGGTGAAACGTTGGACTTGAAACAGCCCAAGAAAGCAGATGAATCAGACAAGAAATCATCCAACTGAGTGGAGGCTGCCAACGTCAGAGCACAGACAGTCTGTAAAACCCTCCCCAGACATGCCTGCCTGCGCTACTCCCTCTCCTGTTAATTTCAAATTAATTACTCATACTCATGGCATATGGTGATAGAGTGTTTTTTCATTATCACCTCTGAAGGTGCACTTGCCACTGTTTTGGTGTGATGTCTAGGTATATCGGCCCTCACCTGATTAATGTTCAGGGCTGCTGCAGTATGCAGATAGCGGTGTCTGGGTTGGGGAGAGAAATACCTGCACACTGCATCTTGTGTTTGGTCCAAGATAGAACAAGATGAACAGAGCAACTTTCTCATGATGGATCATGGCTATCTTGCAGTCGCTGGATCTACCTGCAGAACATATCAACCTGCCGTCACCTCTCCTAGTGATTGTGGAAATGAAAACTGTGGCATAAGCCAGGGTGACGCTGACACCCTCGGGCTGGGATTTGCTGCAAGTTATCAGACGCTGTCCGTAGTAATTCAGATTGATGAAAGATAAGGCAAACTGATTGTATGGGATGATGGACAGCTGTATCACAGATAAATCTGGCTATCTCTGACCCAGTCGAATTGACAATTGTGAGCATGGCACGACTTCTATTTCAGACTCTGGTAGTTATTCTGCCGTCATGCATGTTAGTGAGATGTCAACTGAGAGCTGAAACTCCCAGTGCTACGCCATACAAGCAAGGATGTGTGAAATGATGAGAAAATTTCCAGACCAAATAACAGAATTGATATAAGTCTGAGCAACACCGGTCTCCTCCATTTCATGAATATGCCTGCAAAACCACTGCACTAATTCTAAATCACAGTCTTGCAAGGATGCATGATAGATCAAATCCAAATATTTCTTAGGTTTGTTCAAATTTACATCTAGGACTATTTGTTTTTATTCCCATCAACAAATTCTTCAAGCAGACTAATCTTCGGCCTGAATATGTTTTTTTTTAATTTATTTATTTTTTCTGAAATGTAAATAGACTTTAATTGAACAGCCAAATGCATAATTACCTGCTATTTTTTACTGCCAGAATGAGGATCAAGCAGATAAGAGCAGACTTGTACATTATGCATGCATACAGGCATTTTACTGTACATTAGCAGCACAGTTGCAGCATGACAGCCAAATCATTTAAAAACTGAAGAGCTGCAAGTGACTATTACTTGAAAATCATGTAAATCTTTAAAACAGTTATTCCCACACCAGTGGCAGTGACACTAAAATGCTTGACAGAGGCAAAATAACCAACAGAGTCTGAGGTTTCTCATTTCTCGCGGGAAAAAAAAAACTGTGTTTGAGTTAACCAAGTTAATTCTGTAACTTCTGTTATACGTTATATGAGACATTATTTAACAATGTTAAATTTGTGCTATAAACATTAATTTAATTATGGTTTCACATCAGAAGTCAACGATCTCCAACTTTTTTTCAACCTTCTTTCTCTTTCTAAGACCTCTCTTCCCTCTTTGCTGCCATAATAATTACTACAGTTGTTAGATTTTGCTGTGAAAGAAACAAAAAAGGACTGGCTGTTCTGACAAGCCATTTTACCTCCTAAACCTCTAATTCACCATCATTACCGGTTTATTATTATTATTATTATTATTATTATTATTATTATTATTATTATTATTATTATTATTATTATTATTATTATTAAAGATGTTGACAAACAATTGAATTATCCTGTTAAGAGATAGACCAGAGAAGAGCCAATATGTCACATATGTCACAGTTCATTCAAATTCATCACCTCGTCAACCTGACACTGATTTCTAAAGATGAAAACTGCTGCAGAGTTCCGTTTTGGAATGAACTACGCCGACCACGTTTATTGTGATAACAGAATATGTCCCACCGAGAGGCGACCCCGAGGAAGACCCAGGACACGCTGGAGTGACTATGTCGCCCAGCTGGCCTGGGAACGCCTTGGGATCCTCCCGGAAGAGCTGGAGGAAGTGTCCGGGGAGAGGGAAGTCTGGGCGTCCCTGCTCAGGCAGCTGCCCCCGCGACCCGGCCCCGGATAAGCAGACGAAAATGGATATGAAGAATATGTGACCCAGTGCAACAGTATTGTTCCTTTATGGGTTTTTAATTGTTCCAGGGCAATAACAGAGTGGCAGTGTGACACAGAAACATAGGGCTCTGAGTCCACATTATATTTGTTTCACACAGTACTTGTTAGTTGGATAAACTAATTATTGTTTTTTTCAGTCTCCTCAGGGGAAGTTGTTGATTAAAATAAAGCAGATAAAACAAAGCCTTATATTGCATCTATTGTCTCTTTAGAAAGTTGTTGCGCCCGTGTACATACATATGAAGATATGTGTTTTGCACGGTGAGGATGTGTCTTGTTGTTTACCCAAGAGCCACTGCTTGTACTGAGCATACCCATTCAAGCAAATCTGAGCTCATTGGCTGAAAGCGACTATGAATGATAAGTAGCTGGCACAGGTGTGGATGACCCACTTGCTGCTAACAGCCCAGTTAACAAGGAAGCTATTAATTGTATTTATCCGGAAGTCACATGTAAATCCTGGCTACAATTACCCTGATTCCATTATCACATAGCAGATTGTTTACAGCACTTAATGTGCTGAGGTAAAACTATTTTGATTAAGAACAAGCAGGGTCAAGCTTCATATAATGTGTATATATATGCAGTGATTTGATTAAGTAATGGATGTTTATTTATGTATGTATGTATGTATGTATGTATGTATGTATGTATGTATGTATGTATGTATGTATGTATTTAGTTATTTATTTATTATATTTCATAGGGACAGGTATTGTTTTGATTCTTTTGAGACATAACAAATTTTTTATTTATTTATTTTTTTTTACAGCATTTATTCCAGCTTTTATATCTGGTGATGGTGAATGATGATGCTTTCAGATACTTCTTGCCCTCTTTTTCCTGCATCTTCTGAATGCTTGAGGTTGTGTTAAACCTTGCTAAGGAGGCCTCTGGGGTGTTTCAGATTGCAGTTGCATGCATGTGGCAGATTATGTTTCGTGATAGCGCCCTGTGATGTGCACGCGTATCTCTGCTCTTCCATCTCATCTTTTCCACTACCCTTAGGAATTTGATATTAGCTACCTCATGATGCACCAACTCTCAGCAGCTAATGTTAAGGGCGTCGAGTCCAAAGATTTGAGCCTGAAGCAGCGGTTTAATGTTGGCCTTTAGTGGCCCTGCACGCTTCAGAGCTCTTTATTTATGGACGTTTTACATCTAAATCAACATGCACTTTGATAGTGCAGTTGGCACCTCCTGCTGCTTGACTTAAATACTCTATGGTCTACCAATAACACCTCCTGTTTCACAAATGATGTCCTGAGCGGTCATTCATACTGCTGTGTGATTTAGAAAGGATAACAGAAACTGACGGTTTTACACATCTGTGTATATTTCATGGACCGGTATTCTCTTAATCTAAGATACATGCCATGTGTATAACATTTTTCCTGGCTGGATGAATGCCTCTATGGGATAGACACCGACTGGTGCTCAGTTATTAATGGTGTTCCATCACCAAACCAACGAACCAGATAATAAGAGAAAAACATATTTAAACTAGCATCTGCAGCATGGAGAATAGCTGGCTGTATAAGTGATCAGCAAAATTGAAAACAAAGGCTTTTTTCTTGTCTGTGAAGTTGGATCAAGACATGAATGGATCAGTGAGACCAGTAAGAATTGCAGCAGTATCAGCACTGCAGATGTCGCTGTGAAAGTGTAAATGACCTGACCAAAATGACATGGCGAGCCATGTGTTACAGGAAAGGATGATGCTTATTATCAGTGGGGATCTTCTAATTATTTCCCATTGATTTAATCAATTACAGACTTGAAATACAACACGAAAGAATTTGTTTGTTTTCTATTTAAGGTTTTAGGTATTTCCATTTAAGCCTTTCAGTTCCATATATATAACATTTGAGTGGTGGGAACATTTCATTAGATACTTTTACAACTCAATTGATAATTACAGAATTAAACTTTTAAAATAGGAGTAAAGTAACAGCAATTTAGGGTGGTTATCTATATTTCAAAAATACAATGAGGAATATTGTGATTTTGGTGCAAATGTAAAAAGCTTCTTTTAAAAAAGGCATCAGTCATGTAGTTTTGAATACATTTTTAGGGAATAAGTGTAGCAGGCCTACTTCTGGGGTCATTTCAAAGAATAGCAAATATAAACATACAAATATGTTCAGTAGTTATTGCCTTCTTACCAGGAAATTTGTTGACTTGTAAAATAAAATGTTATCCAAAAGACCTGTGGCTGCGAGTATTTCCATCAACCCATATAACACACAAAAAAGTTAGAAACTGGTTGACAGATGTGGAAGGGGGAAAAAATTTGGTATTTGGTCATATGGAGGAAATCTTTTGTTTTTTTTTGTTTTGTTTTTTTTTTCTGAATACATCATGCAAGAGTCTTCATCCAAGTTTGGATTAAATATGGTTTGAGCTCCTCTGATGCCCACTCTTCCCAGCAGACCACAACTTTTCAATATGACATTGTCATATGCATTTCAAACGGCTGTGCAGAGGTGCTGAAAAGGACAGTTCCCTTTTTCTTCAGAACACATCATCATCCACAAACTGACATCGTACACACACTGTAGAATAAGGGACCAGCTGTTTCACATTCCTATCCACCTGTGATTTCCCTCTCAGTTGTTTTGATTGGCAGGCATTTGTGAGCCGTGCAGACAAATATCTTGCGGAGGTCTCTATCAAAATGCGAGATGTTCTGTGATGTGGCAAATCATCCCATTTTACAAAGGAAGCATTAGAATCATTTGTCGACACATGCACACTCTCTGTGAATGGTTCTTTCTTGTTCTCATCATTGACAGGATGAGTGAAAGGAAGATGTGGTAGTTTATCTCTACCCTACACCCACCCGACAAGTCAATCATCCACTCCTGTGCTGTCATACCTGGCTGGAAGGTTCAGCAGAAGCTACTGAGGCAAAAGCCTGATAAAAATAGTGTGCTGTTTATGCAGCATTTACATGTTCTTAATTGCTTTATACAAACAAACAAGGCCAAGCACAAACAAAATACATTATGAGCGAAAAATGAAAAACATCATATACTCCAAAAAAAAGAAACTGCCCAAAACAATGGTTTTCATTATTTTCGTTTATATGTACGTTTTTTTGTTTTTGTTTTTTGTTTTTTTTCTTCAAATTGTCTTACACAAGTTCAGTGTTTCTACCATGTTGAGAGGTAATGGGAACAAATTGCATTATTAGTGATTTATTACAGGAGACTAACCTAATAACCAATTGAAAATGCAGTACTTTTATGAATAAACTTAATAAACACTTGGAAAAAACCCATTATGTTTATGTGTAGTGTTGGGGGTAACACACTATAAAAGTAATGTTACTGTTATTACAGTTACAATGTCCAATAATGCATTACTACCTGCGTTGAAGTGTTAAAAGATGCTTTTTTTTCAACCTGTTTGCCGGCAACCCATTTAAGCAACAGCTCACAACTATAAATGTTTTAACTTATGTCAAGATGGACATGGTAAACATGGTTATATTCTCCACAGTTCAGTCATGAAGTTCATTTTACAGAAACCATGAGAACAAATGAAAGACTAACTCAGCTTTGACAGCATGGTTTGAAAAAGAGAGAGAGAAAAAAAAACAACTCTATGTTAGTAGTTAGTAATTTATATTCCATTAGTCGTAAAAGGTCCAATGATCAAAAAGGGTTTTTCATCAAATTCAATGCAAGTTGTGAATATTGCCCTGCAAAGTTAGCATTTTGCAGTATGCAAACCCCCTGACAACAGCAAGCACACCAAGTTTGGAGGGCTAATCGGCCCTTTTATGTATTTTTGCTGCCATAGTTGAAAGAAATATTACTGACTATCCAAAGGCAATCATTTTCTCTTTACAATTGTGTATGGATGGGTAGCTGGGTCGCTTGGAAGCCAAGCTATTTCGATGCGTCATGGTGTATAATCCCACTTTACGGACTGCTTTAGAGCTGGTCAGACAGACTGGTGTTTTTCCAGTTGTTTTTCTAAATGCAGCTGAACATAGCACACAATAAAAAAAAACAGACAGTTATACTGGAAAGATTTTTCCAATTTATAACTTTCAAATGATAGTAACTCCATGCGGATGTTTTTTTGAAGCCCCACTCCAGTGTGTTTTGTTATTGCAATGACTTTTCCTTTTTGGCTTAAACCAAAAATAATAATAATAAGAAAATAATAATAATAAGCTGATGCTAGAATGGAATGGGCCACAATTGAATCTGGGACTTTTGGGTTATTCAACAAGCTTGTCACAAGAGTGCCGTGGCTCCTTTATGAACAGGGTAGTTTGTACTAAGTGAGTGGAGAGCAACGGTCAGTGGCTGAGCTCAGAGCAGAACCACCGCAGCAGACAGAGAGTTTGGCAGTCAAGTTGTCTAGTGGCAGTAAATGTACAGTACAGTTTGCCCGCAAGTAAACCCTGCAGCTCTATAATAAACAGGAGGACCTCACATTTGAATGGTAGCTATTGCTAGGTTAAGGAGTGTCATAACGCGATCACGTGCAATAAAAGCATTGGTTTTTTTTTTCCCTGATTAATTCATCTAAATCAGTGCTTTTTATTGGCAGCCCTAGTAATACCTAAATAGCACAAAGTTTCTGAACAATTCTGCCCAAATTCAATACAGTCGAACTGTTATATTTATTCATATTTGCTCAACATGATCATACATTTTGAAGTGGAACATTTGTTCATTATAGTACGTAACGGCACTGTTTAAGCCAAGTACTAATTATTCTCATTGTTAATTTAATATAGTTATACATGATACGAAGAAGCATGAATACATAATTTAGAATAAATATTGGATAAAAAATCTTCTTACATAGGCTTCTATGTGCCACACTTTCTTGGAACTATTCATAACACTTTTCTTCTGCAGGTGTGAAGGATATTCCAGTTTTTGCTTGAAGGGATGACAGCTTAGCTTTCAAGTATAGAGGTGAGCAGGTGTTGACCCTCTTGACATAGACACTGTTTTGGGGAGTCTTTAAAGTGTTTAAAGGCTAAAAAGGATGACCCAAGACACATCTGTAAATCATCCTTTCTTGACACACAAGCTTAACATGATGACTCAGCCCCAGAGCAAAATAACATCAGGACAGTAGTTCATGAAGAAATAATTAAATAATGTTTAGGGTAAGCAAGTGAAAAAAAAAAAAATTATTATATTTTCCACAGTTAAGTCTCAATCTTGCATGGAGATTCTTTGGTGCTTAGCACAGCTTAGAGGCTGCAGACTTTAGCAGTCTATGGTCACTTAATTAAGTCCATGTGCTCTTGTATGGCTCAGCAGGCAGAGCATAACATCTACAGTACACTTCCACATTGAGAGATTTTAATTACTATCTGTGCCAACAAAGCTAAAAATAAATGCTGTAATGGCATTGCAAGGTGATCTTGTGATGCATCTTTGAATATAGAGCATGTGCTAGTTTATCAACATAAGAAAGGGTAGCCTTTATGTGCTGTGTAATCTGTGTCCATGTGGGAATATTTACTGCTGAGATTAATGGGAATAAGGTACGGACAGTTTGCTGACATCGACTACTGAGTAATGTCCCACCACAACATTGTGATTTAAAAGCCCCCCACAGAACAGCATAAAACAGTTGCATGTTCCATCAGAGATGCTGTGCGGCAGGAGTTATTGGCATGTCTGAGGGAAAATGAAACTGTTTTTTTTTTTTTTGCTGCTCAGTGAACTTCTTACGCTATTCATGCTCTTCATGCAAACCCAAGACACTCAGATACATTGCTGGCAGCGGTGTTTCTTTTCTGTTGGCTGCTGTCAATGTTTCTGTCACCTATGCCATTGTCATTTACATCCCTTAGCTTCACTTCTTCTTTATAGCTAGCCAGCTAACTTTGCTGCTGAGGCTAAACACACCTACTTTGCAGACATGTGGTGACAAAGACTATTAATATTCCAGCTTTATGCCAGTATTACATCAAATGCCATCAATTTTTCCACAAGCACTTTGGGCCGTGCAGAGTCAAACCAAGCTGCACTGAGTCAAATCAAGCTGTGCTGGTTTGTTCTCCATCACCAGTTTTGCTGTAGAGAGTTGAGCTAAGCAGGGCAATGGAGTAGGACTAAGTCAACTGTGCCCCACCTCCAATCAGGCCGGGGGCGTTGCATTACCTTGACCAACCCCTAACAAGCATCCGCTCCCCCCTAAAATTGATGCTCAATTCATGTCTGTACGGAAAGCTGAGAGAAAGACATTTTTAAAAATCAGTGTGTTGAGCTCTCAGTACTTCTAACAGAATCTCTTTCAATTCATCTCCCTAGATTTAGGGATCAAGTTTGCAGACCGAAAACTTGATCCCTAACTGCACGATAACAACACATTGCAGTATATGCCTCCAGCAAGAAACCTCCATCAAAAAGCCACAAATAATGTTCTGAACAGCACCAAACTTGAGCTACAGGGTCGCAGCACATTGTTCGAGGCATCATATGTCTGCTAGCTTAGCCAGATTTCTATTGTAAAGTGAACACATCTCATCACTTTCCTGCCGCAGCTTCCTGTTGTAGGGAAGTCCCTTTGAGTCGATTACCAAGTGCAATTAGAAATTCTCAGTTCCGCTCTTTTCCCTGTCAGCTCTCGATAATAACTGTTATAAGCTGGTAGGCAAGACACATATGAACTTTGATTGCATTTCCATGAAGTAATAATCATACATTTTCATCCTTGAGCTGTGGATTACTGCACTCAGTAATCGGCTTGTAGGGTTTCCCCACAACAGGAGGCTGTGGCAGGAGAGTGGTGAGTTGTGTTCACTTTACAATAGCAATCTGTCTAAGCCAGCAGAGGTTTGATGCCTCGAACTATGTGCTGCGACCCTATTTGTACTGTTGCTGAAGTTTGGTGCTGTTTTTAGCATTATTTGTGGCTTTTTAATAGCAGTTTCTTGCTTGAGGCATATACTGCAATGTATTGTTATCATGCGGTCATTTCTTAGGTTGCTAAAACTACGTAAGCTAGTGGTCTGCAAACTTGATCTCTCGGGGGGGTCTTACTTGGTGTCACAGTGTGTTAGACCGTGGATTAAACTTACACCGGAATATCTAAGTTACTGCTGGTGTAAAATGCAAAGTTTCCTATGTTGCTGCTTTATCATAAAAGATTTTAAATTATTAAATAACATGGGGCTTTTATTGGAAGTTTATAGAAAATTAAACATGTTTGTAACGGAATTATCAGAGCCACTTGTTAGCGGTGGTTCTTTAATAATACTACAGAGATCATCGTATCATTGGTTTAAGACATAGTTTCAATTGTGCTGCATGGCTTGTCAGTTGGTGGATTTACATCTAGCGTAGTATTTCATTACATATTGGTTTAAAATCCCAAACAGAATAAAAATACTCCATATAAACACCTCAATCAGGCTCTGACTGAACAAAATTTCAGTCCGTTGCAGAGGAGTAGGTTCAACCTTTTCATAATCTGATCTGAATAAAAATTGTCCCACGCAAAATAACACAACGTGCCTGTTTTCTGAAATGGGCACGTACTACGAGGTCCATGAGAGAATTAAAAAATTAAGGAAGCCAGGATGGATGTAACATCGTTTCTGTGCATGTCACACAGTTGTTCAGATTAAACTTGTTGTTCCAAACACCAGACTCACTAATTCCATTCCATGTTAACAGCTGACCTGAAATCTTCAGAATGATCAGAATTAGAATCAGAATGATATTAATTGGAATGGTGTGTATGCTTGGCCCAGGGAACTTGAGCAAACAGCCCCTCTCCACAGGAACACCACACACACCACCATGGCGTAGAAATTTGGAGGGAATAGACAAAATGTGCTGCAATATTTATGATAGGATATGGAAGAAAAGTCATAGTGGATCACAGCATTTGTGTATTTTGTGTTTTATTGTTGTTCAAAAGTAGACTATTTGGCTAAAAAATGCATAACCTCTGAGGCTGGGTGGGGTCAGAAAAACAGGAGTGACTACAGTGGCATGCCACTGAGCAGTTCCTCCCAATGATGTCATCATCCACACAATGTTTCACTATCATCATCGTGTCAATTCAGTCAACATTAACCTACCCAAAATGGGACTGAGACTATTCACTTCAGTGAAAAGAAAGAGACTGTCTATTAAGAAATGTCACAAAACCACATACTTTTACACTTAATTTGTTCAATCTTCCAAGAAAATTCAGTCACATTCATAACTGGTTAAAACCAAAGTGACTAGTGCGCTGGTGACAGCTGAAGTGTGTATCAATGATCTTTTTTGAGCAATTTGCATAGCTTAACATTCGGGGAAAGGTAGTCGACTTGATATGATATAACCTTCTCCGGTTTATGCGGTGAAGTGGGTGCAGAACAGCTTAAATCAGCAGAACTCCAAGACAGAACATAGTGGTCCCAGGCTATTTTTATGAAACTTGCCAAGAACTGTGCACTTCTCCAGGGAGGTTTGGCTTTGATTGTTGGCAATACTAACAGCAGACTGCAATGAACGAACTGTGAGATATGACACATTTCTAAATTGTACTCTGAACTCTTGATCTGGTGGGGTTTTTGGTTCAGGCCGCATGAAGTACATGTGGTTCAGGGCCGGATCTGGCACCCCTTAAACTTTCAGCCAACTCACAGCTGAGTTCTTATGAGCTGTCAATTCCTTTTGATCCGCTGCGTCTTCTGCTTCAGAACGTATCTGTCTCACCAAATTAAACCCGCTTCCCACTTGCTGCTCTATGCCAGTGCTCTGTACATCAGTGAATGAGTACGCACAGCAATAATTCAGTTGCAGGAATCATATTTGTAAATAGAGATGCATAATCAAATATTCTCATGGACTACTGGAGATGGAAGTGTTTATTCGACAGTGGGTTTAATTGTAGCCCCGGTCTTGAGCTGATTAACACTTCAAATTTATGACTGGAGCATCTGTGTTTACTACTGTACAGTACGTATAAAGAGAGAGGATGCAGGTGGATCCACTCATGGTGCTGATTAATCCTTAAACTGTGTGGTAATGTGAAAGTATATTAACTCTCCAATATACCAAGCCCAGTGGACATTCAAATTCACGTCTTGCATGCTATTGAGCAGTACACATCCTGAAATGTCCTTGTGCAATTGAGCTCAGCCTGTGGATGTCTTGTGGTTTACCTCAGGAGAAGTTGAGGTTAAAATGGAGAACAATTTTCTTTGCCTTGCGGACAAGATAGTGTGTGATCACCCTGCATTGTGTAGATGGCATTCCCAGGGATGTAAAATGTCTCTATTGTATGGAGGCAGATTCGTTAATCCAGTAAACAATTAGAATCCAAAGGTATTTATTTAAAGAAACACAACGGATATTTAACATGCCATTGTCCATAAATCTCATTAGAAGACCAAATATACATTAAACATGTGGGGCTACAACCACTGACTGTACGAAACAGTGGACAGAGCCAACATGACATCATCCATAACTTCTCAAAAATCAGAATAATCTACGCTTAACTTCCGACTAATCAAATATGGGCAAAGATGAGCGTGGATGGAGCTGAAGCAGGCTTAGTTAGTTAAACAAGCCAACCGAGCTGGAAGCTACCTAGTTAACACTTAAAAAACTGACTGCGTTCACAAAGAAAGATTAGCTTTTTTCCCCTTGGACCGAGGGTTTATATGCCACAAACAGCCAGACTACCTTTTACATTATCCGCAAGATAGCAAGCAGCTGGCACTGAGGGTGTGTTAGTGTTCGATCTGAGCAAAGTTACACTCACTATATACTTTGCTTCTCTCTGTCATCCCGCAGTGTCTTTTCTTTTCCCATCTCCTGTCTATAAATTCATGAAGCATAGTAACAATATTTTGCCTTCATTCATCAGTCAGATAAGATGTATAGTACATTACAGTGGATTTCAGGACCTCTGTGGCTAATTAATTTATGTCTTGGTGTTTTGCTCAGAAGCTCAGGGCTCCGGCTGTCTCCTGGAGATCTCGCCAGCTCAAGTTGCATTCTACCAGTTAACACTCATTAACGAGTCACTCATTAATCCAAAACACCTTCCTCCGTCCCTCCACACCACTAATCCAATTAACCACAGAGAAGAACAAAGACATCAGCAACTGAAATGAGCTGTGGTTGAAGCCTTAGCTAGCTGTCACTCAAAGCAGCCGTGCCCATTATTATGCATAGCTTTTAGTTTGAGTTTTATAGGAAAAAAAACAAACAAAAAAAACATCCACATACAGTTTTCATTAAGGGTTACACTAGGTATAGATACAACAACTGATTTTCATCAGGCAGGCTATAAACAGTGGCTTCATTTATAAGCGAGTTTCCCGCTTGGCTCCAATTGCCGATTATTTTCATCAATTAACCTACTGATTATTTTCTTGATGAACAGATTTATGGTGCTGTCTTCACAAAAATGTGCTTGTACTATATGATAATAAATGAACAATAGCTCATTATCAAATAAGTTACTGAATTAATTTGTCCTATGAACACTCGCTATAGTTTATTTTTGAATAAATCCCACATACACTGTTGCTGAAAACAGTATATACACAAATAATAACTTTATAAATACAGAAATAAATATAGCCTCATCTAATTTGCTGAATGTCATTATATTTAGCAGTTTTCAGTGTAAGTGACAAGATTTATGTCTTACGCAGCATGCTGCCACACAGCAAACAAAGTCAGAGGTTTGGTTCTCAGCTGGGGCAGGGCCTCTCTGTGGGTGATCCATTTTCCCCCCACCTTAAAAATGTATATTAAGTTCATTCACCTGTCAAAGGCTCTGACCAAGGCACTAAATAGAGCTGAAGGTGATCCCTGGGCACTGTACGAAGGCTGCCCACTGCTCCTCGGGGATAGTTAAATGCATAGACCAAGTTTCACTACATTTTTATCCATAATGTTGTACCAGGTACATTGATAGTAACGTTTTTGGTTTATTTTATTGCCAGCACCAAAAAAATGACTACTCTATTTGTGACTGATCTGAGTTGCATCTGCACAGACACCATCATGGGTATACAAAACAACGGTACATAAGCTGTCTTCATCACTTTCATCAGAAAAGATGGTATGATCGTCAATGTTTGTGACTGTTTTTGTAAAAAAATCTCATGACACATTCATCGGAAACAGATGAAGCGACAAAAGGCATCTGAGAAAACACAACTTGGGAAAAATAAATTCTACAGGACTTATTGTTTAAACTTTGTTTTTTTTTCTAATATTATGCTTCAGGCACTCTTGGGAGGATTATGCTGAATTCCTTTGATGTTCCATTAGACAGTCAAGATTCAAGATGTTTGCAACTTGTCTGTTTTATGTCCAATGATTCATTAACATCTCTGGGAAACGGGCTGAGGCCAAATTTAGCATTTACCACCTGCTGTGTAGGAGCCGGGTTGCCAGTCGCAGATAAGGTCAGACAAAAATACGTTAGTTTTAACTTTTTAACATAACTTTTTTAAGTACATCAAAGTGTGCAATACTGAAATGGGGGGTGTTGCCTCCGTCAATTTTTAGAATTTCCTGAAAGCCAAAAATGATGCCATCTTCAAACAGATTGGGCAGATGTGCAGCAGGAAAAGGACAGAATTTAATAGCTTTTAACGCTTTCATCCTCTGACATACCCAAATTACATGCATAAACTTTTGTTTTTGAGCATTAGGTTTAGGGAATATGGATGGATTTGTTAAAAACTACTTCAGTACAGTAAAGTTAAACAAACATTGTCATAGTAGTTACAATAAGTAACATTTGAATAAGGTAATATAGAAACAGCACAACAGCACGTGGGGTTGGAAATGGGAAACGCATAGCAATGTCCAGTGTGAAAATAACAAAGTGCAGAGCCATACAACAATGTGTAGTATAGATTTTTTTTATATAGAGTAATTGAAAAGAGTTCAAATTAATTATAATGCATAGCTTTATTCAACTTCTGAATCATATTGATTTCAGTCATGATTAAAAAACCAGCTTCTTTTTTTTGGAGATATTATTTCGGAAAGCCTTATTCCACCACAAAACAGTCATGATATATTCATAAGCCTAATGGAACTGAAAGCAGAAATGTATCATATCATTTTATAGATGACTTGTTTGTCATAGGTTATTTAATTGCAACATGAATCTCAAAGCAATGGATGACTCTTTTTCTAAGGAAACTGTTATTCTCTGTGAATGGCTCATATCCACAATGGAATTCAAAGATACATGTTCGACATAGTAACCCATTTGAGAATATTGGTTAATGTGACTCAAAGATGCTATATTTAACATTATCACACATTAACAGTAGTGGTTTTGTACGTACAAGTTGGTGTGGGAAATGTTTCCACATGCCACCACAGTAATAATATAACAGCATTTTACCACAGTCAGACAAACACCATAATGTGGGTTTCCGGCTGGACAGTGCATGTTTTCCAGCAAGTGACATATCAGTTTACTCTCACCTTGACAGGCCAGCTGCCCCCCAACACATGACAAGATCACATTTGTAGGAAAGTGGCTGCTTAATATTGCAGCAGCGCACTACTGTTTTATGTTCCTGCTGGCCGGTAATGGAAAGCAAAGCCTCAGTTTGACTTTGTTGCTCTGGGTTGTGATGTGAGGCATTACAGTGTTTTCTGCTATGCAATGTTTTGAGTAGAAAACTGATTCCATGAAGTGATTTAGAAAGGCTATTATCATTATGCCTTGGTTATGCTATCATCACATCTCAAACACGGCATTATTTCTTTGTCACTGTATCAGCCTATGGGCATGTTATGGGGAAATGTAACCTAAGGAATTTAATTTTAAACACCTGAGGAATGCATCATAGTCAGCATCAGAGAATGTTATAATTGATGTGCTCTTTAGGAGTGTAATGAGCCATACAGTCATGGCAAAGTCAATTTAAAACATTGTTTCCATCATTTAAAGTTGTGCTATGCTGTGTCAGTGCAAAGGCAATTTTGAGAGACACTGTTCTTGTGGATTATACATGCATGCAGGGTTATTGGTTATTATTATCTAATTCAATGTTATTTGACCCTAGGTATATGGTTTTAATGTGTAATGAGCTGTTTTAGGTCTGCAAGTAATCATTATTTTCATTGTAAGTTAATCTGTGGATCAGTTAATGAATTGCTCGATGAGTTGTGTGGTCTATACGTCAGAAAATGGTGTATGTGTGTATGTAAGTTTTGAGTTGTATTTCCATAAGCCTGAGATGAAGTCCTTAAATGTCTAAAGTTGTCCACAACCCAAAAGTATTCAGTTAACTGTCATGGAGAAATACAGCATCCCAGAGATATTCACATTAAAAAGCTGAAATCAAAGAATTATGAAAACTAGTTGATTAATCACTGCACCTCTATTTTTATAAGAGTCAACAGTGACCCTATAGGCTATGTAGAAGATGTAGAAGTTTGTCCAAACTAGTATGGCTCCAGGGCCCAGATGCTATCGTAGCAAACCATCCCCATGGTAATATCTCAGTAATTATTATTATACATCAGAGGTATGATCAATGATCAATCTATTGAGCTCATATTGAAACCAACTTGTTTCACAGTTCAGAATCAGGGAAGGGAAGGGTTCCATAGTAAATAAAAAGTAGTAAGTTTGTTCTTCATGAATGATAAAAAAACAAAGTCTATAAATGCAACTCCGTGTGACATTTTCAAGCATGCGTGAGGGATGCACATTCTCACTGCACATTCTTTCTTTATAAATACCAGGTTATGCATGGGAAAAGGTGTACGCATTGTTTATGCATCCAACCCAGAGTTTGTGCCTGGCCATACCTAGTCCTATTCATATTTGTCCTTTGCTAGTTATCCTAATACCTTCCTCACTGTCCTCACTTCAGTGCTGGCGGCATGCTTGTGACAGTCAGTCCTATACATGAGTCTGCCTCCTGGCCTGTGCTCAGGACTGAAAAAAGGCCAGTTGCAGTAAGCCGCTTGTTGTGTGGTATAGTTGTCTTCAAAATCTTCTGCAAAAGCAAAAAAGACTTTTTCACATCAGGTGAGAGATCTGCAACATTATTACAATATTGTTATCACGACAGACATTCTTTTAATGTGATAAGTTGGCTTTGCGAAATAACAATAATGTTTTTGGATATAACAAGTGAAAAACAAATACTGAATAATTAAAGTGAATAATTTGGTATCCATTACCAGTTCCAGTTAACTTGAAAACAAACTCACAATATGCTGTCGTACTGATGTGATATTAAACATGATAAACGTGTCTGTGCTTCTGAGAGATATTCATGAGAATAAACAGAGTTCTGACTTGAGACAGATAAATGAAGACTGTTTGTGAACAGCTGTCTTTGTTCATGCTTTTAGCAAACACTAGGTGAAACTGGCTTTTTGTTTCTTTACGAATTTCAGTTTGAGCTTAAATGATGCTGATTGCATATCTACCTTTAATGACAGCCAGTATCACTGCTTCAGCGGGCCCTTATTTAATTGATACAGGACACATTACCATTCTATTTTCTCATTTTGTTCCTATCCTATTTATTTTTCCCAGCAGAGTAATAACCTACTGCAGGTACGCATTTGTAAAAGTTACAGTAGCTCATGGAACATGTCTAAAAATTGGCATGGTATAATCAATTTAAAGTTATAGTGACTGTGTCGATTCAAATGAACACAAACTGATGCCTCTGTCACTACTGCTTAGCATTTTAATGCAGATAGCATAACATTAGACATTGGAAAAGGAAACAGACTGTGATAGAATCTCTTATTTGAAATGTAAGATCAGCACTGGTGAAATACGGCACCAGTTCAACGTGTCAGTCATTAAATAAAATTATTTCTGAATCTGTGCTTTCTCAGGATCTCAGGTATCACAGCAACAAACAATAGAAGTGGTATAAAATGTAAATGTATATGTAATGTATATTACATTGTATACCACTTCTATTGTCTGATAGAGGATATGATATGACACAAGTCTGTGTTAAAATAAATAACTATATTTTGGTGAGTTGTGTACACTATCTCAACTGTTTTCAAGAGTGTTCAAACCAGAGAAATTCACAGTAACAGTGTGTTTCAAAAAAATCTTAAACAAAATGAGACTAAACTTTTAGTTAGTTTTTTTTTTTTCTTTTCAATTTAAGTCTGTAAACATTTGTGTAAGCATTAGATAGATTTTCAAGAGTAAGGGTGATTGTTTAATGGTGTGTTCACCAACATAGAAGCACAGTTTCACCTAATTTCTTGTGTGTGTGCGTTTATTCACCCCCTACGAAGCGGATTACTTTACTGTCCATTAGCTGCAAACAAGTGGCAGATGGCACAAAACAAATGTTTGTGTGTCTATGTCATCAACCCCTCACTAAACTCAGCACTCACCAGAGACTCAGGTTCATTTTCTTCCCTCCAGCTCCAGTCAGCAGTCAACGTTTCTGACTGTAAACACCTGACAGCGGAGGTCACCTCCATTGATCCATTGATAAGTCACAATCTTGAACTTCAAATTAAATAATGGGATTGTTGTTGATGCTGCCACACCCCCATGTCACATCTGGTGGCTTGCCAAGCAAAAAAAACAAAAAAACAAAAAAAAAACACACGGTAACTTAACTGTTGAAGTGCTGCGAGTCAACCTCCTCTAACTTAGCTACTAGCTAAGCCAGTAGCTATTAGCAACAGCCAGCCAAACGATAGCATGGTGTTACACCTTTCCTGTTCGGCTTGAACCGTCTCCTCTTTCACTGAAGTTCTTAATAAATGTTTTAAATTTGACAATGTAGTGTGGTACATTGCGAACAAAGGTCAGATATTATATTACATAAAAGTCTAGTCTAAAAATGGCATAGCAACCTGCGCTTCAAAAAAAAATCAATGTAAAAATCGAGAATTGAATCGAACTGTGACCTTAGAATTGAAAATGTAATCGAATTGAGAATTTGGAGAATCGTAACGCCCCTATTGATCACTGCTGCAGTCCAATTGAGTCAAGTAAAGATACATCCCAAAAGTTAAAAAAAGCTGAGCTTTCCTCTTCTCAGTAAATGGCTTCGGATCAGAGCAGAATCTGTTACTCTGAGTGTTTACTCGTCCAGGAGGTCTGGCTTTGCACAGAATCTCTGAACGGCTAAATCCACCTTCTGGACTTAGCCTCCTTGTACTTCAGTCATATATACTGTGACATGTTCACTGTCATCAGGTTAGGTCTGTGAGGGCGTGCAATTGCAAGACTAACATAGGCTGCTGACATATTAAAGCCTAAAGACCAAAATTATAAAAGGCATTATGATTGCTTCTATAGTTTGAACTTCAGCGTTGAAGTCCAGACATTTGGATGCAAGAGCTAGCCAGCTACAGTCTTAGCAACTGAGTAGGGGTTCTGCCCCATCGCTCTGCTCGGCTCTCCCCATACGCCATTCGACAAATGTCTTTTGCTTTGTGATATGATGTTGGGTCTTGGGCAAAAGTGAAACATGCTAAAAACTAGTAATGCAACAATACTTTGAAATACATTTTACTGTAAAAGGGCACATAGAACATAGAATAAGAACATAACATCCTTGATAGAGGAAATAAAATGTCAAATGTGGTACACAAAATTATATATAATATATAATTATAAAAAAAAAAAAAAGACCTAGTCTAGTTCACATGTGGGAAGAATGCTCACTGCAACATTAGACAATGGCAATTGCAAACAGAATTAAAGCTGCAGGCAGCGATGGAAAGGCCCTCGCAGTCCACACGTGTCAGGACATGCTGCTGTTGGGATGTGCCACATAGATGTATTGTATTAGAGATTACCAACGCTTTGTGTTTTGAGCAAAATGTACGGGAAGTTGTTATTATAAGGGTTAGGGTTAGGTAATAACTTGAGTAATGTTTGGAATATAAAAAAAAAATCAAAAAAGTAGACTTGCGACATTTTGCAAATTTCCGTAAAAAAAAAAAAAAAAATCAGATATTCAGCGAAAGCGTGGATATAGCCAAAACGCACTTTCCTTGATTATAGCACCACCTAGTGGTGGAAATGAAGGGTGACAATAGATTATGACATTTTTGGGCACGTGTGATGTATATTCCAAGTTTGGTGAGTTTCGGGGTATGTTCAGGCAGTGGAATCATTTGGGATGAAAAAGTGGTCATTCGAAAAACAATAGGGACCTTGCAGGTCGAGACCTGCTCTGGCCCTAATAAGCCTTCTAAGGCAAAAATGTATGTCACCTGAAGTGTAACTATTCACATGCCAGCCACCCATTATCAGGTACACCAGTGCTTAGTTGTTTAGTTACAATCACATAACTGCCTATACTCAGTGTTCACAATCTATTTCCATTCGAGCAGCATGAAGAACTGTGTGATTACATCTAGAGAATGTTCTGAATGCCCAACAGATACAGAGGAAAATGTGACACATGAAACATATTATTATTACACAACACAGGCATGTAGTTCCTACTCAAATTCATGACTTATCATGCTGTATTGAGCGCTGAGAGGAACAGTCCAGGAACAGTCCAGGAAAAATTATATTTAACAGTTATTTTTACAATTTTGCACTTATTTTAGATCTGTACAACAAACTTGAATGCGGGTATACTATGTGTTAAAGGATCCACAGCAGCTAAACAGTCAAGAAAACTGAACTTGGGATTAAAAAAATGTTGGAGATATGGGGAGAAAGACAGTGAGAGCCTGTGAGAGAGAGAGATGGGGCCCATGACAAGGTTGTCATGGAGACTCGACCTGACCTAATTAGACTATAATCAGTATAATCTGGACCTGGTCTGACTACGGTCCTGGGTCATGTCTCCCTTCCTCAGAACCAAGTGGATCTGCAAAGACCTCTTATCTGCTTGTTATCATTAGTATGGACAGTCTGCTGGGTAGTTCCATCAGTTCATTGGCAGAAAATTACACTGAATAACATTACAATATCAAATTAAGATGATATTTCATGTGTCCCTTCCTCTTACTCTCAGTGGCCCACAGATTAACTTCCCAACCAAATTGTATGAATAAATGTTGCCAATGTACTGTATTTCCTTATGTTGCTCATGTAATTAATGATTCTTTCGGTTCAGTTTTCATGTTTTGGCTTAAAATACATGTTTCGCCAAAATCATGGTTGATAATTGTCCTGGAGTCTCTTTAAAAATATCGAGTAGTTTCACACTTACAAGTGTAACCAGTTTGGCAGCCTTCTTACCTGTAACACCACCACCATGGCTTCTCCCTCCTGCAAGGTCAGGTGATAACGTACAAGGTAATTTATTTGTCATTGTACATCATAATGCATAATGAAATGCAAGTTTGTAAACTCCTTCATGATACACAATAAGAGAACATATATACAGTTATTTATATACAGCAGGGGTTCCCAAACTTCAGAGTGCCATGGCCCACTTTAAAATCTGAAAATCTCTTGTGGCCCACCCAACAACTCTTATCAACATACAAGACTTAAGACAAATGAAATCCCTTGTTTTATTTCATGAACAGAGCAATACATTACCATGGCAATAACATGCACATAAATAATTCATCTAAATGCACGTAACAATTTGTACAGTAACCAATTTAATTCAATATCAATATGAAGAAAAACAGGCAGAAATGATCGTTGAATGTTGAATCAGGCCAACACTTGCACTTTTTCAACACATGCAGTCTGATGCAGTTACTACAATCCATCACAGCTGGGCTGCCGTGTAATATTCTGAGGCATTCAATGACACAAAAGTGCTCTCACTCACCTGCATCTCACCTAAATTAGGAAATTAATAGTACCAAACAGTGAACTGTCAAGGCCATATCATGGCTGTTTAACATTGAATAAAAAGTGTAGGCATACACATGTAAAATCAGCCCAACAATAACAAAACGAAGCAGAAAAAAACAAAATACTATTTGAACGTTGAATCAGACCAATACTTGAATTTCTTACAACGCATGCATGCTCATTACAGTCCATCATAGCTGGACCATTTAACAAAGTGCTGTTACACACACACAAGTCCATCTTGACATTAACCCAATACCTAGTCCAGTCTCTGAGAAACCACTCAATATACTGGTTCTGAGCCACACGTTAGGTAACGTTACACTGTGTTGACTGCAGCTCACCTAATGAGAGGGGTGATGCTGCAGCATAGCAGCTGTCAAGGTTTTGATGTCTGGCTGAATAGTGGTCAGCTTTAGGCAGAGATCCGGTTCAACATCCAGTGTATTCCCGTACTTTGTCTTTAAAGCCACAAGTGCTGAAAATCCAGTTTCACACAGATAGGTGGTAGTAAAAGGGATCAGAAACATCAGTGCCTTGTTAGACAGATCAGTATATTCTGGTTACACATGCATCCAGAAATGTGCCAGGTGCTTCGTGTGAAGATACGTTTCAGAGAAGTATCACAAGATAACTCCATGAAGCTGTCCTGCTCCCTGAAGCTGAGACCTGCGATAGCATCCTCAATTTGGGGGGTGAATGGATTCTGTATCCAGCTGTGTTGCTCGCTGAGCACAGGGAAGTATTCCCGGAGCTGCATCTTCAGGGTTTTCAGGTGCTCGCTAATTGCACCTGCCGCGGAGGCCGGGATCTGCCTCTTCTCTTTGGTGACAAAATCACACAGATTGTCCAAGGACTTGTTGTTCTGACCCACTCTTAGGTCCCACAGCTTGAGCTTCCTTATGGTGGCTTCTATCTTACTGTCTCACATGGTTGCTGTTTTTCGTTTTTCCTTGGAGAGATAGATTGAGTCCGTTTAAATAGCTGAAAATGTTGGCCAAATAGGCCAACTTGCACGGCCACTTGAAGTCACAGAATCGATCTGAAAGTTCAAGCCAGGAGTATACGTGAAATGTTATGACTTTGAGTCGAGTGAGCACTTCGCCGCGTGAAAGCCACTGGACTTCAGTGTGCAGGAGAAGCTGCTGGTGGTCACTCCCCACCTCCTCGCACAATATGGCAAAAAGGTGTGATTGCAGTGGTCGACTTTTGATAAGGTTGACTGTTGTCATAGCTTCATCCCCAGCTGTAACCAGCGGAATCACGTCTTTGACCCTTTTCACAACTCCAGTCAGTCTCCCCACCATGGCCCGTGTTCCATCAGTGCTTAGTCCCACACACTTTTCCCAGTCTATTTCATTTGAAACCATGAATTAATTCAGTGTCAAAAATGGTTTCTCCTCCCTGATGGTGTGTGGCTTCACGGTCTGGGCGATCAACTTTGCCACTTGGTCGGAAATCACCACCGCCTTGGCGTTTTCACTCCCAGTGACTTAAGTGGATTCAACTGCTTTTCTGCGGCTCTGATACTCTCTCAACTTGTTTTCGAAAAAATCTCGAGGCTTTGATAAATATTGTCCATGCTTTGTTTCTAGATGTCAGCGGAGCTCGCATGGTTGTTTGGAGCACCTCCGAGCATAACACACAGACAGGCAGCAGGTTGTCTTCTGGTCCAACACTGGTAAATCCAGGCAATAGGTGCTCACTTGAGTACTTTCGACAAGCCTTTCTTTTTGTTTTTTGTTTTTTTTTCATTTTGGGTCATTCCACATTGGGTCAATGGCCCACCGGGACGATGCCCGGTATGCCAGATGGCCAGTCCCCCCCTGAGGCCTAGTCTAGCCAAATAGGGTTCTCATTGGCTCGGCGTGGATACATACACTATTACTATTACTCCCAATCTTAACATGTTAGATTAATAGTGGCGAGTACTGACATTGAGGTTTACGCTGATTATGATAATGTATTATTAGGTGTTTTCTTACATGGAAATGATGACAACAACGTGCTGTGATCACAGTTCACGGCCCCTTGGCCTGTTGTTCAGCAGATACCAGTGTTAGCATAAACAGATACCCACAAAAAAGAGCAGTAAAAGCTGTGCCGATATGTTTGTGTCACCTTTGTCCGTGCTAATATGATTGTTGCATTAACAGAGTTGTTTAGTTATGTATTCATTAGATTAGGTAAGGGATGAGAGCTTGGCAGATACAGTGAACTGGGCACTAACACTCTCAGTCTGTGGCGGTGTAGACAGGCAGTACTGTTGACTACCACTTAACCTTGTGAAGAAGTTGTGTTTTGTTGTCAGATTAAGGGAAAGATCATTCTTTGGGTTGTACTAACTTAGTTCAGTCATGACACTTGCCTAAGTTACTTAAAAGTCAGTTACTTAATTTAATCATGTCATATTACATAAATTACATCATTCACATATGTATGCTTATTTGCGTAACATTACAAGTCAATCTTTAGTCATGATCAATCTTGGGTCATCCATTGTATGACCTATTTAAGCATCACCGCCATCCCCTGACTTAGACATTTCTTGCACTTTATACTGCACTAGAGGAGTGATTTAAGAAGTGACAAGAAATGTGAACATAGTAGACACATAGTGTCAGACTTAGAGGCATAGATTTAAAAATTGAGCTTGCCCTTGCTGGTCTGCATTATTACGAACCGCGGCTGCTGACCTACTGTTCTTACATAATTCTCAAGAACTTCCTTGAGATATGAGAGCATTTCACTTTTTCAGAGTTGAAGTGACATGCCATCAATTTCCCTCATTGGATCATTACAGTTTAATCTGGTCTTATCCAACCAAATGGAAGTGATTAACGAGAGTAAAAATGTGTTAAATGTTGTGACCTTTTGACCTTGATGAATGATGGACTCATGGAAGACATGCAAGAAGTTCTCAGCAAGTCATCAGAATCAGCTACAAAACCAGATGTATTTCGTTACATTTTATTTAGTGAAATATAACAAAGATTAACCCAAAGGCAGCACCAATGGAAGGCTTTGCATATCAGTTGACCTGATGAGGAAGGAACGAAAGAAAGAAAGAAAGAAAGAAAGAAAGAAAGAAAGAAAGAAAGAAAGAAAGAAAGAAAGAAAGAAAGAAAGAAAGAAAGAAACACACTTGACATGACAGATGGGTTTGTCTTTTCAGCTGCATACTGTACATGCTCTTTACAAGTGTATATACATAGCAAATGGCACAGTGTATTCTGACACCTTTCTATCAGAGCCAGCATTAACTGCTTCAGCAATTTTAGCACTTATTAACACTACATCAGCTGAATTTCAGAGGGTTATGATTTAGTCCTTCACTGTTCCATTCATTGTTTTGCCTTGCTTGCTCATGAATTGGCTTATTTGGGGCTGGAATCATAGTGATAGACGATTCTGAAGAATGTAATACCAAGAGTGTCTGTGCCATTTGCCTACCTTTGGTGTGTGTTGAATGTGTTTTTTTGTTGCTTCAAGCTGTTTTTCCAAAGAAACAACACTAATGGTGTAATGATTGCATACTGGCCATTATCAAACTGACACTGCACACTTAAAGCTGTCTCTGCCTACACCCACCATTGTAATGATGAAGAATCCGTGACATGTGCTCCGAGGCTGCCCACCAGTTATCTGTTTCTCATGATTAATTGTGACAAGGCAAGAGCATCCATTTGGTGTACATAGTAGCCAGTACCCATGACCTTGAATAGATGAATACTGAGCGAATAATTATGAATAATTTATGGTAATAATGTGTTGTATTATAGAATGCATTGTACTTATAGAGCATTAACACTTAAAGTGTTTTCACCATATGCAGCTGAACCTGGTGGTTCTGGTGAGTTGTTTGATCAAACAAAGTTTCTCAGGAAGGTGAAGGACGATTTAAAAAGGTCAGCCATGATCTATGCAAATATGCACAACATGATAGCAGAGTAGTGGCTCGATTGTTTCAACTAATTTAAACATTCTGCCAGATGCCGTTGCACAGAATGTAGTCCATTGGATGCATTCTCACAAAAGTCCCCCAGTATTATTTGTTTTAATATTAGTTGCATTTGACAGAAATGAAACTGTGTTTTTGTCACACTTGATGGAAACAGATGGCAGCCATCCACAGATAGAAATTAACTGAAATAGAATAATGCCCACTTCCTATAATTTTCTTTTTTTTTAAATCCATCATACATTTGGAGTCAAGTGGTGAAGGAAGTATTCAGATCTTTACATGGTATGTCAATATTGTGTTCACAGCGTCATACTGCCTAGGGGTGGGTGGATCAATCCAAATATCGAAAGTATCGATACCAAGGTGAGTATTGGTATCGGATTGATACTAGCATGATGAGCTTGATATATATTTTTTTTTTGATAGTTCCTCTTCTGTAAGTTCAGTAAATCACTTGTATTTTTTCACAGAGTTTGTCCGAGTGCAGTGTCTCTCTCAGTCCTTAGGCACATCACTCCTCTTCACCTCTCTCACTCCGCTCACTCAAGTTCACTGTAACTGAAACTCATAAATATATGCTTATATTAAAATATATAGCCTACCTCAAACCTGAAGAGTGAATATGGGAGAATATGATAACCCTTTTGTGTATCTGTTGAAGGAACATTAGTATTCCTATTTAGACTACATGCAGATAGGTTATAGATTTAATTATGTTAAATATTGTTTTCTTATTTGGCTAAAATCTTTGTCCTGTGTTTTATCATTATCATAATCATGGTCAACTAATTTAAGGCAAAAGTACAAAATCATTCAAAGATCAGGAATTTTCAAGTAAAAAGTATCAGCATCGGTATCTGCAATACTGGCCCTGTAATTACTTGGTATCGGATCAATACCAAAATTTTCAGTATCGCCTACACCTTATACTGCCCTCACAAATCAGTTATTGCAGGTTTAAATAAAAGTGACAATACTGTGTTGTGAAAATACTTGAATACAAGCATAAACAGATACCCACAAAAAAGAGCAGTAAAAGCTGTGCCGAAGTTTGTGTCACCTTTGTCCGTGCTAATATGATTGTTGCATTAACAGAGTTGTTTAGTTATGTATTCATTAGATTAGGTAAGGGATGAGAGCTTAGCAGATACAGTGAACTGGCCACTAACACTCTCAGTCTGTGGCGGTGTAGACAGGCAGTACTGTTGACTACCACTTAACCTTGTGAAGAAGTTGTGTTTTGTTGTCAGATTAAGGGAAAGATTATTCTTTGGGTTGTACTAACTTAGTTCAGTCATGACACTTGCCTAAGTTACTTAAAAGTCAGTTACTTAATTTAATCATGTCATATTACATCAATTACATCATTCACATATGTAAGCTTATTTGGATAACATTACAAGTCAATCTTTAGTCATGATCAATCTTGGGTCATCCATTGTATGACCTATTTAAGCATCACCGCCATCCCCTGACTTAGACATTTCTTGCACTTTATACTGCACTAGAGGAGTGCTTTAAGAAGTGACAATAAATGTGAACATAGTAGACACATAGTGTCAGACTTAGAGGCATAGATTTAAAAAACTGAGCTTGCCTTTGCTGGTCTGCATTATTACGAACCCCGGCTGCTGACCTACTCTTCTTAGATGATTCTCAAGAACTTCCTTGAGATATGAGAGCATTTCACTTTTTCAGAGTTGAAGTGACATGCCATCAATTTCCCTCATTGGATCATTGCAGTTTAATCTGGTCTTATCCAACCAAATGGAAGTGATTAACGAGAGTAAAAATGTGTTAAATGTTGTGACCTTTTGACCTTGATGAATGATGGACTCATGGAAGACATGCAAGAAGTTCTCAGCAAGTCATCAGAATCAGCTACAAAACCAGATGTATTTCGGTACATTTTATTTAGTGAAATATAACAAAGATTAACCCAAAGGCAGCACCAATGGAAGGCTTTGCATATCAGTTGACCTGATGAGGAAAGAAAGAAAGAAAGAAAGAAAGAAAGAAAGAAAGAAAGAAAGAAAGAAACACACTTGACATGACAGATGGGTTTGTCTTTTCAGCTGCATACTGTACATGCTCTTTACAAGTGTATATACATAGCAAATGGCACAGTGTATTCTGACACCTTTCTATCAGAGCCAGCATTAACTGCTTTAGCAATTTTAGCACTTATTAACACTACATCAGCTGAATTTCATAGGCATAGATTTAAAAATTGAACTTGCCCTTGCTGGTCTGCATTATTACGAACCCTGGCTGCTGACCTACTCTTCTTAGATGATTCTCAAGAACTTCCTTGAGATATGAGAGCATTTCACTTTTTCTGAGTTGAAGTGACATGCCATCAATTTCCCTCATGGGATCATTACAGTATGTACCTTTTGAGTGAGGCGATGCTGGCTGAAGACGAAGTTCTTGGTGGAGGAGGAGGTGGCGGAAATGGTGGAGGCTGAAGAAAGCATACGTATGCATGCATGCATGTACATGTACATAACATTATGGAATTTAATTATAAACATTAAAACTAAAACTTACATTTTCGTTATGCGGGGCATTTTGCCGTACCACGGGCAAAAATATTGCCGTTAAGTGCCTTCGTAACTTGAATTTTTCGTTAAATGGAGTATATTTATATATATATATATATATATATATATATATATATATATATATATATATATATATATATATATATATATATATATATATATATATATATATACCTTGGCTGTCTGTCTCTCAGTCTGCTTGCTTGTCTGGAGCTGAGATGAAAGTCAGTCATCTCAGTCAGTTTGCGTTCACTGAATCAGTCCACCCAGTATGTGTTTGTCTCAAATCCTCTGCACTGCAGCTCTGCAGCAATATTTGGGAATTATTAGGTCGACTTTAAAAAGTGAAATTTACAATTAATAAGCGGTTCAGATAACGTGCCAAATCATGGATCAATTTCGTTCAGTTATACCACTCTCTGGTCAGTTCACATTAGTGACAACAGCAACTTAGAAAGAGAAAACTCGGCACACACATACATCATGCACCCGAGCTTAAGGTTAAATTACCTTGCATTTGCTGAACACTTGAGGGTGATGGTCACATAAATTGGATGAGTTGCCACCCCTCGCTAGAGGTTTCTTCTCGCAGTTACTGCAGATAGGGCTCTCATCCTCGACCAGCTGTCCCTACTCATTGTTATAATAACCAGAATACGCCCAGACTTCAGATTTGGTTCTCTTTGAAGGCAGAAAAATGCCTTGAGGGCCGCTACTATCAGGTCCTCCCTCTGCCATGTCTTCTACACTTCACAACAAACGCACGTTGTATGCTGCGCCTGTGTAGTGAGACTTGGATAATTTATCTTGCGAGTTTTCCACTCTGTGGTTGTCGACCACAGCGGTTACCATGGTAATTAAAACTTAAACGGTAACCTTCACTGTCGGGAATTTTACCATGGTTTACAGTGGCACTGGTAACCGTTACATCCCTACAATACACACATGCTAGTGTGCAAGGTTTATGGGCCACACAACACAGAAAATCTGGGTATTTTCATACCTACCAGTTTTGGTTTCAAAATGCCACCAAACATCTTTCATAAGAATGAATGGGCCTTAACACTGTGTTCAGACTCAATATAAGGTACTTGGATTGATGTTGAAGTTAATCTTCAAACAAGGCAGTGGTTGCTTCATTTCTTCCATTTAATGACTGAATAATAACCTTTGCAAGACAACTATTAAGCAGGTCACATGTTTGTGGTGACTTTTATGCCATCATAACATGTAACAGTGTTACGTTACCGGAGTCGAGCAACGGTCAGCAGTAACAACAACCACTAAGAAACACACTGTGGTGAAGAAAAGAACTACCCACATTTTTTTCCTCCAAGAAAACCCCTGCTTCTGCTCAGCGTCTTGTGCAATGATGGATCCCCCGGAGCCAACAGTGCAGCAGAGAAGCTGCTCTCACAGCCGGGCCTATATACTGATAACACAGCACCACGCACTACCGTATTCTGTCATCCTCATATACACATGCATACTTTGAATGAATTATTAAATGCATTATTGCTGTTAACTTTTTTTTTTTAAATTAAATGGCTGTGGATCATTTATCCTAAATTCCAGTTGTTTTTCATTTTGTATTTTAACAGATTAAGGACCCAATTAATTTTTTAGCACACACTAAAGAGGAGCGAAAGACTAAAAAATAGTGCTCCCTTTTCGACTCAGTCAAATCGAAAATCAATTATGAATCGAATCAGACCTCCAACAAATGTAACTGAAAGTTGAATCAGGAGATTGCCAATGATTCACACCCCTTCTAACACACAGGATGTGTGTTCCAAGCCCCAGATTACCACTGACCCCACGACAGTCCCTGAAAGAAACTGCTCAAGTTAAGTTTAAGTATATCAGTTTCGTGCATAAGTACACTATTTGAGTAAATGTATTTATTTTCCACCACTTTGGTTGTGGCCTTATAGTGAGCAGCATCTTCACTGCTTGTTCCTTTCGACGTGAACTCAATAAAATCAAAGAAAATTGTACGAAAGAGTAGCTCAAGTGATAAAGGTGCTAATAATCTACCAAATGCAAATTATTTTATTTAACCTTGTTGTATAGCAAGTATCTGTTATATGTGATGCTATATAGATTTTCACTGCCATGTCACAATTTGTATACAGGTTTTTCTTGATTTGTATTGAGATGGTGGTTAACACTGAGAGCTGTTCAGTGTCATCGTGAAGTACAGGTATTGGAAGGAAGGTTAAAGTGTAATTGTCATAAAATTTTGAGGGATGCATAATTGAGAGTCATCACCAGTACCAAAATTTAGATAGCTGTGTCATCATTCTCAGAACATCTCTTCTAAAGATAAACTAACAATTTACCCTTCCCCTCAAGACCAAACAGACCCAATGGCCAAACTACCAGCAATTGACAAATACCCCCTTAGTACTAAGTCTACCTTATTACTTGTAGTTTAAGTAGACTTCGTTCTAAGTCTACTTTACTGTCACACTGCACCACTAACTTTGATCTCAATG
Source organism: Acanthopagrus latus (assembly GCF_904848185.1). Lineage (NCBI taxonomy): Eukaryota > Metazoa > Chordata > Actinopteri > Spariformes > Sparidae > Acanthopagrus > Acanthopagrus latus. Next base: position 16,864,299 of record NC_051051.1, read on the forward strand.
CCAACTGAAAAAAATATGCTACAATTCTGCAGAGGTGTTGTCTGTATTCTGCAGCGACAGATTCCATGTGGGCCTGGATGGTACGCTGTAATAACAGAAGAAGCAATGCTTACGTAATTATTTCACACCCTGTTCTCTCGTGAATACATGTGTGTCAGTACATGCTGTAGGCCACCATTGCACTGTATTGAGAAATAATTATGTGTCATGTCACAGGCTTTACTCAAAAAGCATTACAAAAATAATTTTCTAACTTGTACACCCTGTCATAACACAAAATATCTTGTGGTACCTAAAATTTGAAGTGTTTTATTGAAATGCAGTCTATATCTAACTCATGTACTGTTTCAAGTTACATTAAAAAAATGATGTGTTCACTGTCAAAGCCAATTATTGTGAATTTTTGTCCTAAAAGGAGAATTGGCTATGAATAGAGCAACAAGGTCAACAGTGGCTCAGCACTGAGTAACATATTCTGTACTTAAAATGTCAGTCACACTTGTCCTGTGGGGAGTATTTCTCCACTATTTCTGATTCACGTCCCGACTTTGATGGAGCACTGTGATAGAACTGGATTCCCACGTGGCTGTCTCCTCTGACCCTGCAGTGGCAGTAGGAAATGACAGTATGAGTAATGCTATTCATCCAGTGAGGTCCATTGGATTGAAGGCTAGGCATTGTGTGGTGAGAAAACAATAATCTGTCTTTAATATGAATCCTTTGTCACCCGGTCTGTCCCGGGGACTGTGCAGGATGATCTTGCCATGTCATAACCTTCCTCTTTTCAGACACGTTTTCCCAGTGGAGTTCCAGAGAGTGCTGAAGATATGCATTTGTTGGACTTGGCAGAGATTCATGGTAAATGGAAATTTTCACAGGTGCTGGCATTTTGGGCAATGTAGCATGGTGATCATTACGGAGTGCATTCACTTTAGGTTTGGCAGTCGGTGTCTCTTCTAGTGCTGTTGAGATGCATTTTGAACAAAAAGTATGTTGTGTGTAAAGTATGTTGCTGGCATGCAAGAAAAAAACAAACAAAAAAAAACAAAAAAAAAACAAGGAAACATGAAAAGTTTCACATCATGTGATAACTTATGCTATTATGTCTCATTCACATGATTTGATTAAGTTCTACTTCATGCTTTGGTTGTCGCATGCTTTTATTGAGCATAGTGGATGACATTGTGATCAGTTCTGTACAGTAAGGAGGATTTTAAAATGTATGGGGATGTACAGTGGAAAGAGTAATTTGTGCTGGAGGCTTCATGGACACATGGTACTAGGGGTGCACCGATCCGATATTAAGATCAGATATTGGCCCTGATATTGACAAAACAGCTCAATCGTGGATTGGAAAAATGAACAGATCCAGCACCAGTTTTTTTTTTTTTTTTTTTTTTTTTTTTCTCCGGTGCAGCACATCCTACATTTGTCAGCGTCAGTGTATCACATGCTGGAAGAACACTAGTTGTTGTTTGACCAACTTTTTATTAGTTTATTCTCAGGTTCAGCTGCTATGTTTTATTTTGGAGTCCTGTTTGCAGGACGTTGCACTTACTCACATCACATTTCTCTGCTGATTAGCTGTTAGCCCCGCCATCAGTTGTTAGCCTCACTGATCAGCTGTTAGCCTAGCAACACTAACTTTTAAACCGACGTACTCAATACTCTGTGTGCTGTCCAGCGTTGTTCCGTTGGTCGTCCCTCCACCTTAATCTCAGGGTTATTCACCGCCGGGCTGCCTTGTTGGTCTTCTCTGCTGCTGCAGTCTCCCTGGCTCGCAGCGATGTTGGATGGTCGCTACTCCGCCGTTGTTGGCGGGGTCTTCAGGTACTCAGCACAGGAGCACCTGTACCTTTGCTGTCACTTCACTTCAGGCTTCATCGCTTGGATTGGATCTCTTGGTCTCCTGTGTTGCCCCTGCTGTGTGCACGGAGCCTCCAGACGCTAGCTTGTATACAGACGGTGCTACTGACTTTGGTGCTAGTGTTTCCTCCGTGCTGACTGACAGGTGCTCCATTTATTATATGTGTATTATTATTATTATTATTATTATTATTATTATTATTAATGTTACACATGTTTACAATGTTTGATATATGTTTGATTATTTTGTCTCAGTTAGGAAAGTACTGTTTAGTTAGGAAAGTCTGGTTCCTTTAGTCTCTTCAACATGGTGTAAGGTGGACGGTACACAGTTTATTATTAATTCAACAGCGATATCGGAGGAGGGGGAGCACTGCGTTGTATCTATGTGTGTGTGTGTGTGTGTGTGTAAATTGATGCACAGATCTTAGAGTGCTGAGCAGGCAGGCCAGATCATATTTGTGTATTTACACATCTAGATTACAAAAAAGGGAATGAAAAAACCCAAATTAGATGGGCTGCACGTTTAGTTTACAATATTTAATTCAAGCGAGACTTGAGTCGTGTGATGCTGTGTCATGAAAGCCTACTGGCAATAACATTCACTTTGACATCATAGCATGAACATTGCCGATGTCCATTCATTCATGTACAACAACTGAGGAGAGGATAATTATTGCTAATGGTGGCTGTGGGCGGCCACCCAGAACTATACGATAACGCATCTACTTGTGCATACTGGGCAAAAAAGCAGCGGGTGCGGAGGAGAGTAAGCAAAGATGTTGGATTACCTGGAAATATGTCTCAGCACAGCATAGACCTGATCGATCCAAACTTTATTCAGGGAACAAGCATTCTAAAAGCTGTTTACTTGTCATCTGGCTGACAGACAGCTTTATACAAGGTGGCATTGATGTTGTTATTTCTTTTGATTTATTGAATGTCAAATCACAATGAAATCGCCCTGTTTTGGATTCTTATGTGGTAAAACAGCTGTAGTTACCCAGAAGCAGCACCAGACAGTAAAACTGACGCAGCTGGGCACCACATGAGTAATGCTAATAAAAATGAATAATCCTGTGATAGTGGTATCAGGACAAACTATAATAGTGTAAGAGTTGTTTTCTTGTTTATTATTGCAGTTATAAAAATACAATTTCTCATGTTGTTATGTGGTTTCTCGTGTCTCACAGTGAACATTTTGTTTTTTTAAGATGCTAAACACCAACTAATATGGATTGAAGCAGAATACTTTGTTATAGATTTTGGAAATTATAACATTGTACATTATAACATTTTGACTTTTCAAGTGCTCTAAAATTATTAATTATTAAAAATGTTCGGATTACATGAATCAGAAGTGATCCGATGGAGAAAAACAAAAACAATGACAAAACATTGGCTTATTTTTCCAAATTTCAGTGGAGACACATTAGAGCAATTTTTGGTGAAGCGATGATGATATCTAGTGCCTGTTGAGTCCACTTTGAATGCTCCGGAGATAATGGGATTTCCCAAACTGAATGAATACTGCACATATAAACAGAAAAAATCTTAGTGAAGATAGCTGTTCCCGTATGTCTTTTTTTTTTTTTTCCTTAGTCATGACCATAGTTCCACTTCATAGTTCAACTTGTGAACACTGATATGCCACTCTGATATCCGGAGCTGTCGCTGGGCCTTGGATCATGTCATGGACCTATAATAAGCGGACACAACCCTCAAGGTGGTGCCCAGTTCATTCCTTTGAAAACAGCTCACTGGTGCTTGAAGCCAAAAACGCTGGTCTTCCGGCCAATGCTCCGACTGGGGTTCCTCTAAGTACTTCCAAATAGCATCCGCATATTGTGGCCCATGGTGTGTACGCACTAGAGGCTAACCAAGCTGGCTAATTTCCTGTTTAGCACCCAGCTAATTGAATGGGAACAAAAGAAGTTAATTGTGCGACTCTTCTAATGGCTAAAATCATGACATCTGTGATGCTCAAAAAAATGGATCCACCGTTTTACAGTCCCTTCTTTTGGCATGTTAGCTTATGGGAAAACAAGTATTTTTGGGTTGCAGGGCATCTTGTGATGCTGTTATTACGTGGTTCTGGGGGCTTGGCGTATGTGTGCATGTACAGCAAGGGGTGGGGCTTGACTGACTGAGAGTGAAAGATACTTTGCTGAATCAACAAGATTTTCAGTGGGAAGCGAAAAATATTTCCAGTTCAGTATGACACCATGGTGCAGAACTAGACTATGGTGGACAGCCAAGGCCAACACCGGGCCTTCATTTCAGTCCCCTGCCTTTAGTTTCTTCATTTTTGTGTGCCTTCCACCGCCTCATCCCCACCCAGTCTTTGCAGGTTTACCAGCTTCACGAGCTCACAGGATGCTTCTTGTTGCTGCTCAGGGCAGACAGCTTTTGATCTTGAAATTCCCCTGTACGTGTTAAGAGCCAACGACTTATTCCCATCACATATCATCTACTGTAATAAACATTTTCTTTACTTAATTTACTAATCTTTCCTGGGTGAAATTGCATTTTTAGGCAGACCTTGAGGGACGGGCTACATTCAGGTGTGCAATAACAATAAAGAGGCTTTTGAATACACACTGTTTACACACCATCACATATGCATTAATGCATATGCATACAGTTTGTAAATTAAAGTATCTTTGACATGGTTAGAGTATAGCCACACATCTGGAATACATGTTTTAGCCCAAATTATTGCAATTGAAGCTTTAGAATTCCTGAAGACATGTTCATCTTCACCTGCATTTTAGGAAATTCTCAGCACAGTCTATTTTTAGAATGTAAAGTAACAACAGAGAACATCAAGTAGAGTTTAAAACAATTCTGCAGAAAGAAATATGGGAATATGACACACAGTGATGTTAAAGTTCTGTGTGGAAAGTAGAATAAAAGAAATACCGCTCTAGTGCACTGAGAATTTCTGGGAAGGTGTGAATAGATTTTCTTACTGTGCAAAAGTCAAAGTGAATGACCTTTATCGATGGTGACACTGAAAGGAGTTATTCTTTGGATCCCGTTGAAGTTTTAGTATTTAACTTCATCCAAAACTGACCGTGACATACACTGACTAAATTCAGCATAGGACTAAAACACTGATCCTTAAACACTTCATCACCACTGTGTTATTGGAGTTACTTCAGAGTCTTTGTAAGGCTTTACTTGGGCACGTTCATGCTCCCAGTGACAACGTTTTAGTTTGAAAGTATAACTGGATGTTGCATACAACTTGTTTTTGCTGACTTCTCTCGCTTTTGGTTATTTCGGAGGAAAGCCACCACCACTGGTGGTCCGATTTTAGTCAGACTAATGTGTATTCATGCCTCTTAAAAAAACAGTCATAGTCGGAATAACCCAGCAATTTGGTTTTCTTGAGTGTCATGTAAAACGCACCAAGTGACTTTGAGACGAGTGTTACAACAGGACAGTTTTTGTGCCATCCACTGTTGGCCTCTCTCCAAGTACCGGATCTTAAAATTGAAGCCAATTTGAAAGCTGTCTGCTGTCTGATGTTCCAGTTGGGGAACATCTCGTCAGCAAGGTGTCATTCAATTCTGATTAGTAATAATATTATGAAGGCTTTCAATATTGAATTATTTAACTCTTGTGCTCAATTTGCTTTGTATTCTCTGTACTTTCCATTAGCAGAAATAGATTGGGCTCCAGCCATGCATTGTGTCTGCATTAAATTCTGGTCTCCTGAGTCTCTTGTCAGTAAAGACGTTGGTATCTGTTCCTTTTCAGTGATTGATTTGTCCCTTTATCCCAGGTGAACAGTGCTCCTATTGTGGCTGAGCAGCAGATACCTGGATGTGGCAATGGCAGTAATTTGTATTTAAACAACTAAATAGACCCAGGAGTATAAAGTGGTTGAGGACACCCCATGTACTTTTAAAAATACACTTTTTTTTCTGAAAGAACATAACGAATCCATTTAGAACTTCCACTGTACTGTGATTCAGTAATGTCTAGAGATGTCTGCCTTAGAAATATGCGCTGTTAACCCAATCCAATGGAGCTCCAAAAGCAATGTCCCTTTTCCTCTGTCAGAATTGTTCACAAGTTTACTCACCGTGACCAGCAGACCTTGCTGTGAACAATTTGTGCATTCCTGCACAGATAAAAGCGAGTGACATAACCATGTTACAAATTTTAGGAAGATTCCATTACTGCTGAATTTTTCACATTCATTTTTGTGAGCACAAGAAACAAGCTCCCTTGTGGGGATTGACAGGACATAGATCCATAGTTTGACAAATCACGCTAAAGCTACCTGGATATAAAGATATCCCTTAAGGTCAAAAAACGTTTCAAAGGTCACACACACCCCGGAGGGCCCGTGTTCTGAATCCCAGTATCAGCTGGAAGGGATAGTTTTCCACTGGAAAAGAAAAATAAAAAAAATATTCCTCATGCTCTTTTTACCAGAGTGGCTACTGACAAGGTGCCCTTGAGCACTTAACCTCTGGCAGCACCACAGGAGTTACTCAGTTGCCAGCTGAGGACAGAACTGAAGAGCTCGCAGTGTCAGTGTGAACACCATTATGAATATGAAGCAGGGTGATGCTGAACACAGTGTGGACTCTCAGCAAAACTTTCCCTCACCATGTTGTGATTAACTACCGATTAAGATTAAGACAATGAATAGAAAAGCTTCCTCCAGTTGCGCCTTCACCGACAGCCTTTTCTCCTTTGCCGCGGCTTGGCATGCATCTAACTAAAACCCTAGAGCACCACCACAGCGCCTGCCAGGGAAAAAGCAGGAGAGGAAGATAACCTTTTATATTTCCATTTTAGGACCTAGTTTATTCATATACTGAGGAAATACTTAGGTGAGTGCTTTTTTTCAGCGTTTTCAGTGAATGCAAAGGTCTCCAAGTATGTTGTCCTAGCCTTAATATGAACTTCATTTTTTTTATCTGTTTGTTGCCAGGATTTGCTACTAAAGCATTTCTCTCCCCACTGAATAACTCCTGTGAAAAATTGGTTCCTGTGTATTTCTTCGAGGAAAAGTGGAGATAGACGTAAAATATAGTAATATCCGGTGCCAGGGCGTAGGGTTGCTTTGAACATTGTTAGAGACATTTTTTTTTCATTATTAATGGCCAGTATCAGCATTGGTGTGTGCACTTCATGCCCCCGCTCCCTTTTTCAATGCCATACACACACACACACACACACGCACACATGCACACATACATGCATGCATGCATGCATGCACACATGCACACACACACACACACACACACACACACACACACACACACACACACACACACACACACACACACACACACATATTATTCTGCAAATCGTAAGATATAACACCCAGCAGAGCCTTGTACAGTATTTATTGCGCACATTTATGACTGTATACCCCACCACCTCTTGAAATTGTGGTGATTCACAATTTTTGAAAAGGCTGTTTTATGGACTGCTCTTTTTTTTATACCACCATCAGTTTGGAATCCTTTTGCTACAAGGGACAAAGTATCAAAGGAAATTTCCAGAAATCCTCTACACTAAAACAAGGCTTTCCCAGTTTGTTGGAGGGGCGTTTGTTGTAGTTCAATAACTGAAAAGGTTTGGTCTCATCTTGATCAAGAGAATATGCTGGTTAAAGCAGCTGTAGCTGACATCTTTAACAGTAATTACTGTTGTAAACTTTTAGGTGAGGTACCTACGTCTCTCCTCCCTCCCACACATGCAATAAAAGAGTGCAGAAATGTTCCTCTCTTTATCCAATCAGGACAGAGAGCTCCATAAAAAAGGTGTTCCTGTCTGCTCATGAAGGTACAAAGAGCAGAATCCTCATGTTCGTTGTCCAAAATTGAATTATTTTATATGTCAATAAAAGTATTCACATGCTGATGTTGATTTTTGTGCTGTCATGGAAGTTTAAAATGTTGTTCTTTAAGAAAAAAAAAAATAAAAAATTACATATTCCGTGGAAGAGCAAATTCCTCTGACCACCTTCACCTCCTGCCATGACATCGCAGTAAATTAGGTTCAAGCCATTTATTCATGCCGTGGGTCATGGTGCCCTGCTCCCTTCTCATTCAATATGTGCAGTCATGGTCAAAAGTTTACACACACTTGTAAAGAACATGTATATAATGGCATGCTCCGGTTCCACTCATTTTTGTGATGGAATACGTGGAACACATAATAGTTTATTATAGGTCTTATGTAAACCTGAAAAATGTTCCTAGAAAAAAATTGAATGACCAATTGTGGTGATTAAAGAAGTTGTGTGGATCGAATTTCCTTTGTTGTATAGCCTCTTAACTTCCCGAGTGATTATGATTGATAACAGCTGGTGACTTTTCTGGGCCCATTTTAAGAGGGCTTGTTTGATACAACCACTAGACTCAGCCACAAACACTACAATGGGAAAGTCTAAGGAGCTCAGCATTGATCTGAAAAAAGCCCATTTCTGATTTGATTCAGTCAGGGAAGTAACTTGGAGCCATTTCAAATCAGTTACAGGTCCAGAGATCAACTGCAAACAATTGTTTATAACAATAGATTGTATGGCAAAGTTGAGTCACTGCCAAGATTCAGGAAGAAAACACAAACTATCACCTGCTGCTGAGAGAGGACTGGTCAGGGTGGTCAAGAGTCAAAAAACACCAAAAAGTAAGCCTGCAATGAATTACAAGCTGCTGGAAGACAGGCGTCAGTATCAACAGTCAGCAGAGAAACTGCCAGCAAGAAAGGAGCCCTTGCTCCAGATTCAGCATCTAAAAAGTCGACTGCTGCTTAAAAGTTTTTTGCTGATCACATGGACAAGGAAAAAGCCTTCTGTGGGAAAACTCTGTTGTCAGATGGAACAAAAAATTAATTGTTTGGTCATAATGAGCAGCAGTTTGTTTTGGATGAGAGAGGGTAAGGCCTTTAACCCCGAGAACACCATACCTACTGTCAAGCATGGTGCTGGTAGTATAATATATATATTCGTATTTGATTTTTATATTATAGATTAGAACTTTCCCATTTTGGCACATCATGAAATGAAACACTCACCACAGACACAAGGAACCAGCAAAGAGGAAACACATTTAGATGTGAGAGACAGACAAATGAAAAATTCAGTGGATCAGCAGGTCAACAGCAGGATCAGACTCACAGCATGCAATGCCATGAGTATGAACAGAATTTTATGATAACAGCATCTAACCATGTGGCAAGATTGCATAGTAGAGATGTTATACCTTGATAAAATGCTGCGTGTTTAAGGCGGGCTGCTTCTCACAAACTGACTGCTGCAGAATCTGTTGCCTTCATTTCATCTAATGTAGCTTCCTGCTCTTGCGCTATTTATTCCCACAAAATGTCAAACTAATTCTTAAGAGGCACCAACAAAAGCTGTTGTTTTATATAGAAACTTGTGGCAGAAACAGCAATGATGTGTGCTGACACAGTAATGACACATCATGCATTTCCAGAAGTGGTGTTGCAATAAAAGTCTCAACATAACCCCCCTAGGCAAATCTTTCATCATGAATTAAAGCAACAGGAAATGCTCATTTCTAATTAGTATTGAATAGAGACAGTCCTGACACTAGACTTATACCTAGAGGAGTATTCTAACCGGTGAAAATAAACAGACTACCTTTTAATGGAATTGCCCTATAATTGACTTAAAAAAAGGATCATTTGGTTGGTCACAATCGATATGTCGGTTACCACTGCTCAACACTATTGTCATTAGCTGACAATAAAGAGAACACTGAGTCTTTGGTTGCTCCATGTTTTTTTTTTTTGTTTTTTTTAACTGCAGATGGGTGTTGTACCAGGACTGAACAACCTTCAGATGTTTCTGAAAAATGTGGTTCTTATTCTGTACGCAAAGAGCGTGCATCAACAAGTGTTTATATGTCTCAAAAAAAGGCAGTTGCTAATAAGTGGCTAAAATAGACTACAGAGGTTGTCAGAGCATTAAAGTCTTCACACCTACATCGCTAGTCTGTCTATAAAGGCCGACTAGTTGCAAACTATTCTTACTCTTAACAATTTGGAGACAGATGAATTTAAAGCAAAGTGTGTATTGCGCAGTGCTGTTAGATGCTTAGTGGTGGTAGTTGTAGGTCATATATAGCCTAATGTTAGCTTTTTACCTCTGGCCATTTAATGTATTATAACATCATGAAAGTGGTGTCCATCGATAAACATTGCTGAACAAAACATATGAACAAAACATATCATAATCCTGTGTTATTTTACACAGTAATCCAAAATCCAGTAGATAAAAGCCATAGGCTCTATGGCAAGGGAACCTATAAGCAAATAATTATAGATGTAAATTGAAATTAAAAATGGAAAACAAAAACAGAAGTACTGGGACAGAGCCATGTGTCTGACAGCCTGACAGTTTTTTTTTTTTTTTTTTTTTTTTAAATAAGGCTTCTTTTTTTTATCCCATGTGAAATGTGCACAGTCCAAAGTGAAAAAGGCCACAGTTTAATAAACATTTTTGACCTTTAGACTTGTTTAACTCCCTCTTTAAGACCATTGGGGCTCCTCAAAAAAACATGCTCGCGCTAACCTTCTTTTGGGTTATCTGACCTAAAGTTTCCTTTCAGATTTTTACAAATAATGAACCTCACATTGAAGGTTATTTTTTGAGAGTGGACCTCCACATACACACACACACACACACACACACGCACACACACACACACACGCACGCACGCACGCACGCACGCACGCACGCACACACACACACACACACACATACAGCATGATAAATTACAACTCAATCACCACGATACACGTTGGTAATGTGAACCACAAACATGTTCCAATTTTATGCTTCTTTTATTTATTTTTATTTCTCATTAACCCTCTGGAGTCCAGGTATAATATGCCGTTTTTGACTCATTTTGATTTTACCATTATATTTCCCTTAAAAACTATTTACCTTGCCTTGTTTGGTGACATTATTTTCAGCACAATGTCACATGTGTGATTTCATCGTCATTTTTTTCATGTTGACTTACTGTATTAACACATTGGACCTGGAGTCACAAAAAAATAAAATAAAATCTCTTTTTTGAATGTGAAAATCACAAATTTGTTTAACAAACCAATTGTATTACTTAGAATGCAAGTACAAATTGCAAATTTCAAAAACGTATGCATAATTTTAGCAAACAACGAAGTTATATGTAACTATTTACTTCCTGCCTGCTCCACATTCAGCAGTCTCCTGATTGTTTTGACTCACAAAACAAAAAAACAACTCCATTACACACTAAACACACCACACTAAACACTACATAACACACTAACTATACACTCCAAACGTGCTACATGTCACAAATCTCTCAACTCTCAAAACTCGCTGTCTCTGTTGCTGTCTCTATCACCGTCACTGTCATTGTCACTCTTTCACCACCGTCCCTCCCCAAACTTACCCCTGTTCCTCAGCAACCAAATCACGTGTTTTGCCATGGCATGGTGCCTTTTTTCCACCAATAGGAACGTTTTTTTGTGCTTGTAAACACTTCTTGCTTGCGGACACTTTTGCGAGAAAAGCCTGTTTTTATAGTTTCTTCCTGCACCAAATGCATAGCAAATGTGATGGTAATCAGTCTCGTGATTTGATCACGCCGGCGTGATCGTCGACTCCGCAGAGTTAACCCTTTAAGCACCAAAGTCGCAAATTTGCGACACAGCACTGTACTCAACAAAACAGCTGTTTTCTCCTAACGGGGGGTTACATGTCGTTCATACTCCTCACCACTAGCTAGCAGACATCTCTTACTTAGACCTTAGCTCATAAATACGTCATGCTTCAATGCAAAATGTTCGAGGAAGTCCCATGCAAACTGTTGGATGAGAGACCGGAGACAGCGCGCAACGGAGCTATTCCGCTGAAGCGGCAATGGTGGATTTAGAAGTTATTGAGACGAAATAAACGACAATAGCAAGCAAATAGTTGACACGTAGGGAAGTGATTGAGCTCCCATTCGCTGATTCTGATTCTGAAATGGAAAATCTAACTTTGGGAGATGACGGTCGGGAGATTAGTGAGCTTGCTAGTCGCGGTGCGTCTTTGTATAGCAATGGCGCTGCCGCGCAGAGCGAGGAACATGCACAAGCACAAACATAAGACCCTTTGCCCAACATAGGTGGGAATGGAAATGATACACGAACTCGTATCAGTGGGGGAGTGAATGGATGTAGTAAAAGTAGCGGTGGTGGTGAGAACAGCGCTGGGACCAGCGTTAGTGTTCACTCTTTCTACCGCGACGGTCACGTAGCATCCATCCACGGCAGTGGTGCAGCTGTGCGAGGCAGCAGTGTTCACGAAGCACCGAGCACACACGAGTCCAGCTCTTCTCACAACATTAGAGGGGATGGCAGGGGGAGACGTGGGCGAAGTGTCTGTAGAAGGGCTGATGGGTTTCGAAGGGGAAACGGGAAGGCAGAACAGGGCTGGACATGATGATGATGATGATGATGATGGTAATGGTGGATGGGCTTACTTTAGAGATGAGGAAGTATATCAGGAATGGATAAAGCTCTCTGATGAGCAAAGTGGATATCGTGGTGACAGAGCTATAGTTCTTATTCTCTGTGTGCCTTGCCATGACAGGCTCCACATTCTACAAATACTGCAAACTTTTATCTGGTAGATGGGCACAGATAAGGCCTCTACAGCTAAAAGATGCCTACTGTTATATAATAATAACAATAATAATAATAATAATAATGATAATAATAATAATAATAATAATGAAGAGAAGAGAAAACAAGAAAAGGGAAAGAAAAAAAGACAAGAAAAAGAAAAAGTGTCCTGGGTTGTGGTGGGTAAAAAAAAGAAAACGCATACTGTTTACATGAGTTTTGTGGTGTAGTAATAGTTCTAAATTTACAACTGTTGGCTTAGAATTTACTTCTTCCCTGTTCACTTGATGTGTGGACAACATAACAAATGGATGGAGGGGATGAATATGATGAAATAAGTTCAACTCTCTTTCAAAATATCAGGTATTTCATGGAAATGACATAATCCAACATGGCCGCCACCATATGACGTCATAATATGCAAATTAGATGGGGAAATTTACTTCCAAGATAAACTTTAGGTCATTCTCAATATTTGTCTCATTTACACTTTGTCTCTATCTCAAACCATTTTCAAGCCAGAGCCTTCTGAAATTTAGATGTCAAAATCTAGTATTTTTTAAATTAAACCCCAGCGCCTAAAGGGTTAACTGGATTATACATGTCCTGGAATAATGAAATAGTTGAATGTAGTGATTACCTGAATGCAACCGAAACCTTTAACATGTCCCTGATTATTGTTTTGTTTCCTCTTCATTGACTGATAGATAATGTCTCCTGTTTAATTCACTGCTGGTCAGTGTTTGTAGTCTTCAGTCTTATCCCTCCAAATTCCTATTATACCTTTGTATCCATGGCAATCAGTATCAAAGGAAGACTGCACATGTTAGTTTTGGCTAGAATGTGTTCAACTCTGAATCTGAAATGTAATGTGGATATTGAGTGTGTGAATGAATGGGTGTGTGAAGACCCCTAATTGATGTGCTACAAATGTATATGGACATAACTTGTGCCGGGACCCCGACACTGGATTTGTCTGCCCATATATGTGAATTTACTTAAGCTTCAGATTATTTGGGGTTTACAAGACTGATAACACTGTTGTAAACTCATGCCAACCCATTGCATCCTGGGTTTTGCTTAAAGCTGTGTTCACATTCTATTATTCCCCTGTAGAAAAAAAGACTGCCTTGTATTTGGTGTAATACATCTAAACCTTTCTGTATGAGTCAGATGTGGTAATGAATGTGCAAAGTATGTGATGATATGTTACTGATGTCACATGTGTATGCAGGAATCATTGTGGACATGTCTACAATAGTATGATAATGATTGTGTTATTGTTGTAAATACCTTTCATATTTCATCCATTCATTCTTATTACTATTTGAGTAATACAAATTATTTTCTTTATTTGTGTTTTCTTTTTTTTTTTTTTTCGTTCCTTTTTTTTTTTAATATTGAGTTGTTTTCTCAGCTAATCAAAATGTAGGCTCTTGTTCTATTCCAGTTCTTGCTTGGAAGAGTGTAAATTCAGCTCTGACCTGAACAAATGTTTTAAATTTAAGCCAAAAGTGGTTATATATTATTGGTTGATTTAGATGATATTAGTACTGGGTGATACATTTTCATTTTATAGTTATAGTACTATGAAACTATATATGGGTTTAGATTATGATATTGTTATATTATGATATGACATAAGTGTTTTTGTTCTTTTTTTTTTTTTTTTTTTCGATATCAGTAAAGTGAGATTATTTTCTGAATATGCTAGACCGTTCTCCTTGTTCTAATACTTATATTAGTTTATATTACTTCATTATATCCACGTGACTGATAATTATTCATGAAATATCTTATTGTATAATTTTTATCTCCACTAAGGAGGTTTTGTTTTCACCCTGTCCATTTGTTGGTTGGTTGGTTGGCTGGATTGTCAGTGGAATTACACACCAACTACTGAAAAGATTTCTGGGAAACTTGGATGGAGAATAGGCCTTGGTCCAGAATAGACAGCATTAACTTTTAACTTTTGGTGCAGATCTGGATAAAGGGATCTTAAACATTGCGGCTGATGCCCATTCTTCATCTGAGTACTAAGTGCCAATGTAATTTATAAAAGTACCAGTGATTATCCTGACAATTTTGTTACAATATTGCTATAGAGTTATTCAGTCAAAAAGATAGATATATTTGCTTTTGTCTCACAGTCATAACATTTATGAAGTGCTTTTGAGGAGATTTATATTGTGAATCAAGACATAGCCTATTTTTTTTTTTTTTTTTTTGTATTTGCATTGCATTGTAGTGTGTATATCATGTGTCATTTTGCTTGAACATGAATAATAGGAGCATTTCATTGTGCTGTGTTATTTTCTTAACCTGTTTGCCAAGATCGAATGGAATTAAGGTGGCACTGTCAGCATGCACATTATCTGTGCTCCTTGGATTTGTGCTACTGCTGACATACCCTGACATTAAGTTATGTGTAGTGCTTGTCCCGTGAATACATTTTCTACTCATGAAAGAGACCTGTCATGTCTTGACTGATATGATCTAAGGGAGAAGGTGTGCCTCATCACTGTGTGCACAAGACATTGATTTGTCTGATGACAGTTTCTCAAGGAGCACTCATGTTTGCATCTCTTCCCTAAAAGATGTGGTTATATGTTTTTTTTAAATTGATACATAACCTAAGTTTGATCTACAGATTATATCAATCACATTTTAAATTTCCTCCTACTGCTCTTCTACTCTTACCACTACTCTCTTTTCTTTGAGTATGGAATGTAAATAATGAAACGTTAAGAACAGACAAGTTAAAAAAATAACTTTGAAATAAAGTTCAGCATATGCAAATCATCTTCTAAAGCAGAATGATCATTAGTGTTATAATAACCATGTATAATATAACAAAGGGACACCAATTCAAATAATTATAAGGGTTTACTTGTATGAATGTACAAAGAATAGAATTTGCAGCTCTGGAGCTTTATATTGAGTTTCAGCTGTCCTGTCTACAATTGTACTCTCATGTACAATGATTTTTTTGTTTTTTGTTTTTTTTTTTTTTGTTATCATGGAATTGTTTTGGCCACAAGACACAGATGTTTTCAGGGAAAAAGTCAGCCACACAGCGGCAGGCCCTTAATCTTAACCACCTGTATTTCATATTTATGATAAAGAATAGTAGCTAGGGTTTTTACAGTGCACTCTGTTAAAACTGTCCTCTTTGTAAAAATCCAAAAAACACAATTCCAGTTTCACCTTCTAAAGAACACTTTTACCTTTTATCGCACCTCATCAGACACAGCTGGATGTCAGAATGCCCCCATATTTAAATACTCTTTGAGTGAGATGATGGAGGGCTGAATTTCTAATGTGATTTTTGTATTTTTCTTCATTCCAGATGCAATGTGGACAGCAAAGTATCACGTGTGGCATGGCTCAATCGCACCACCATTCTATTTGCAGGAAGTGAGAAGTGGTCCCTGGACCCTCGTGTCATCCTGATGGAAAACACAGCAGTCACAGAGTACAGCATCAAGATCCAAAATGTTGACGTCCATGACGAAGGGCCCTATGTCTGCTCAATCCTCACAAACAAGAAACCAAAATCCACAAAAGTGCATCTCATTGTTCAAGGTAAGACCTGTCAGTGATTCTATTCAGCTACAACATATAACCAGATGTGCCAAATAAGGGATGATGAATAAACACTGATGTATGTTTGTTTTGTAGCACTACGGGTGTCTTTTTCCCCAAGATTCCAGTAGTGCAAGTCATTTGTCAAATCAAATAAATCTTCCCTCCTCTGTTTTAGGATGGTGTGATTGGATGGAGTTCAGGAAGTATAACCTAGTGATGAAACCAGGATTCAATCTCGATTTAATTTCAGATTGCTGATAGATATTGATTTAGGACACAGTGCACTGAAAAATGTACCTGCTCCGTTTCATTGCAAAATCCTGCTAAATCAGCTGTCAAAACTGGAACAACTCTTATGATGAAATGTGTTGCCTTCATGGTGAGTTTCCACAAACAATTAGCAACAATGCCCCACGCCTGCATTTGAGGCATAGATCATGAAGCTGGACTAAGCTGACATATAATTAAGAAGAAGAGATGAAGTAGTTGTATCACATACTTCCCATAGAATCACAAAGATAATACAAGACATCACGGAAAGGCTGCTGACAACCCATGAGTGGATGCAAATTGCACCACTTGAGATTTTAAAAGGAGTTAAAGCTGGTGTAGGTCATTCTATTCAAAAGCATTTTTTTTTGTTTTGTTTTTTATTAGTTTAACATTTCTTGACAACCAGACAGCAATCAAAATATTAAATGATCTGGCAGGGACAGGGCTGTGATAACTTCATCCAATCAATTTTATCGGCCTGAAGATTTTGTATGGACAGACTACCTGTCAATCAATCTGCCCATACCTGACATCCCTGCCCACCCTGTCCTGACTCTGCCCATCACTCATTGTGCGCGACCCTGGTCTGTTAAACACACTGTCAGAGCTTTGGCTGATGTCAGACAGTGCACATTTATAGTTTGGGGGAGCAGCTTTTGAGAGACGCCTGAATGCAGGGGCTTGGTTTTACTGACAGGAGACCTTCAAATCTAGCCTGGGCTTGATATTTTTTATTTTCTTTTTTTTCCCAACTTACTGACCTCAGCTTTAAGAAAAAAAAAAAAAAAAAACAATTTCATTGTTTCTTCATTGAATAGATTCACTCACTTTCATAGAATCATAATTAACATTGAGTGATTCATAATGATATCTCATTAACTAAAATTGATTCAGAGAAGCATCAGGCCATTGTTTTAATCAAATACTAGACAAGCATACTCTCACACAGACAAGGAATTACGTCTCCAGAAGCTGCAAGCAGCAATGAATGAGCCCTCGCAGTGCGCGTGCGTCGGGGCATGCTGCTATCAGGGCGTGTCACTTACCCGGTCCCATTGGCTGATTACTGTGTATGCATCTCTTAACCCTGTTTCAGACAGTGCAGAAAGGATTTAAATGTCATTTCCAGTATCCAACATGCAGCGCTTTGACTATGACTGTATATTAGCCCATATGTTCAGTGCTGGATTCTTATCAAACGTGAAGTTTTTTTTTCCAGATCGGATGGAGGAATTTGTTCCTTTATAATTCTATGGCCTGTTCCCGTCGATATTAAATACAGAATCTACAGAAATACAAAATAGACCACAGTTCAAAAATCCCTCAAACTAATTTGTGGTCAGTTATATTTTGATTGTTGATTCACAGTCCATGCGCATTGGGCGGCGACTCTGCCGAGGGTGCGCTCACCTTTTAGTTCTATGTCATCTTGTGTTGTATGATATGAAGAAAAACACCTATAAATGTCATGTAAATAGGATGATGTATGTCTGAATGCCTGTGTCCAGTAGGTGGCACTTTGGATATGACAAAGTATTGATGCATGGAGGTATTCAGAGTGACATTGCATGCATTTGTGATGAGTTTGGAGTACATGGGAAATTGTATCTTGAAGTTATGAGGACTTGCTTTATGGCGAAGCATGAACATGGATCACACCCACCATGTCTGACATAGGCAAGAAAGATTTTGATAACTTTTCATCTTCAAGGTCTGAGGCTGATACTGAGTGAGTCTGTGGTCTGTGGTCTTCAATCTGTAGGAGGAGTTTGTTAAAGTACGAGGCATGAAAATGGATCAAAGTGGGGATGAAATGGGAACTTTTTGGACGTCTGGTCAGGATACATATGCATACCGAATGTTGTTCATTTATGTACATGTAGGAGGCGGGACTTGAATTGTTAATATTCCAGGGGGCACTATAGAGTCCCCTGGTAACACCTTTCATCGGCTATCCTCAGGAGGGCATACACAATAATTGTACCAAGTTTTGTGTTAATCCGACCTACCACTGTGTAGATATAAAGTACGTAATTTAAAGAGTGCCACCTAGTGGTAATTGGCCAAAGTTTTGCACAGAGCCTTAGGGGCTCCTGGGGAAAAAGTAACCTGAGTTTCATGTCATCCAGACACACCATGTGTAGAGATGTGGAGAAATGTAAAATTTCCTGCGGGTCAAGACCTGCTCAGGCCCTATTTATACTTTCCCATAGACTTTATCTGTCACTTTTCCTGACCTTGAATAACTCGGCCATCTGAATGCTGCAAGCACACACTTGAAAGTCAAAGCTGTTATAAGATTCCATAGATTGCCATAACTGGAAAAGCTGGGGTTTTTGATACACCGATAAAACACTGGTGTTGGTGCTTTGTGTGTTTACACACAAGGAAGGATGCACCTGTTTCTACAATCAGTACAGCTGTGAGAGGAGCATCTGTCAGTGGTACAAGGGTGGCAAACGGCAAGCCAGCTCATGAACAAACTCTCCATGTAACTAAGAATGCAAATTTCAAGAATGAGAGAAAGTCATTATTTGATATGCCAATAATCCAAGTCAGTTTGGTCTTTTAGAAGCAGATTATTAGAGCCAGACAGATAAATTGGTTGGTCAATGGTAAAATGAAAAAGAAGAAGATGTATGGCATAATTTATACGCAACTATTTAATTCCCAATTAATTTACTGTTTCAGTGTACTGATGTCATTTTTGACAGTAAACGTGTTCAGTTAAATGATAAAAAAATAATAATAATAATGATAATAATAAAATAAAAAATCCTGCCTCTGTTATACACCCTAGTCACAAGGCCCTGCAACACTTCACCGCATGTTCTTCATCGTCCACACTGACAGCTAATATCACTGATTGTAAACATTTTTAAAGGAAATTTACCTATAATCTTTTAATCACTGACACCCCTAATCAGGGCCATTTCTGTCTTTTGGGGGCCCTATGCAAGGTGGTGTTTGGGGGCCCCTATTCTGTCAAACTATGATGGATAGCTTCCTAATTATTTTAGGTGCAACAATCTATTACATCTTAAGAGGAAAACAGGCTAAATTTGTTAGAACCTCTCTCAAATTAAAAACATCTCAAGTTGACCCACCCTGCAATAGGTAAACAATGGGGATCCTCTATAAGTCAATAAAATAAACTGATGCAGTGTTCCTCAAAAATGTTTATTTAGAATTGTAAAACATTTAAATATGTAAAGGTTAAACATTTCTAAACTTAAGCATCCTGGTCCAGTGATGGTTAAGATGGTTTTGCTGCTTGTAGGTCAGGTGGTGCTAAAGGCAGCCAAGCTGCTTCCTAATATTTCAGAATTGCTCCTGCAAAGACAAAACTCCTAAGGTTACCAAGCCAATAGATCCTAAGCAAATATTCATACTATATAATTGAGTTATGTTACACTAATGCAGAAATTCATTAGTTGCTTTTATATCAAATATTGTAATATGCAGCACAGTGTCCCTTTGAAGCATGCACCCAATTTCAAAGTTCTCACTTTTAAGCAGTTTTCACCATATTGTACTTGTTGAAGTTATTAAAAAAAAGATAAATGACTGATGAGCATTATGGGATATTGTGTGTATATTTCGCAGGGTATTCCAAAGTGGACTGATATATGGTCTTAACGTATATTCTGTGGGCAGAACTAATGGTCATAGTATAGTTTAGTTTACTTTAAATTTACTTTAGTTTGTGAAATATGATTATTTTGAAAAAAAAACAAAAAAAAAAAAAACATAGGCATACATTAAAAACTAAAATAAAAACTAAACTGTAGGAATGAAGGCACATTTGTTCACATTACATTGTCCTAATAAATATTATAATAAATGTGGTAAAGAAAGACTCAATAGAGTTAAGAATAATCCACTCAGAGCAATAATCCACTGCCACAATAGTCCATAACAATCCACAATAGGCCTAATATGTATTAGTGTTTTTTAGCACACTTCACACCAGAGACCTATATACTGAGGACACACTAAAACTGAAAAATGAATCATAAGAATAATCCTAAAGTAATGTTATGTGGCAAATATTGAACAGCAGAGGAGATCTATGACAGAACAGCAGTTCCCACTGGATGAGGATACAGCAGTCATGACAGACATCTGCTTAACAACACACTCTCCCTCCCAAATGTAATGCTAATGTGTGCAACCAGCTATGATTCACTAAAACCAGTGTCACTTCAGTCAATCAGTCTTATGACATTTAGGTGTGATACATACATTTTATTTTAGCCCTTTCCTAAAGCAAACACTTAAGCTAGCTAAAGATTCGGCATTAGCTTCCCCTCCACCCACATCATGAAAACAAACCTTAACTTTATCCTGTGAAGGTTTTTTTTCATCTAGGTTCTTAATTTTTTTTTTGTGAACCAGATGAAAAGGTCCATTTTGATGCCATGCCGTGAATGACCAGTACCAGCGGCTCGGCGCCTCGCTTCTCCTAGCTTAATAGTACTGGTCATCATAGCAATGCGGCGCGGTAGAGACCAGATCTGATGGGCGGACGTACGTATCACCTTGGCTTGCTTGGAACCTCAGCGGAGGTGCTACAAAAAAAGCGCCAGGCACTTTTCACACCTTTTCCGTCATGTCACTCCTCAGATATTGAGGCTGGACTTGGAACTTGACTGGGCCCCCTAGTGGTTCAGGGGTCCTATGCAACCACATAGTCCGCACAGACACAGACAGAAGAAGAAGAAGTAACCACCAAGGATTATTTCCCTCATCAGTATTTATGACACAACATATGTTTATTTGTCCTATAAAGTTAAACCTTAAACAAGACGGATCAGATATTTTTGAAGATATATTCTAGCTCCTGCAAATATAGATGGCGAAATCAGCTGTAAACCCTATTGCTCAGATCTCTCAGCTCTCATGTTTAGGATTACAATCTTGTTCAGATGGGGTTTAAGATACAGTTCCTCCGGCAGGAAAAACAATTGAAGATATAAGAGAGTTTTTTTTTTTTTTTTTTTACAATGCACGTTAAGACTCTGAGACTTCCTTTTCATGCTATATTTCTGTCTGGTTTCTGTGAGTGAGTGTAAGGCACAATGAAAGTTGCCATGTAGTGAAGTACATTCTGATATTTATGTAGACAATCCCACTGTTTATTTGGGTAGAGGGAGAGACATGCAGGGAACTAGTTTGTCCCAGTATTTCCCCCACACTGGCACTTTTTAGGCCCAGCAGTGAAGTAATGATGCTTTGGCCTGATTACACACATGCCAGCACCCAACAAGATAAATACAGTTCTTACATATGATTGCAGCCATTTGTTAAACTTTGTGAGAGTTTTTTGAATTGGGAACATTTTGTCGGAAGGGGTGCAGATACAGATTCATGTCACATCCGAACACAGAGTTACAAATGGATGAATACAGTACAGCACAGCCACCTCTATGGCAAAGACGGATCAGGAAGTCCATGGGGGATGTTAGTGGTGGCTTTCGTCCCCACAGGCGCTCTCCTTTCTAGAACCTCAGAAATGGAGATTGGTGTTGAACCTGTACACAGAAAAGGACTCTGGAGGGTAACATCAATCAGCCCAGTGACCTTGTCAGCTGATACCCTTAGGAATATAGGGCATCTGCTTCCATGGTGACTGCGCACAGGGAGTGGACTGACTGCAGTTAAGCCACACTACAAGAAAGAATAATATCTTAGAGTGCTTTGTAATGCATAGTGTATCTATCCCAAGGACTAGAGGTGGCAGAGAACTAGCCAAGGACTCAGAGTCAACATCAAGTGGTAGTTACACTCTGATCCCAATTCTAAAG
The DNA here is from genome assembly GCF_904848185.1 of Acanthopagrus latus. NCBI lineage: Eukaryota > Metazoa > Chordata > Actinopteri > Spariformes > Sparidae > Acanthopagrus > Acanthopagrus latus. The sequence continues at coordinate 16,886,489 of NC_051051.1, forward strand.
ACTTCAGTTCTTCTTCTTTAATGAACAAAGAGCCTTGCTTTTTCCTTTGTATTTACTATTCCTGAAACACCATCACACAGCAGCATAGACATCAATTCAATTTCTTCTTGAGTTAGGCCACTTGGAGACAATGTCAGTATATATTGCCTATGCAGTTGTTGACTTAAAACAACACTTCTGTCAGTGTTGGTGAGAAATTATATCACAATCATCTGTCAATGCATTATCAATATAATTCTTCCATTAAAAAGCATCTACTCCATGGATTAGCTGCTGAAATCTTGAAGTCTTCCATTGTCTAACATGACCAGTAGCTTATGGTCACTAATCAACACATCCTCTTACCGAGCTGCCTGAATGCGTTGATTGCATGCGACTCCCTAAAGACATATATCACATGGCCATTGTCAGACAGGCCAACTGTCACAGATTGATTAGTTCAAAAAATTAAATTTGTGAAAACATTATAGTTTGTGTTAAAATAATGATGTAATACTTTATAGTACTTGTCGCACTTCCTCCCTCTGTTGATATAATATTTACTGTAACCACTAGGGGTCACAGCATGAATCTTCAATATGGGTTCTATTAACCTGTTCTCGCTGTCGGCCTATTTGGTTGGTTTTAGTGATGAGGACAGGCTATGGCTAATTCAGTGCATCATTAACCTGTTACTGCCACATTTGGCCAACTGATCTCTAAACATTACCTTCTGCCTTTAAATATCTGTATTGAATTTGGTGTTTTCATGTTTTTTTTACAACCCTAGTTCCACAATAGACACTGTGTAAAACATAAATAACAAGAATGTGATCATTTTCTAAACATGTTTGACATCTACACGATTGAAAACAGTACCCCATCAGCATCATTATTTTCTAGAAATATATGTTTATTTTGAATTTGAGGGCAGCAAAGCATTAGAAACAAGTAGGGACAGGGGCAAAAAAGACTGGTGTAGTGGAAAAGTAGTGGAATGCTCAAAAAAAAAAAAAAAGAAAAGAAAAAAAATCATTCATTGGTTACAGGGAATAGGGTATGAAAGGGGCTTCCTTGCAAGGCTCAGTGGTTCACCACTTTATGACTGTATAAAGAATATTACTACAGGGGCTCTGGAATACTTCATAAAACTGACAATACACACAAGTTGCTTGTAAAGATTGTATCATATTTTTGTTTACATTTTACACAGCTTCACAACTTTTTTTTGGAACCAGGGTTTATTTACATCTCTTCAGACTGTAAAGCCTGTCACATATATATCTTTGTAGCTACAACTTTATTCAGACTTGCTGTTGCTGTGACACCAGTGCAGAAGCAAACCTTGTTATTGTTACAATATTTGCTAGGAATAACTTGTTGAAATCCCTCAAGATGTCAACATCTTCTGCCAGCAGACAGTCACTTTTTTGTTGTCATTTTTTTTTTTTTTTCGCCCCTCGCCTTTTCACACCTCAGCTGGCTTGTAACAACTGAACTTGTTCCCTTTCCTTCAGTGCATACTGGTTCAAACTCTGAGCGCAGCAGGCACACACAGTGTTCTCCCCATGCAGTCTGCTCTGTGTCTCTGTCTCATCCATTGGCCTGTAATGCCTTTCATGAAGAGAAACAGAGCAGGCCACTGGGATAGGCCAAGTATTTTGCCTTCAGTTGTGGATTTATCCCAACGCAACAAATATTTTCGTATGAAACCAGTTACTATTTAATACTGCTTGTCTATGACCACCTTTCAGATGTTTAGTGAGCTTCCAGCAGTCTTGCCTCTCAGCAGAAAAGTCTAATCTCTCACAGTCTAATCATATGCAGGTCAGGTTTGAGGAGTCCCTCGAGGAAATATGGAATAACCTGTAAAAAAAAAAAAAAAAAAGTGTCTTTAGTCCTAAGAAGGTGCTCACTGAGTGCATGCAGGAATAAGCTCCAACTCACCACAGCCCCGAGAAGATTTTGTTAGTGAAGAAAAGGGATCAATAAAATATCAGCCACTTTTTATTTTTGCTTCATTTTCCAGTATATTGCACAATCCTAGGACTACTTTCAAAGCAGTATCTGAGCTCTACTTGAGATAACTCAGCCCTTGTGGCTACTTCTCCACAATGTTTAAGTCTCACTGTATTCACCCCTAAGGCTATGAAGATGTCATGCCTACAGCATGCCCCCAAAATATTTAGATTTGGGAGGTGCTTCCCCTGGGTTATTTTTGTAAGCCCAGACAACCACTTGCTGTATTATGTAAGTGAAATTGTATTTTTGGTTACACAAGCCAGTGTAGAATATTAACATTCAACCAGTTAGTTCAATTTGTGATGTTTGGGTGAAAGCTTTGGTGTATGTTCGTGTTCATTGTGCACCAGTTGAGCCCAAACCCAAGGGATGAATAGTGTTGTAGTAATTACTCAAGAAAAAGAATGCACCACACATTTTACTTAAAAAAAAAAGAAAGAATGAATGAAAAAGATAAAGTAATGCAAGTTATTTACTCTATATAGGAAATCATTTGTCACATTACTCATACATACACAAGATCTTATACAGTCTTTTTTTATTGACCAAAATAAATGTTTTTATTGTATTCCCAAAATACACTTATGAATTTACTGATTAATTACTCTACAGACAATTATACAATCGGCAGTTATTAATTATATCATCGATGCTGGACGTTAGTCTGAGCCAAAGTCAGGCAAAAACTGTTAAAGCTGTTATTGTGGCATCATCTAACAAGTGCACTCAGTATATTATGGGTAGATTTTCTTGTCATTTAAATTTGCATGCCCTTATTTTGTAAGATTCACATGCAAAATCTCTAGATGCATGTATCAATTGTTAAATTAATCCTAATTAATTCAATTTTTAAAGGATATAAATATATATATCAGATATTGAGCGTTGCTGGCAGAACACAACGGATTACTCCAGTCCTCCAATTAGCATTATTCTTCTTCTAACCTCTTTTTTTTCCAAATAGTGTGCTGTGCCTATATGAAGGAAAACACACCCAGAGAACTGTTTCCACAGGAATCGATCCCAAAGAATTGTAATAAATGCATGAAGTATATGGAGTAGTCAGCACTAAAAGAGGGAATCTTTTCTTGGTTTAACACACTGTGTTCACACCAGTGTTTATGCATGTGATGTAATGTTATTAATATGGCGTGTATTGTCAATAAGTTGTTAAAAACATCAATGCATTTGTTTTGTCATCTGCCATCACCCAGCTTTTCGACTGAAGTACTCCACAAGATTTGTTGAATAAAAATGACAGATATAATTAATTAACAGTTTAGACAATTTAATAATTGATAGGCGTGATGATGACACAGTTATGGATTTGTTAAATAAATAGAATCCCTCATGGGCACCACCTTTATTTTTATCTCCATGGTTACAGCACATATGTTTGGGGACACAAGCCATCCAAAATTAGCTGCTCTGAAAAAACACTGTTACTGGTGGTGCCAATCTTGATCTTGCTCCCTCAGTCAATATCAAGGGAGACAGGTAAAATTAGCTCTCGAGGCATTTGGCACTGGACAGAGACTGGGGTGTTACCATCGATTCTTGCAGTATGTACTTTAGGCTGTTTTTTTTTTTGCTTTTTTCAAATGAAGGCAATGTTGTTTCTGCTATTTATTTAGAGAGTAGTTGTTCTGTAAACTGTCCAAGAATCAGTTCTTTGTTCTTAACTGCATATATATATATATATATATATATATATATATATATATATATATATATATATATATATATATATATATATATATATATATATATATATATATATATATATATATATATGCATAATAACAAATGGATGGCTTATATTAGATGCTGCATTTAACAAAGACAAAGGCATTTTATAAGACACAGACTTCCATCACTCATGCCTCTGTAATAATGTATGTTAAATAACCTTGTCTTCTGTTGTAATTTACATGTTGTGTATGACTGGTACACAGGTACAAAGGGAAATGAAAACTGTTACATTAAGTTTCACCAATGTAACACGTGTTATCAGTATACACATGCTTCTAAATGTTAACTATGAATAACACGCTATACACTATAATTCAGTTTTTATTTATAGAACAAATAATTGTTTCTTTCAGCTTGTATGACAAGACTAGGCCACCTGTCTATATACATTTCCACCTACCTGCCTGCTTGTGCACTCTTGTGTAGGATTTCCACACATATATATATATATATATATATATATATATATATATATATATATATATATATATATATATATATATATATATATATATATTCCCAAAGCTGTTTGCAAGTTACTGACATAAGTATGTCAGAGAAAGTGCAGCCAAATGTTCCCAATACAAAATACAATTCCCAAAATACTAGCTTGACAGCAGTGAGTACTAACAGCAGCCATTTTAGTTGTTTAAATTCATCATGATAATGTTAGATATTGTTAGCAATAAAAACGATGTGCTGCTTACAGCGCACAGCCCCTAAGTATAAACCACACACCTACAGCAGTAATAAGTAGTTGCGTCAGGTAGATTTTGTAGACTGAGTGACATTTGTGAGGGCTTGTGTTTATACTGTCTAACTGTGGCAGTTATAGAGTTGGTAAGAGTGCTCTGATTGATCTGACACGGATTGGTATTGGTTGACATACATGATAGAACATTTGATCCTTATGAAGCCTGATCAGAAGAGCCGATCAGATAAACACACAAGACAGTTAACCACGCACCACTAAAATGCCACAGCCGCACACACCACAGGAATCTCCTGCTCACCAGCTGCTAACAGCTAACTAGCACTCCTTCTCCATAATTCATAACATTTATTTATATGACCCTGAAGGCATGATAACTTGCATTAAAATGAACTGGGGCTTTATGTTGATGATGACCTGCAACTCCATGGCTGTTTAACAGATGGCATACAGTTTATAAGACCTCTTAATGAAATGATGCTGAATCAGCCCTGCGGCAGATGTAATGGGAAGGGGGGAGCATCAGATTTTTGGGGAGGGCACATTAACTCGGTACTTTGAATTGCAAATTAAATTAAATCTAGGCCTACTCCATACGATGTCTGTGTAGCCTACAGCTAAAAAGTTACATAACTTCCAAAAAAAAAACTTTTAAGTAGCATGTATTAGTTAAAAATTCACAGAAACATCACTTTGAATAAATAAAACTATTTATATATATATATATATATATATATATATATATATATATATATATATATATATATATATATATATATATATATATATATATAATAAAAAAAAAGTTTTATTTATTCAAAGTGATGTTTCTGTGAATTTTTAACTTGTGTTACCATGAGTTAACATGTTTTTTTTTTTTTCCTGAAAGGCCACAATATAAAAGAAGGTATGCTGCAAATAGACTCTTTAATGGATTATGACACAGCCACATATCTGCAGATATCATCTTAAAACAAATAAAACATACCTGTTCCAAATCAATGAGTCAAGCTAAGTTTACACCGTGAATCCCAGAATACTTCTGACTAGGAATGTCTCATAATTATCAACCCAATAATGGGGATTCTAATTAGAATTCATAGATAATGAAATCATTGCCAATACATGCTACTTAAAAGTTTGTTCCATGTCTACCACTAACACAGAAAAGATGAAGAAGAGATAAGGGAGGAGCAGTAAAATTGTTGATGGTGGATGGAGTGGAGGGACGGGGGAGGAACACTGCTTTATTTGATGACTGTAGTTACTAGTTACATTGCAGGTTCAAGTTATTCAGTATTGATGGGTGTATCACTTAAGACGTGTAATGTGCTGACAAATTTCTTCTCAATAGCAGACTTATAATTCAAATTAAATGCAAATATGAGAAAATGGATAGTGAAGTGAAACTCTCGCCAAAATGCAACCTAGGCTTTTTTTGTGAAAGTATGAGTCAAACCTTTGTGTAAAAACAAGAGGCGCTTTTAAGATTTACTGTATTTTCGTTTTCGGGTCAAGCTCATTTTCTCAGTACTAGGGGCACTTTTACAATAGCATCAAAATTGCTTTTTTTAAAACACTAAGAAGGCTCGACACAGCATGGAATTTTGCTCGTAGTATCACCAGGGTTTCTACACATGAACACAAGTTTGCTAAAGATAAAGTTTCTGAACAACCCACCTTAGTAGTAGCTTGTTCTGCTCCCAGTCGTCATGGCAGCTGAAGAAGTGACAGTCTCAGAATGTGATGTAACATGGATGTGAGTTAAGGTGGACAATCAATATTCCTATGGTATAATTGAATTTAAGAATTTTAGTGAGGTTATTGGGACAGCTAGCAACCGAGGAAAAACTAGCTAGCTGCAGTGTACAATACATGTTTTGGGGAGAAAATACCTGCCCTTGCGTCAACTCTGTCAGATGTCAACTCAATCAGGTTCTATGTCGGAGTTGACCTGTACGCTGACAGAGTTGATAAATCCACCAATAACCTCTTAATGTGCTACTGTAATATTATCTGTGAATCTAGTAAAGGGTTAAGATGTTAATTCAGGTTTTTTATTTACACATACATGTACATACATAGCACGCATTACATGTTTTAACCATACACATCTGACTTGTAGAGAATGGGCAGACAGTGGTCTGCTTATTACTGTGTAACATGCAACTTTCAGACACACACACAGAGAGAGAGAGAGAGAGAGAGAGAGAGAGAGAGAGAGAGAGAGAGAGAGATGAGAAGTCAGTGTGTAGATTTTAACAACATCTGGTTATGAGAACTACATACCGCACCTTGAAGATTTTCCATCCATCCATCCATCCATCCATCCATCCATCCATCCATCCATCAAGTAAATAAAAGTCTGATTCTACAGTCTTATTCAAGTACATTTTTCATTATTTTAATTTGTATTGTAGGAAAGCATGGCAAGACAGAAATTGTCAGTTGAGGAGCAAAGGAGAAGAAATAGAGAGTAGCAAAGAAAGAGAAGAGAAAAAATAAACAGTGACCAAGAGAGTAAACATGCATGCAAGGGAAGGAAATACAGAGGTAGAAGAAGTGAGTTAAAGAGAAAAAAAAATAATACAAATAGACAAGATGGGAGACAGGGCAAAGAGGAATTGGAGAAAGTATTGGAGAGAGGCACAGAAAAGGTCCAGACAGAAAAGATCCAATGAAGATGCAGTCCTGGAGAAACACACCCCTCCAGATAGTCCGCAATTATTAGGTTTAGGTTAGACAAAAATGAAATCTTATGTAAGCTAATTGAACCTGATTCTAAGATACAGATTTTGTGTTGCAGTATTGTAGTATCTGATCTACATCCTCTTATGTCTTATTTATTTAACCCATACTTCAGAACTCCAGATTCTTGTTGGATTGGAATAATTAAAATTGTATACTTTTTAGTGTGTCTGACGGAGTTGACACAAATCCAGTTCTGAAGGGAAACATGTTTATTTGTTTTTTTTTTTTGTTTTTTTTTTTTTTTTAAATTAGGAACCTGTTCCTTTACATGGTTAAATAGCTAAGATTTAACATATAACTCTAATTAATATAGTGTGCATTTTTTTAATATGTGTTTCATCCCGACTCAAGAATCAGTGAGGAATAAAACCAGCCTTACCGTTTTCTTGACTGAAGTGCAAAATGCACACAGTATACGCAGTAATTCGTCATGGAATGTGATTTAACACACTCTCCTGTATGTGCTCTCAGCTCACCACCTCTCACACACAATCAGGAATTATGTGAGGTGGTTTCAATTGAAGTTCTTTATTGCCATATGGCAACACTCTTAATTCGTCAAAAGCTTGATGGCAAACAGTTCACAAAGTATGACATTTTTTTTGTGATTGTTGCGGGCAAAAATCCTTGATTATGCGGCACGTTTCTTAAAAAATGTGATGGAATATCCAAGATATTAATGCAATTTTATGCAATGAAATTGCGGAAACTTGCAAAAATTGCGGTTTGATGAAAAAGAGAAAAAAAGTGATTCCCCCAATAGGCTACTACCTTAATGTAAAGAATCATTTCTTATTACTTCCTATGACAAGTAAGCATACTACTTCACAGAAAGTGCTGGGAATATTTAAATTCCCATCTTGTTTTATTTCAGACCTTTATAAACACATGTCTCAAACTTACAAAACATTGATGAGTCAAACAAGTTCTACAGCTTTACAAAAGGAATATGCTATGTGCTTCCTGTTTTACAGAGGTAGCTATACAAAACAGACATCTTCTATTAAAATAAGTGCTTTCAGTGTACAAATTGCAATCTCTTACTGTAACATAAATTTACATACTATATAATTCATAACGTTCCCATGGCAACAGGGGAAAAATGGCTGCTCTTGTGTGAAGTAAACTCAACATTTTTCAGCTTCCTGCTAAGATATATTTGACATTTTTGCAATGAAAATGCGGGGATTATGAAATCATGCAAGCCCTGCATATTTTGCGCGGAAATCTGCGATTTATGCAGCGAAAGTGTGGCGTAATTGAAAAAATGCCGCCCCTGCATAAATATACAGACTTTGGCTGATTATGCATTGAATTATGCAATCGCATAATCACCTTTTTTTTTGTTTTTTTTTCTATGGAGGGACTGATTAATGTGTTGAAACGGCCTCGTACTTGGGTTATAATAACTACGTGCAGACTCTTTATCTAAGTTACGCAAGTAAACGTACTTGACCACACTCACGTAACATAAGTGACAAGTTTTGTCATTTTGTCATGGTGTTGGTTTTGTGAGTCTACTATGTGAGGAAGCTGATGATGCTGACTCACCGTAGTCTTATTATAAGAGATTGGGGCATTCTACTTGTCACATTCGGCAGTCTAAAATCAGCTCCATTGCTTATTGCTTCTTTCTTTCTTTCTTTCTTTCTTTCTTTCTTTCTTTCTTTCTTTCTTTCTTTCTTTCTTTCTTTCTGTTGTGCAGCTGTATATTTTCAAAGAGGGAGGGAAACCCTGTCTTCCCTGTGATCACCATCTGTTTTTACATAACTGTTCTGACACGTGGCTTTGACTTACATCTGAACCCGTAACTCATTGTGCATGACTGTACCATAATATACTGCATATATTTTTTCTCCACAGTGCTTGGCACTTTATGCACTGATTGAATATCTTGTTTATGCATGCAATCAACTACTTGTGAGAACAGGCAGCGATCATAACATTAGCTTGTATTTTTCATGTGTCATTTCTTACACTGTCCTGACAATGGCCAGTGGCCAGTTTGGACCTGCTAATATACAGTATGTGAACTACAGCATACATTATGTGAGGTTGTTAGACTTGAAATTCAATTTATCAGTTAGAAAAAGGTACTGAAGAAGAGAAAAACAAAATAATTTGTGATGGGGATGATACACCATGCACACAAAAAATATATTGTGTCCATGTTCAATTTCAGTGTACACTATGTTTCAGCAGCTCATGGTTAACACATGACAGTTCTATGAAAGCCCTGTGAAGGAAGAAAGGACTGATGGCAGACAGTCCCAACAGTAAGAGTGACAGAAGTGTGTGGGGCGTGAGTTCCAACATATTTCAGGGAAGAATCGCTTTGTTTAAAGGTAGACTCCTGCTGTGTTGGTCTCGGAATCATTTGATGCTTTGGCAGTAGGGAAAAATCCTGCATAGTCAACCGCTACCTTCACGAGAAATGCCATTACAGGGTGAATTGTTATGAAGTGGAGACGGTGCACAGGCCTGTGGGCAAGTGCAACTTAACAGGCACTATGCTGAAACTCACCAGGATGGCATCCTTTGTATCCATCTCTGAAAAGTTAAAATACTCTGAATATTTGCCAGTTGGCCTTGTGTGTTATACCCAGGTACCTCAGGGGAATTCCCAATGGCGCTGTGGTCAGTGCTTTTGGCTCACAGCAAGAAGGTCCTGGGTTTAAGACCAGGTTCTGCCAGGGCAGGTTTTTTTCAGTTTCACCTTATGCCTTAATGGGTTTTCTCGAGATACTCTGGCTTCCTCCTTATTCCAAAGGGGTAGGGTTAGGGTCAAGCTGAGATTGGCTCCAGTTCTCCTGTAAAGGATAAGATGTTACAGATGATGAATAAATATGGGATACCAAGACAAATATTTTCATTTTCATGTGGTGTTTAATGAGCAGCGGAAGTTATGGGACAGACAGTAGATACATCGTAGTAATATTGATTATGGACTAGATTACATGTAGTCAATTTTCAGGACAATTATTTTGACAGTGCCCTAACTGCAGTAAGACAGAAAAATACATATGGACACATACAGTTTACACACTTTACATATAGCTATTAAAAACATCTGTATGGTAGTTTTCTTTTATAGATGGAATTCTGAAACATCAACATCCAAATCCAATGAAAGAAAATTGTTTATTGCAGACAGACTGTGAATGTCAGATTAAACATTAAGCTGATGCAGCCTCACATTGTTACCTGAAACAGAATTGTCAAATTCCCATCACATTCTCTTTTATTTTTCACTGTTTTGATGTTTGACTAGCACTTTTAATTACATAATTTTGTAATTTTCTAATGGTTGTCTGACTGGAGAATTGGCACCACTTACAGTTTATCTTGATGAACCATCTTTGAATAATCACATAACAGTGGGAGATACAAACAAGCTCTCATTTGCATTTAGTTTTCCAATTTAATCAAATTTGTTTTAAAATTGTATATATTTTTCGATGGGTACCTTGCCCCTGTCTCTCTCCACATTTTTTGTCTGCAAATCTAATACTCTCAAACCAAGACTTTTTAAACATCATCCGAATGGTCTCACAGGAAAGTCCACAGTAAAATAGAACTTAAATAATATGCAACTTATATAATAGTGAAAAAAAATCTGTTTTGATCTTTCTTCGAGGTGATCAGTGGTTCTCTTTCATCAGTAAATAATTGAAAAATGATTAAAATTAAATGATTCACAGCTTTATGGCCTACATTCGATCAGGCAAGCAATTCAGACCCACATCATCACAAATTATCAAAAAACAAAACAAAACAAAAAAAACACTAACTTTAAGAAGCATCACAACCTGACAATACATTATCTCTGCTCTTGTTTTTATTAAATGAATTCCTCTGAAGGGAAAATCATTGGGAACAGTGATTAGCATGCTGAGGTAGTATACACCGATCAGCCAGCAACATTAAAATCATTGACAGGTGAAACAATTAACATTGATCAACTCATTTTAATACAATGTTGTTGAGGGAAACCTTGGTTCCTGGCGTTTATGTGAATGCCACTTGATCGGCCATGAAAAAAAACAGCTGTAGACCACATTTTTATCGGTCATATTTATTTATTTACCAGTTTTGGTGACAGGCCTCATACCTTTTTACTCAATATGGATAGATCTAACTTCCAGTTTAGCTAACTTCCAGTTTAGCGCGTGGCTAACTAGAATGGGGGTAAAATAAATTAATTTTATAGACTTTCCAAATTTGTGCTCAAATTCCGATGGTCTAACAAAACATTTTGTGGGGGATCGTGAGGCTCAAGAACAATTATGTTTTTTTTCTAAAATTTTCCTGAAAGTGCAGCTTCCACTACTGCAGGAGTGCAGTATTGGCTTCTTTGCACAGGAAGTTCCAGTCAACGGTGGTAAATGCTCCTCCTTTTCTTCATTGGTTTTACCAGTAGACTAAAAAACACATTACCATCCACTTTAAGAGTATTTAACATCATGCTGTTCAGTGATGGTTGCGGTGTCTTGAGTGAGTGAAAACCGGAAGCCCAGTGCCAAGAAAAGAATATCGATATGTGGCTGCCAATGTAGCTCGGTAGCTAGGTAGAGCAGGTGAGCTAGTGATCACTGGTTCAAATCCCAGCTCTGGGCTGAGCTGAGCTGCATGTGGAAGTGTCTTTGAGCAAGATACTGAACCCCAGATTGCTCTTGATGTGAGGTTCGCACCTTGCGTGGTGGCCTTTGCCATCGGTGAGGTGATGACTTGCTGGTGACTTGTCCAGAGAGTACCCTGCCCTCACCCAGAGACAGCTGGGATTGGCTCCCCGTGACCCCAGTTAAATGTTTACATTTTGTAATTGTGCACAGTTTACTCAAAACATTTAAGTGTTGAGAAACTAGTATATAGCCAGATAAATATTTTTGTAGAGTTAAATGTTTACATTACTATTTTTTTTTTCCAAAGCACACATAAAAAATCCTCTGGTTTCTTCAGACTTTGGTCATCATAGTCTTCAAACTGGCATCATGATCAAAATATATGCCATGATAAATACTGATATTGATCAATATGGGGAAAAACAAATCATGAATAATAGTTTTGGGCACATTACCAAGCCCTAATCTGACCACCGATCTTGCGACCTGTATCTGCTTTGAAATGGCTCTGACTGTCTTTCCTAATGTGTGCAAGTCAATAATGTGCTTTGTATTGTAGTGTTGTAGCATTGCAGTGTTTGCGACTGTTTGTGGTATAAAACACAAACGAGAAAACTGAGCATTCAATCTGTTGTATGTATATTTTAGTCTCTACCCATCACAGAACAATGAGAGCTGTAGAAATCATTGGAACTGACGTCTGCCATGATGTACTTGTTCTTTACAAGTGTATGTAAACTTTTGACCATGACTGCAGGTATGTAACCTAGTTAACAATAAACATAATTAATTTAACCCAAACTCCGATATTTTCAACTAAGCAAGACATTTTCTAGCTTAAACCTAACAAAGCTGCAAGAATATGATGACGGTCTAGTATGCTTGTTGCAAGTACACTGGAACAGTCATGCTGTTTTGGGAATGGTGATTTACAGTGTATCATTTTGGGAGTCAAGTCATGTCATACAGTTTCATAACAAAAAAAAACCTGACCTGTATTTCTAAGGAATAGGAATAGGACTCCAGTTGAACTGAGCGGAGTGTACAATCGACCCTTTTGTGTTGTGTCCAGTACATTGCCCATGTTGAAAAAGTTGAAGCAGATGATTCCTGCAAGAGTGGCCACACTTGAATACTAATTTAATGTAAAAATTTCCCTAGTAAACATTTCTTTCTAAAGAAAAAAGCTGCAAAACTCAGAACAAAAATCCATAAACCTCACACACACACACATTCTACATTCACTCTTTGAGGACACAAAGAAGGGAGCAGGAGAAACACTATCTGCATATACCCTGGGTGAGCAGCTTCCACAGTCAAAGATGCGTTCTGATTGTAACATTCAAACTCCACTTTCAGTGTCAGCACTTTGGCCTTGCTCATGTATAGTTTCAGTGCAAAAAGATGAGGCCTTGCCATATACATTATGCACTGCACGTACTGTATAATGCTTGTACAGTTGAATGCCCTTTTAGTGTCCTAATGCCCTGAATCCTAATAATAATTCACAGGATGAACTGTTTACATAGTTGGATAGAGTGCTCAAAGACACCAGGCAGCTTGCTTTAGGAACCTGTCATAACTTTGGGTGAAAAAAAAAGAGTTGTTTTCTTGAAATATACAAATCCTTATGTTTTATTCTACTTGAAATTTGGCAGTTATTATTTTGAAGGTACCAAGAGTAGTGATAGAGACTTTCTCTAACTAACTCTTTATGACTTCTGACACAAGTTAAGATGAAGGAAGCAGTGAAGTGTAACTGTGTTGATCTGTTTAGCCTTCTCAACAGTGCAGCCACACATTACCAACATAGGTCCAGACCATGTGGAGCATCAGCATTGACGATTCTTCACTCATTTGCTCTTGTGGGGAGCCCTTTGATACAAACTGTTCGCCCATTAGAGGGCATTGGTTTTAGAGAAAAATTTACAACATAAGGCATCTCCTGAACAGAATGCCAGTGCATTGTGATATGCTAGAAGGCAAGAGTAATTTAATTCAATTATAAAATACCCTAAACGGACTACAGGATTATCCTCTTTAGTTTCGTCAAGTGTAATGATGTGGCTCTGTGTTTTTCTGATTAGGGCCTAGGCCTTTCTCTGCCATAAAGAGAAGGAGAAAAGAAAGGAGCATTGGTCCTTTCAATTCAATGCACACTGGTCTAATAAGCTTCAGGGCTCATTATAGAGTAGAGAGAGGCTTCTCCCTTTCTCGCAAAACGCAAGTAATGAGGCATTTGAAATATTCCACAACATTAGGATAACTGAAATTGGAGAGCAGCCCCTTTAAGCTATGCTTGTGTAACACATTAAACATGCTCGTTCTTCCCAAGGCTGGTGGGGATTTCACTTTCAATGTCTCACCTACCAAGCTTGGTGTCCGTTTATCCCGTTTATCCTGTTTACCCTGTTTATCCTGCTCTGTTCTCATTTTCCTGTTTTTGTATGATGGCCATGTTCACATGATGAGTACATGCAGAGATTTAAAACCAGTTTTCTTGGCTTTCATTCAAATAAATTCTTTGATATTTTATATTCAACAGAACTCTGTGTACTATTAATGATTTGCTCTGAGACATTTTTACATCCCATCCTGCAGATTGTATTACCCCGAGGCCTAATATTGGGATCTGTAAGCATCCCAATCACTCCACCTGATTTTACTGAGATGTTTTTATTAGATAAAAGAGCATCAAAAACTGAACAATGATACACTCACCTGGTGGGCAGTCAGTCTGTTTAGTCTTAAAAGTAAGCCCTGTTAGAGCTGATGGGGCCCATGCTAAGAAGATTATCTCCTGTTTTTGAGGCATGAAGCAGCTTAGCCATACACCCCTCTGGACAGGAAGCCAGTCTGTTGCAGCAGCTCAACCCACATCTATCTTTTAAACAGAAAATGTCAAGCAAAGGAGGTCTTTTTTTAACCCAATTTTTATTCTTTAGTATGACCAAACCCAAAGTCTCAAGCATTAGCAGATATGCTTTTGTTACTGAGCTACCTCTGAAAAATCAGTGGTCTGTTGTTACACCATGCAGGGTGGTAAATCTTTCTATTGTTTTGTTCAGTCTTCAATTTCATGTACATGCTATATTTTAAAGGGCTTTAATAGTATGATTATTAACCCTTAAAGACCTGGAACAATTTTTGGGACACCAGACTCTTGTCCTTGCCTCTTTAAACAATCAGCATAAAGTGCCACACATCGTATGATTCAGGAGAACCTTAAAGGGCATGTTCAGCCAAAAATGAAAATTTGGTCATCATGTATGTACCCCCATGCCAATGAAAAGTTGAGTAAACAAAACATTTCTGGAGCTTCACAGCACCACAGCAGCACATTAGTCTCTGAAACAACTGACGTAGAAGAGGACTTGTTTAGAAAAATAGATTAATAAAAAGAAAGACTTTATTCTCATAATTTTTAAGCCATGCATTCTACACTGTAGCTGTGAAGCTTAAAGTATTAGCACATACTCAAGGATGTAAATAACTTATTTTAAAGCACTTTGGGATCTTGGGGCTTCTTACTTGGATTATACTAGACAAACTGTGAGAGGTCATTTTATTTCACTTTTTTCCTCTATTTATTTTACATTTTGAAACAAGTACCATCTGCTTTAGTTTTTTTTTTTTTTTTTTTTTTTTATCAGAATGCAGTAATAGGATCAAAACAATTTTAGAACAATGGCTGTCTTTAACTACCGGCGGCTGTTGTGGACATTGAGGGGTTAATATGACTAAGCATGTACTTAAACACACAGGTGACTTTGGTGGATTATCACATATGTGCGATTTAATAGCCAGGATCCTCGTTGTAGATTAAGGTTGTGGTTATGATTCCAAATAAGGGGTTTGATTACCATTTAGCGAGGCTTGAACCATACAGAGATGCTTTTGGTCGCAGCTATGTGCCTGAACACAAGAAAAACACAAGCTGTGACTTAATCTTAGCAGACAGCTATAATGCTTAAAATAGACATGTATCTTTCCTGTCAGAAGTGTGTGAGTCAATCAACTGAAAAATGTGCCTTAAATATCTCCTGTTAAGACATTTGGGTCCTCATCACTAACATGGACCCAATCCCTTTGCTAATTACATTAGTTATGTAGCAGTGTTAGACTGCTTGCTGAATTCAGAATCTGACACCTTATGTCTAACATGAAGGCCCTGGCAAATTCCTATTTTTGGTTACTTGGGATGTTGATCCATTGTAGAAATCATCCTCACTGTAAGCCTGTGGTTATCCAAAATCGACTGTAAGCCGCTCTTGATCCAAAGCTAGAATGTAAAAGTAATATCATAGGATGTATCCTATTCCCATCACATTGATTCATTCTGTTTTGTGGACCTCAGTTGTACTTAGCATGCCAAGAGGAAAGCTTCTATTACGGCCTGTAAAGGTGTATTTTTAATGTAATTCAATTCAATTGAGATTTGTATTACATAAAGGATAATTTGTATGACCTTTATGGCATGTAACAAGAGCAAACCACACATTTGCAAATCCTAACTCAGATCCCATGTAAGGTATTAAACCTGATACTTTGCACAAATATTGGGTGTACGCTCACGTTCTCTTACTGTGTTGGGTTATAGTGTGATCCTGGGCTTCCTTCTCCTGTGACCTGTCAATGACATCCTCCTTGTGGGAGATTGAGTAGATCTTGATGGTGCCTTGATACTACTTAGATGAGCAGGAAGTGACCAAAGTAAAAGTACAGTATCACCTTACACTGCACCTAACAAGGTGAATGGCAACCTTGGCTTTATAATTGCTTCAGTTCTGTTTTTTGTTTTTTTCATTTCCAACAAAATGTTATTGAAAGTTGGGAAGGAAGTGGATATTTCCACTTGGTTCAGTTCACTTTGTTTGTAACTGGGGAGGCAAAAGAGACATTTGCTAAAGTTTGTTGAAAAGACATGAATTTCTTCAGCTGTCTGGTGAGATTAGAGCATAATGAGGGAACAGCATTTTTACGGAGTACTACTGCAGCATTGTGAAACATCCTTACTATTCTTGGCCTTTATAAAGCCAGGCATTGTAATTATTTCAGCTGCTGTACTGACTCCCAGGAAGTAGTTTCCCAAGTCATTTGAGATACATAACTCCCACTGGAAGCAGACACTGCATTGAAAGCACACAAGGTCAGATCCAGAATACATTTTTCTACAGACCATAAATTTAGTTTCGAAAAAGGTAGAGAATATAAATAAATAAATAAAGAACAATAGTTTTTATTTGAATTGTTGCTGCTGCACCATGTCTCCACCTGCTTGAAGAAACTCTAGATTACATGTTAAGTGCTCTGGTCTCTTGGTGCACTGCAGGATGCATTATGTTTTAATTTGACACAAACTGTAAAGTCTGTTGTGTGAAAACATGTCTGCTGGCATGAAAGGCCTGCAGAAACGGATGAGGAGTGGAAGAGACTTTGGACAAGAAGGAGACGCCAGGAGAAACATTAAAGATCCCATATTATACTGTTCTTCATCAATTTTACACAGCTGTCAGAGGTCCACCAACACAGTATTCGAAATGCATTGCCCCAAACCCATCCGTGGTCCTGAATTTCAGCTGTCTAAAAGTCGCTCAAGGAAGATCTACTAAGCTCTATTGAGAGCAGGCTGTTTCTGTGCCTGCACCTTTAAATGCTAATGAGCTCTGCCTTGCCTGCTACATGCCCCTCTCGGGGAGAAGATGCCGCTTGCACTAGCGGTAGCATGCTAATTTTTTTACGGTGGCTGTATCACTATGGCCGGCCGAGATGCTGTCGTTCAGCTATACCAGTTTGACCCAGAATCGGAGCCAGAAGGAGAGGCTCCTGAAGACGTACAGACACTGCGGCTGCAGCAAGACGTTTCAGGATGGCCAACAGTTTGTCTACAACACAGTCTCCAAACTCTTGGACACTGTTCGCATCATCTCTGTCTCCAGTCTGCACGAGTTTCCAGACTTTTTACTGTGACAACCAAACTCCATCATAATATTATTAACATTAAACTCGCGTCAAACGCCATTCCGAAGCGGAGCTAACTAGTTAGCCAGTTTCCAGCTGACTTCACCATACTCGTAGGCAACTGTAAATACTATCAAAACGTGGCAACACTTAACTGTGGGGCAGTTGTTGGGTCCCGAATGGGTGGGACTGATCCTTTTACGAGGGTCAGTGTTGAGGCAAAGCCAGCTTTGTATTGACCTTCATTACGGAAGCAGTCCGATGGGAAGTGGTAAGTACACATGTACATGCTAACACGAACCGCAGCCGGCACGTTGTCATTAAAAATGAAACGCAACCACTGTCTTTTTGGCTGTTCTGTCGCTGGGACAGAATATAGGCACTTATTTTGATTTTTACAACCAACAACACAGCAATTTGCATGTCTAACTCTGAACGACGACATTGCGAATCACTGCTATCTTACCGCTGGACACGCCGAACTTCACCTCGGGGATGAATGCCCCCTCTCGGATATCTCCTATTATTGTACAGAGGAGGCCAGCCTATGAAAATGACTCCTTTCGTTAAGTAACGAAAGGAACTGAATCTGAATGGTCTGTAGGAGTGCTGTTTTATAGTGCATTATAGCACAGAGACCATGCAGGAATCATTTGCTTTCCTCATTCTGGGACTCAGGGAGGACCAGCTTGTATATGTAGAGACCAGAGAAAACCTGTTTTTCATAATATGGGACCTTTAAAGAAAACTCTATCTCAGTGAAGGTTACTCTGCTTCTTTTCAAAGTGCACATGTATACATATAATCAGTAATTAAATGTGTAGGCTTCACTAGGCATATTGTAAATATAAGCCATGCTATTAATTAAATGATGTACTCTCTGCATGTAAAATCAAAATGATGTTGCTTTTACCAGTGAGTAAGTCATGATTAGTTTCTAGATGGAATTTTGAAGTATAGCATTAGGTTGCAGTTTGACAAACACAACATGCAGAATATCAACATTTCGTGCAGCATGTCTCCTCAATCAATCAATCAATCAATCTTTATTTATATGGCGCTTTTCATACAGAAAAAAGTAGCTCAAAGTGCCTCACAGAAATAAACAAACAACAGCAGAAGAGTTGAAACAGCAAAATAAAATGAGAAGATAGTTAAAAGAACCCAACCCTCCCACCCCTTCAGACATGGACAGAGACATACACACTCATACACACACTCACACATACGCACACAGACACACACACACTCATACACACCCATGCAGTAGCTGTCACTAAAGAGACATGGCTGGACAGCGAGACTTGGTGCATGGAGGAAGCTACCTTTCAGGAGCCAGCCATACTGGGAGAGATCTCGGGCCAAGGCTGCAGGGAGCACCACCACAGAGACCACCCCAACCCAGGCAGACAGGAGGCCCCACACCAAGGTGCAGAGCCCTCTGGTCACCCGGGCCAGAGCCGTCCATGGGACAGCACCCCCCGCGGCCAGACCAGAGACCACCGCCAGCCTGGCAGGCCCCCATGAGGAAACACTGGAGATTAAAAACTGACAGACTAAAACAGTAGAATAAAGCAAAAGCATAGAGGCTGAAAACACGAGGGACTAAAACATAAAAGTATAAAGGCTAAAAGCACGAGGGACTAAAGGTTAAAATATGAGAGATTAAAACAGTAAAAGAAGAAATAAATAAATAGGTAAATAAAATAAAATAAAATAAAATAAAATAAAAAGGATTTATATGAATAAATAAATAAATGAATGAATAAGTAAATAAATAAATAAATAAAAGTGCTCTAATTAGTACGGCATAAAGGAATTAAGAAGAATTTAAATTTCAATTAAAAGCCTGGTTAAAAAGGTGGGTCTTGAGCCTCTTTTTAAAAACCTCTACAGTCTCCGAGACCCTGAGGCTCTCCGGCAGGCTGTTCCACAGTCGGGGCCCATAACAACTGAAAGCCGCCTCCCCGTGCTTTTTTGAACTAACCTGTGGTATGGTTAAAAGGCCGGTGCCAGAGGACCTCAGGGTCCGCGGGGGCTGATAGACTAAAAGCAGGTCAGATAAAGACCAAGACCGTTAAGACATTTAAAAACTAGTAAAAGAACCTTAAAATCAATCCTGAAACGCACGGGGAGCCAATGAAGTGACTTTAAAACCGGTGTACTGTGCTCCCGCCCTCTGGTCCTCGTCAGCACTCGTGCAGCTGAGTTTTGTAATAATTGTAGATTCGAAATGCTCTTTTTGGGAAGGCCAGAGAGCAGGGCATTACAGTAGTCTAAACGACAAGAGATAAAAGCATGCATCAGCACCTCCGTGCTGGCCTGAGAGAGAAACGGGCTGGACTCTGGCTATATTCTTAAGATGGTAAAAACCTGTCTTTGTTATATTTTTGATGTGTGGAATAAAACTGAGCTCAGAGTCAAAAATCACACCCAGATTTTTTACAGATTGTGATGGTTTAAAATCCTTTAACTTTGGTAAAAGTTTCTCTTTCAGGCCTTCAGGACCAATGAGTAAAACCTCTGTTTTGTCCTGGTTGAGCTGTAAGAAATTTGCTGCCATCCATGTCTTGATATCTAAAATGCAGTTAAAAAGGACATCAATGGGCCCTGTGTCATCAGGAGACACAGCGATGTACAGTTGCATATCATCAGCATAACTATGAAAGCTGATGCCGTGCCTCCTGATGACGTCCCCAAGGGGAAGCATGTACAGATTAAAAAGAGTTGGACCTAAAATTGACCCTTGGGGAACCCCACACTTTATTTTGTGGGTTTCTGAGGAACATGTATCCATACTTACAAAGAAGTGTCGGTCTGTGAGGTAAGAAACGAACCAGTTAAGAACAGTACCAGAGAGGCCGACCAGGTTCTTCAGTCTGTTTAATAAAACGTGATGGTCTACTGTATCGAAGGCGGCGGTTAGATCCAGCAGTACCAAGACTGTGAGTTTATGGTTATCTAAGTTGCACCTGATGTAGTTTAAAATCTTTAAAAGGGCTGTCTCTGTACTGTGGTTCGTCCTAAAGCCAGACTGATACTTCTCCAAAATGTTGTTTACAATTAAAAAGTCATTCACTTGATTGAAAACAAGTTTTTCCAAAATTTTACTTAAAAACGGTAAGTTGGATACAGGCCGATAATTATTAAGGGTGTTGGGATCTAGGTTGCTCTTCTTCAGAAGGGGCTTCACCACCGCCGTTTTAAAGGAGGCGGGGAAGACACCCGTCTGAAGAGAGCAATTCACCATATATAACAGCTGATCCTGAAAAAATCCACAAAGTGTTTTAAAAAACGGTGTGGGAATTGGGTCTAATAGGCAGGTCGTGGGCTTTACTTGGGAGAAAACTCGACCAAGTGTCCTCGCATCAACCAGGGCAAAACTCTCTAGTGTTTCCTCGGGTAAAATCAATGACCCAGGTGTGTCAACATTTAAAATCTGTTGAAGTAAGAGACTCGATCTGATGTCATTGATTTTACTTCTGAAGTGGTCTGCAAAATCCTCGCAAAGAGCGTTAGTTGGTGTTTTGGAGGATCTATTAAAATGTGTGTTAAAAAGTCAATTGTGGAAAAGAGGAATTTTTGGTTGTTTTTATGTTCGTCGATTAGCTTTTGGAAATGGGAGATTCTTGACTGTTTGACTGCGTTATTGTAGATTTTGAGGTGTCCACGTAAAATTTCATGGTGAACGGTTAACTTTGTTTTTCTCCATCTCCTTTCAGCACTCCTGCAGTTTCTCTTCAGTTTTTTAGTTTCTGTATTTCTCCACGGGGGTGTAGGTCTTGTATTAATGTTTTTTTATTAAAAGTGGAGCCACTGAGTCCAGTGCTGATTTTATTTTATGGTTAAAGCTGTCAACAATAAAATCACATGGTGCTGGTAAAATTTCTGCAGGAGTGCTCTGTAAAACCTGAATAAAATTTGCAGCCACTTCAGAAGTTAGGTAGCGTTTCCTCACTGTTCTCACTGGGGCCTCCCACTGGTTAAAACTGGTGATTGTAAAAAACACACAAAAGTGGTCAGACACAGCCAGGTCCACAACAGAGGGCACACCAATGGACAGGCCATAGGTTATGACCAGGTCCAGGGTGCGCCCCCTGCTGTGGGTCGGCTGCGTGACATGCTGATTAAAATCTAGACAGTGTAGAAGGTTTAAAAATTCTCTCGACATTGAATCGGAGGAATTATCTATGTGTAAATTAAAATCACCGGTTATCAATATTCTGTTATAATTGCTGTGAGTTATTGACAGTAGCTCTGAGAATTCACTGTTAGAAAAATTCCTGTAGAAAACTGCTTTGTGCTGAGGCCCAGTTGTACAGCGCCTTCTGTGTCATGTGACACTGAAGCTTTCAGTTTCTCAAATAACATGAGAACATCAGCACTTTAGTCATCCTGAAACATTTTGACATGAGTGAATACCATTAGTGCATCAAAAACAGAGAAGTGGATGTGAGTGATATGTGTGAGTTGTCAGAAAGTATACCGAGAATTGTATTTGTCATTGTAATCCAGTTGTGTTCTGCTGAACACACCCCGGTCTTGTAATATTTAATACCTTGAAGCCAGGACATCTCCAGTTCATCTTTTTCTACTACAGTATCGTAGGCAGCAAAGATGGTGACAGTTTAACCTGCTATGTACACGTGTGTACAGTTTGATTGACATCAATCAAACCCCTGTGATGACAGACTTCCCTGGTTTCTTCACAGTCACTGGATAAAACTCCAGTTTAGAAAAGTGTCTGTCCTGCAGGGGTTTGACTTTGAAAACTTTAGCCCATCTAAATGCCAAACATTGTCTCTATATGTGACAAAGTACAACAAGGAATAACAATATGAAATGTATTATGCTGGAGTTGTAAGGAGGGGGCTTTGGTCTACCTTGTGCAAAAATGTCAAACCGGAGTCCAGGTTCATGTCCACACCAGCCTGTGGTAAAGTTGAGGCAACACATGCACGTTAGTTAACAGTGTAATTGGTGACATTCAGCCTCTGAATATGGCATTCCCCCTCCCCCCTCCCATTGCATTCACATCACAACAATGCCGTTGTTCGAATCCCCAAAGTGG
This sequence comes from Acanthopagrus latus, assembly GCF_904848185.1. Classification (NCBI taxonomy): domain Eukaryota; kingdom Metazoa; phylum Chordata; class Actinopteri; order Spariformes; family Sparidae; genus Acanthopagrus; species Acanthopagrus latus. The sequence goes on from NC_051051.1 coordinate 16,909,359, forward strand.
CAACTAATAAAACTGGTGATGCTTACGAATCAACGTTGATGAACTATTGCCTGACAAACGTTGTTAGAAGCTGGAACCAACTGTCAGAATGTGTACACTTAGATAAACAAATCAATCATTTTGGACCTGAAGAACACTGTAAGAATATGAATTCACAATCATAATGATGATTTTAAGGAAAAGAGATGGTGTTATTCTGCAGCTTTTGGCAAGCTCTGTAGATGTACTATTTTTATTTCAAGATTATTTATCCACATAAACATGTTATCAATATGATCCTAAAAGATCATAGATTAAGATTAAGGAAAGATTTGGATTTCAGTTAAAGGAGTACGCCACCCCTAGGTGAAATTGAGTCACTCCCCGCAGTCCCTAGAGTTGGATGAGTGAGCCAAAGCGTTTTTTAGCCGACCCAGCCATTGTCCTAATCTAGTTCTAGTCCTAATCCGCGGTTAGCTTTAGCTTAGCATAGTCGCTGTAATCCGGAGTGTCCAGCTAGCATGTCGTTGCAAAAGTGAATCAAATAACTCAAGATTTTTTGTAATTATTTCTCGTGACCTATACATTCATATCGAGTACACATATAAATGCAAATTAACACGAAGGGATTTACTAGACCAATTTATATCTGGAACTATTTGCGGCTGCAGCACAGGCAAAGCACTGCTACCACGCGCAAAGACACCACTCAGCATCTGAAAAGCCTCAACTTCCGTCAATACACCAGCGTGGCTACTAAGTTCTCTGCCTCTAGGCTGACACTGACAGGTGTGCTTTCTCAAGTCCGATGAATATGGAAGATTACTACGACAGACGAAGATGATGACTTTGACTACCAAAATCCGAGACCCTACCTGTTCGAACCTGAGTTCACTGAAGAGGAGTTGCGTGCTTTGGATCGGGGAAGAGAGGACGTTGCGACGAGTCAAGGCGAGTCGGACGAGAGAACGAGAGCAAACACGAACTGGTGGTGTGAGTGTGGAGTGTGCCAACCCATGCCGACTGAAATGGAGTGTTTGTGCTGTGCAGAGTGGGATAAAATACTGCCAAACTCATCGTATTGTCAGGTGAAAAGGTAATTAATAACGTTACAATAAAACTGAAAACGACAATGCGAGTCGGACTAACGTGAAGTTTCCGTGATAATGTTAGCAATGTATAAACCAAGGAAGGGTAAAAATGATAACGTTACTTACAGGCATGGATGATGAACTCTGTTCTGCCTCTGTACTGAAAATGGATGGGACGGCCGTATCCTTCAGATGTAGCAGCATCTTTCTCGTAGCATACTGCATTTTCTCTTCGTAGTCCTCCGGTTTAAAATGCTCATCGCAAACACGATATTGATTGATTTTATCCACTGGTGTTGTTGCAGGAATGCCAAGGACAGCAAGCCAAAGATTTCTTTGTTCCACTGGTTTTGGGATTGTGTGAAACATTATGTTCGTGTATGTCCTCTGCTTGTTATCGCAGCCCTTCACACAGCAAATAACCATTTTAACACTAACACTGGAAGTTGTGGTGCTGCGTGCTGTCAGTGTATTGACGGAAGTTGAGGGTTTTCGGGTGCTGGTCTCAGGTTTCAGGTCTCTGCGCGTGGTAGCGGTGCTTTGCCTGTGCTGTGGCCGCAAATAGTTCCAGATATAAATTGGTCTAGTAAATCCCTTCGTGTTAATTTGCATTTATATGTGTACTCAATATGAATGTATAGGTCACGAGAAATAATTACAAAAAATCTTGAGTTATTTGATTCACTTTTGCAACGACATGCTAGCTGGATACTCCGGATTACAGCGACTATGCTAAGCTAAAGCTAACCGCAGCATTTCTAGATTAGGACAATGGCTGGGTCGGCTAAAAAACGCTTTGGCTCACTCATCCAACTCTAGGGACTGCGGGGAGTGACTCAATTTCACCTAGGGGTGGCGTACTCCTTTAAGTGTTGAAAAAAAAAAAATCTCAATCACTGCTGACTTTTTTTGTATGCTGGCAGACCATGGTATTTCTCTAATCTTAACCGAGTGCTGCCAGTCCATAACTTAACCATAAGAAATAACTGAATAATGAATAATGCTGAAGTCACTGTAAGTAGATAGTGTATTGCAAGATTGTGGAAAACAAATACAATAGGCTATGTTGTCAGTGCCCATTTCATTGATCAACTTTTTTGACATTTTGAGTGAGTGTGTGTTGGAAGGTTTAGACATGTACAATGTTGTGTTGTGAGAGGCTTTCAAACTCATAAAGGCTCCTGTAATGTAATTGAAACCGCAAACATAGGTCTACTGGCACTGACCACAGGGTACTATGCAAAAGGTGATGGATTCTGTTGGACAGTACACAGTAGAACTCTTGCAATCACATAATAATAAATAAAATGTTATTTGATAATCAAGTGTTTTGTCCATCATTTGAAATAGTGTTAGTTTCTACCATCTCCCCCCCAACTAATTGGTATATTTTCATTACCAGTTTCCTCTTTTAAATACTTGTTTTCAGCATGCTAATTCAGTTGGCACGCAGAGACTGGCTACAGACACCATTTTCAAAGGCTTTTATTGTGAGCTGGGTTAGCATGACTGATGTATGTGGAGGGAGATGGGCGAAGGAAGAATATGCATAAGGACTTTCTTTGTCTGATGTTGTCAGCTCTTTTCTGCACGTAGAAAGTATGTTTTGGCCTTTTTATGGTTAATTTAGTAGCAGCTGGTTGGATCTAAAAAAGAAATATATATATATATATATATATATATATATACTCATGGGTTGAAGATGCATAAGCCAGGAAATACATAATAGGCCAGCGCTAGTCAGCTCATCAATAAAGTGAACACATGGCAGAAATTCTGGACCAGTAAACACAAGGAATTAAAGATATCTCAGCCAGCATGTTTGTGGTGCTTTTCTCATGCTGATCACAAGGTAATATGTTTAGGCAGAGCATCATAGTCTGCCATTTGGTTTCACTTCAGGGCTGCTGTCATTACTTTGGACTGGATCCTGGAACATAAGATGCAATGGGTCCCACATGAAAAGCTGCCTTTGAACTGAGAAAGCTTGGAAGTTTGAAGGCAGGTGTCACCGCTTGAGCATTCTACCAGCCAGTGGGAGAACTAACCTAGTTTATTTCCACCTCACCAAAGCTCCCACCTCCCCCCATTGTATCACTCTTCTCATTCTGGAATGTTTAGATCTCTTTCTTGTTGCTTCTCCTGGAGCTGGCTGTGTCTCTGAATTAACAATAACCACTGACAAGAACACTGAATGTTACCCAGATATCTGTCACAGATGTCTGTTGTTCTGGCAGATTAGAAATCTCACTGACAGCGACTCCTTTGATGTTTCAGATGCATGGTAATTTGTTATGAAAGAAGAGTTAGCATCTATTATAGATTTGGTGAATGTTGGTACAGGGCCAGAGGCTTTGATGTTGGGAGATGTCAAAGGTTCAGGCTCATCCTGAAACAATTCTGAGCAAAGCTTCCTTTCATTTATTGATATTCTTTTCATTCATATCTAAAGCAAATTACATTTTGGTCTCATTCCTTTCTCAGTTTTTCATATAAGCAATAACCACATGTATGCTGTGGTTGAGTGTTCTTCCATATACTCTTAAAACATTTGATTTGCTTTTCAGGTTTTCCCCTTTCCCTTAGTGTATTCTATACCTTTGGGTTCATGTAAAAATCCTAGGCAAAAGTCCAGCGATTAGTTTTTACTTATGTACATCATTGAGTATCACAACACCAACCTCCAGTTAGGGGACAGTCCTTCCCACCACACTGTCTGCAGATGTTATCTATGGAAGGTACAAGCCTTCTCTCTGTAGTTTGCTGCATGAACCAGCACAAATGTCTTCATCTACTATCAGTGTTGGTTACTTTACTAAGTTACTTTTCAAAAACATGATGCACAATCTGAATACGCTATAAAGGAATAGACCTTTCAGCCTAATTCTATTCTTTCTGCATAGTCCATCATATAAAATTAATTCAAAAGACTGCTTTTGGTATTTTTTCTATGATGCATCAGAACGATTCAGAGTCTTCAGTGAAAATGGGCAACATGTCCTCGACAATATAGCCAGCGACAAGCTTCTTAAGTTCGGTGGCACTAAGTCCGGTTGCTCTTGAGTCTATTTTCACCTGTTTAGCAGGAGAGGGACCCTTGGAGGTTCGCCCAGTGGAATTGGATGTGGTAGCCGCAGTGGTCATGTCACTGGGGGGATTGCTCGGTGCTTGCTTAGATTTGAGGTGGATTTTTTTGCCGTAGATAAACGTTTTCTTCCCACGCAGAGTGTATAGCAGACGGTGATGTTTTTTGTCACCTTTTGCAGAGTCAAACTCAAAGTATTGTCGGTACTTCCAAGCATTATATGTTGCATGGTCCTGCCCTCTGTGATTTTTAAAACAAGATACACCATCGGAAACAATAAGAGAAAATGAAGAAGCCTAACAATTGCACAAATGTATGCAAAACACAGTTGTTCATAAACAATGAGCTATAGCAACTCAGTATAGTGCCTAGATTTAGCATCAAGGGAGACAAAGCATTAACAAGTCTGTTTTCCACTGCTTATTCAGCAAGTCAAACATCCAAAAGTAATGTTTTCCAGCTCTCCCTGGGGGATCCCAGTGGTTTGGGTCTACCCTAAGGCCTCCTTCTCAAAGGACATGCCTCGAACACATCTGAGCTCCTTACCTGTGTCCTACCCTGCCTCTAAGGGTGAGCCCAGTCACCTTCTGGAAATGAGCTCACATTAGCTTGGGGCCACTGCTGGTATTGTGTGCTTGGATCGTGGTCATGACAGTAAAATCTTGATGACAGGATTTCACTTTATACCCCTGTTTGACCACAATTTGCTCAGCAATGGCAGAGTAGCACTGTCCTTATTTTGACTGGTTGAGTCAACAGAAGGTGGATGCATGTAGTTTAATGTTACATTAATATGACTTATTCAGCTGATATTTAACTTTAACAGCTCTTCTGTGAACTAAGTTAGTTAAAGATGTGTAAGTTTGAGTCACTGTTTGCCCTTGCATAAGCAAATGTTAGTTATACTAACACTCCAACACATCCTTATATCCAAACAACTGAACAAGTGACTGCTAAAAGGACGAATTTCACCACTGCAGCGTATCAGGAACAGGCATTTAGGACCGTTGTTGTATACTTGGTGTTTGGTTAGGTTTAGACAACAAAACTACTTGCTTAAGTTTGGGAAAATGTCATGGTTTGATGGATTTTATGTAACTGGTCATGTCAATAACTGCAGTTACATCATTTACCTGACATAACTCTACTTTAAAGGTAATTTAAAACAATGTTTATTTCTGGTCTCAAGCTGTACATGAACAGCAGTCTCCTGGGTGAAAGGAAAGAGACCTTCGTTTGTTTGAACCTACCCTTCTCCTCCATATGTGGACTTTAACGCTCTTTATTATGCTTAACCTGACTTTCTCATTTGCTGCCCATTAGAGGTCAGTGCCCAGAGGGGGCTGTAATAATGTAATATATGGACTGTAAAAAGTTGCTTTCACAGTTGACCCATTTGGACATTTCTCTGAACAGGATGGGCTGGGTCATTCTCAACTCACAACATTCATACTGAGTCAAGGTGTGAACTTCACCTCTGTGCCCTTTAACTTTTATTTTCTATAGGCATTATTTAGGCACTTAGAGGCTATACATAAAACAGACTACTAATTATAAACATTTAACCATCGATAATCTACAAAACACACTCAATTTACCAAAAAATGACCAACGACAAATTAAAAACAGGGCTATAAATTCTGCGGAAAGGGCAACAAACATAACTACGGAAAACAAACTGCATAATGCTTCATCAAAAATCAATAGCAGAAGCGAGCAATACCATTGCAGTCAACACAGGAATGTCTGAGCAATATAAACACCACAGTGCGTCTTAAGCACAAATGCTCACATTGTAATGCAAAGAGAGCCTTTTGCTCCACAAAGTCTTGGCCTAGGTCCACAACCAACCCCCTTGGGCTATTCATAACATTCATTTGACAACTGTAGCCAAGATTGTGCAAAATTTTACCTACATATCATCTTGTGAATGTAATTCTGTGTGCATGTTAGTGCAATAATGTGATCTAAATTATATAACACCCTGAAAGGGGACATAAAATCAATACTTTGATTTATTTATGTATTCATTTACACTGAAGTCAAATTTTCTGCAAATACATGTGTTACATGTTATTTCTTATGTGAAAGCAGGACTTGTAGTAGTGTATTTCTACATGTTTTGTTGCTATCTTAGCTTAGAATACCTCTTTTACCAGTTGCTGTAGGACGCCAAGGAGAAAAGCAGGATTTTATTGTAAGGCCTAGTTTGCAAAAACATCATATTTTGAATTGTCCTGACCCCACATACCCAATTTCTTGAATTTTTTTTTTTTTTTTTTTTTTTTTCATTCCCCAGTGCATTGTCGGTGTGGAGAATTTCCATTTATATATAATTCATATTATGACAGAAAACAATCTATGGTATTGTAACAATGCTTCCTATATAATTACGTTCTTGTGCCTTGCAGATAGCTACACATTTTTTTACACTATTACCCTGAATCTCCTGTGAAAGAAGTGCATTTACCAGCACAATGATGGTTGACAATAGAAAATGAAATATTATTACAAAGAAAATACAATGACATCAGTACAGCCCTGACATTAAATAAACATCCAAAGAAAGCATCCTTTTCCTCTATGGACAGCCTCTTGATTTCATTTTCTAATTAATTAGTAGCTGCTACACCTTGGCTGTGCCGACATGGAGAGTGACGTGTCCCCAGGCCTCCAGTGACATCCACTAGCAGCCCTGGTGGCAGGGGAGCTGTGTTTATAATCACCTGGCCACTGGCATTATCAAGCTGGAGGAGCCGTCAGCTGCTCTGGACACAGATGCTTGTTCATTCATCTCTGCCAGAGGTCAGTGTAGCTGAGAAAGTGGTGCCTGCTGCGTCCTCAAACCACTGCTCTTCACCTCTACCTATTTAGAGCCTCTTAAAGGTGCCACATGTTGCATTGACCCTCAGTGAATCATTACCACATTAGTTCTGTGGCATTTGTCCAGTTGGTGTAAACGGAAAACGATTGTGGGGAAGCCTTGTCACTAAATTTTTTCACCATGAGGGGTTTGGCAATAGTTCAGGTTGGATCACTTTGCAGTTATCTCAAGGGGCTAGATTTATGGAAGATATTAAAAGCTGTTTAGGGTTAGGGTTATTATTCAAAGCATAAGGAAATTAACGTTTTGTTAAGGCATTACATTTTTAGTGAACTAAATTTGTCAACAGACAAACACCAGGAAAAAGCGGTTTGCTTACCAACAGGTCCCTAAAAGATTTTGCTTATTTTCACCATAACACCACCGATCTAATGTGGCGAATACATGGAAAACGTTGCTGTTGTCTTTGTCCTAATATCGCACGAACGCACTCCACTGTAGGCAGAGATCCTAGACCCCATAATTCCTCATTTTATGTTTGGGCTTAGATCTAAGTGAGGGCCCAGACACCTCCAAAGTCAGACTTCCTTTGTTGTTCCGGTTGTTTTAGTGGGGTAAGCCAACATAGCTGGAAGACAATGGCTTATATACAACAGCATATGAAGAAAAAACTCTGCTTGATATAACATTGCTGTTGGAATCTGCCACTCAGGCCTACACAACAACTGTTAGCGCATTACACTAGCAACTTTCATTTACCATATAAGACATGCTCTCCTGGTGTGTGTGTTTTTTTTTTTTTTTTTTCTATCGATGTGACTCGATTTGTTCAGAGAAGCAATGTTCTTCATTGACAAGATCGGTCCTTCATCATGCTATTTTCTATCTAACAATCACCTCATTGTCAACTTTCCTGGAGGAAACCTTTTTTTCTATCAAAGGAGCTCATGTAGGTTTACAGTGCAATACATACTGCTCCATTTTTATTACATCATATTAGAAATGCAGGCCAGATAATCTTTCCAACAGCATGTATGGACACTGTATGCTTGATGAAATCACCAATGGCTTTCATGGTTTGTTGTATATTGTTGCCACATAGCCAGAAGAAAATGATGGGAGCAAATGGCTCTCTAACATCAGTCTGTCTTTATAGAAAACCGACAAAAAAGCTATGTGCTACATCATGTGTTAGTTAAACTGTTGACCTTTTGTCAACTTTCACCACTTTGCCTGAAGAAAAGCAGGGCACTGCACTTTTCCAAAGTGAACCTTTTGTATCCACTTCTTGGAGACTTCCTATTGACTGTTCATGTAGAAAAGATGCTGAGAGTTTGCAGAGACTGAAACAACTTAGTCTAGCTTTTAACATTTGAAAGCTTGCTTTGTAATGACTTGCCTGTTACTCGTTGTTTTAGGTACTTTGGTAAATTAAACATAACCAAGGGGGCCTGCTTGTAAATGTTTAGTTAGTGAATAGAAAGAAAGGGAAGGAAGGCAAAGCAATAGCCTAAAAAATAAACAAACAACAACAACAAGAACAACAAAAAATTAACATCTTGTATTTTTCATGCCCCACTGCTGTTACTTCTCACCTTGCTGCAATGATGAGGATGAGTGTGTCAGTACAATGTGACATCATGGTTAAACTTATAGGTGTAACAGCACATGGTTAGAAATTTTCTGACCACACCCATGAGTGATGTTGGTTGTGATGTGAGACGAGAGAGAGGGCACAGCGGAGTGAAACACTGATTTTATGTTTCACTCTTACACATTTGACTTTGCAAATCTATCATCAATTTAAAGATCAACGAGTAGCCTTACCCAGCCCTACCATAATGGAGCTTTTCCCCCTATACTTGTTGGCATGTTGAGTTTTACCATTCCACTAAGTTACTGCTGGTAACTCCTCATTGTTCGGTTACATAATAAAAGCTTGTTGATATTTGATAACAGGGGGGCTTTTATTGTGAAGGATTTATAGTAAATTGAATATGTTTATTATCAAATAATTGGATCTTTGTTAGCAGTTTTTCTTCAATAACACTAGGAGACAGACACTCGTCTGACTACTACTCAAGACCAGAGCATCATTACTTATACACCTTCAAATGGTTAGCCCTGTTGTAAGGGAAATGCAACAACCTGCCATGCTAGGCTGACATATCAAGTCAACTCGAGTTAAAATAAGTGTGTTGAAAAGCCCCATTACTGTTCACAGTCTGGGCTAACTATAATTTAGGAAAATGCCATAGTAATGTTGCAATAACAGGGACTTTCAATGTTGTGTTTCTATGTGTTCAGCTCTTTTGCAGCTTCTAAATGAATATTTGTGTTTTGAAGTTTAGTTTCTCTCCTCCGTCCCTTGTATTTGCACATTCAGAAATCTGTTTCGGGAGTTGTTTTGAGTTGGTGAAAAAAAGGTCAAGATCAAGTTAAACTTTATTATCCCACAAGTGGGAAATTCATGTGGTTACCATTGCATGTTCCATTGCTATATTCTGCATATACAACATTAAACTAAAACACAAAGTACTTTGCCACTTCAGGATAAATGTTTTTAATGAAATAAATTACTAATAATAATGAATTAGCAGAGCTTTGTTGCTGGCTACTCTTCAAGGATACTGCAGGGAGGTGCACAAAGGAGATCGAGCCAGGCAGGAAGTCAGAGACAGGAGAAGCATACTCCTTTTGGTCAATTTTCAAATTAAAACATCTACAGCCCAATGAAGTCAAAGATAACAGAATTAAAAAAAAAAAAATAAAAAAAATGGTAATGTTATCTCCATAGCCTCCTCACCCCTGGTAGAAGCACACAAATGAAGGAAAAACAATATGAGCAAGTCAACAATATCAGGGAGGAACAACACGCTACAAGTGAAGTGACTACTGCCCCATGGATGTTACAAAAAATCAGTTTTGCATTAAAAAACATCTACAACTGTTTATCTTATCTCTTCTTTAACTTTAACGTGAATTAGTGAAGAAGAATAAGGTTTGTGATAACCAGCGTTATTGTGTTAGTATGTGTACTTTGTATTTATGCAGTACAACACATGAGTTTATAGATGCTATTTCTAAAACCATGTATTTGCATCTGTCCAGGAGGTTTAATTGCTGTGATGAAAGCAATGTAGTCTCCTTGCATTAAAAGTGGTTAATACAAACTCGACATCTCTGCTCCTGCTGAATGAGTGTTGCGTATAATTGTTTTTGTAATGTAATGTAATTTGAAGCTAAAACTCTAACACCCTAATTACAGAGTTATGTAACCGACAACAAAATAACAGTAGCTTATAGTCATGAAGTGAACCATAACAATAGCAGTGAACTATTTAGAGAAATAAATTTATCCAAGTGATAATTCAAATGAAAAATGTAAGTTACATTTCACATGGGAAAGGAAGGCTTACAGTAAACATGCAGGCTGCTTGGCTTGTGAATATCATTGTTACGCACACCCTGAACAACACTGCAGATATACATTTACATTTATTTATTTAGCTCACACTTTTGTCCAAAGCAACTTACAATAAGTACACTGACAGTACATTGTAACATTCAGGAAGACCCTGGATGATTTCTGCCAGAGTACTGCTTATTGATTTTGTGCATAATGCAAATCAAGCCAGTACTATATCTTCTGCTTTATGGCAGGAATGAGCCCCAAGTATACAGGATTAGCATTTTTGCACTTCCAGTTCTCTCATTGTTTTTTTTTTAGAATGGGTATGGGAAGTATCAAAAGACTAGGCCACCTGGGTCCTGGGCTTAAATACCAGTAAAGAGACACGACACAATGATGAATTTGCAAAACCATGCATTTATTGAACACATTTACTGTAGTTCAGATATAGAGTATAAAAATTTGCCCCACTAACTAAAATAATGTAAGTGCAAGCATATAACAAACCCTTGAGAGTCTTTAGAATTGAGTTTTTCTTTGTTCATTTGGTGAATTGATTGTTGCAGCAAATCCGTGTATACATTTTTATCTTTCATTGGACAGATAAAGATACACACCATGAAATAGCAAAGGAAGTCCATTCTTAGAAGATAATAGTCTTTTCAATCCCTCTCAAGGACCTGTAGGCCGGTTCACCATCCAGTTAACTGGAATCTGTATTCTTCAATGGGTGTGTTGATAGGTGCAGAAATCCACCATTTACCAAAACCTGACTCCTGAACAGTTTGAATACCTGCACCCTCATGCAGGACAGTCGAGTTGAATGTAAACCCACTCATACGTTCACAGCATACATGGTGTCTGGGCCAGGAAGGCAATATCTCCAAAGCATGAACAGCAAGATGTCCGACAGCAAAAAGACAGATCCCAGATCAGTTAGCAAGGAACACATGGCGCTTATCCTGGTTAGACTATAATACATCAGGTCATAAAATTAACCTACATTAGTGTCAAAATAACTGGTTTCAATACTTTACCTGTCAAACAGCTTTGCAGTTTCAGATATTTAATTTGATCTCTTTCCTAGCCTTGGCAACAGTAGCCCACTAAAATATGTAATACCTGCGTACTTTGTGTTGTGCAAGTTGTACAAGAAGTAGCTAAAATTTTGGTAAATTAGAACTACAATAAAATTACCTTTTTCACATTCATATATCACAATTTCAATATCCCAAAAAATGAACTACTTTGAGTTGATTTATTTGATTTTCTTTTCACTGTCATATTCAATACTCTTGCAGTTCATAGAGAACACTCTGCTAATTAACATTAGCAAAACCAAGAAACCGGATGTGTAGGAGTCGTTTGTCAATGATTAGTCTGAAAAGCTGAGCGTTGAATGTAGTGATATATCTAATTCATCTCCTAGCGACTGTTTTTTGGCAATGCTTAACTTGGCAACTTAAGCAGGAACGTTTGTGTTTATGTTCAACACTGGGCATGAACACAATACTCAGGCTCAAGGGTTAAAATAATGCTTTTATTAAAGTTATTCATGTTCTTTATTGAAAAAAAAATAATCCTATCCTATCTTTTTGATAGTATAATATGATATGATGATAGTATGATAATATTTTGAAGTATAATATGATATTGAACTACAATGAAAAGCAAATTATACTTTTACTCAATTGAAGTCTGTCTTATCCATTGCACCAATGTTTTTACAGTTCAAGTTGCCATGACTGAGTTGAATTACAGTGAATAAAGATAACTTCTGACCCTTGATTTGAAGCGACAATCTCACAGGATACACTTAATCAAGAGTTCATACACACACGCACAGAGATTAAGCTGCTCCAGTCAGAGAGATTGGACTAAAGTATGTCTTACTCCAAATCAGACTGATGCTTGTCTAATGAGCTGTGTGGCAAGGACACAAGATGAAGAAAATCAATCATGCATAACACCACAGCGAGCCTGAGAATTGTCAAATTTGTCAGCTAATTTCATGGCAACAGTCCCTAACCTGGGGTTATTTTTAACCTCATCACTGTTCTTATTCTGTGGAATAGTGAGCCCTTTGCTCACATGTCTTTAAATGAGCTAAAAATGTCAATCATGGTTTTCTGCTCTCCCCTCAGTACCTGCCAGGATCACTAACATATCGAAGAACATCACAGTGAATGAGGGCAGCAACATCAATCTTATGTGTCTGGCGGTTGGACGACCCGAAGCTAACGTCATGTGGAAGCATCACTCACCAAGAGGTAATCCATATGTTTTGTTTTGCTTTGTTTTCTTTTCATCCATGAATGTATTATTTTATTCTAAAAGTTGTCTAGAAGTTTTGGTGTTTTGGTTTGTATAAGCAGACAGTTAAGATAAAGAGCAACAATCCTGTAGATTTGTAGAATGAGGCTTTCTTTATGCACTTAGTTACAATAAATAGGATTGCAATCCTTGATAGCTTTTAGGGGACATAAATGTGCCTAGCTGTCAAGTGAAGGCTGAATTTGTGAGTCCATAGGGAAGGCACACAATCAGATGTTAATGCAAAAATAAGAGCATTATACTGTAAAATTGCACCTCACTGAAACCATCGCTGCTGCACCTTCAGTCAATCAATCAGCAGCCTTCACTGTGATCACTTTTTTGCTGTTTTAATACTTTTTGCGTTGTTGCCATTTATGTTTACAGTAATTTTATTTGCATAACCACAATACACCATTGTTTCCCTCACATTCTGTAGTTATGTTTGTGTCTCATGTACATACAGTATATGTATAGATAGTATATACACATGCACATTGTCCCTGTGGTCCTTTATTTATATTCTGCCAAGTGTTTTTGATTTATTATTATTATTATTATTATTATTATTATTATTATTATTATTATTATTATTATTATTATTATTATTATCATATACAATATATGTATTATTACTGTTACTATTTTCTATTTCTGTAAGGCAGTCTCCAAGCAGGACATTTTATATAGTTTCCATCATTTTCTTTTGCAACTGTCAAAGATAATTCAGAAATTCCACTAAACAAATGTGTCAGGCGAAGCTGCAACAGCATTACCTCAGTGTAAAGGTGACTGAACCAGCCCTCCTACACACACGGCCTGATGTCAACATTCCCACACAATACACACCTCCAACACTTGCTTCACATGAATATTCGCCTACGTGCAGAACAGCCATTTACCAGAACGATATGAATCTGTAGCTTCTGTGTTAACACACTGTAGCCACTAGAGGATTTATGTTTAATAATGTCAAGCTTTAATCTATTGAAAAAAGACTTGCTTTCTTTTTAACTGGGTGGATTGAAGGGCTTGAAGCTACACAACCTGTGGCCTGACAGGACTCAAATGCAATCAAGCATGATTTGGCTGAAGGCCACAGTCGGTTTGGTTGGTTCTGTTGTGTTGGCACCTCACAGTCTGAATGAGAGGAATGAAGCTTTGTGTGTGTGCATGCATGTGTGTCCTGTGTTCTAATTGCATCGGCTCTGTGCTTCCCACTGAGCATTCAGCGGTGTGAGTCATGTGCAGCTTCTCCATAGGATCAGATGTTCAGCCTCCAACATGACATGAATTCTTACAGCCCAGCTGTTCCTCTCTCCCTCCCTATTATCTAGCGCCAGCAGAATCTGGTTCTCACAGCCCAGTGGCCCTCCACCACCTCAGCCATTCACATTTCCAACGCTTCCGTTGGTTGTTCCTCAATATTTACTCTGAATATCATGATTTCCACACAATTTGCTTGAAGTGTGACTTGTAATCACATTCAAAATCAGTAGCTTTAGAGTGAGATGAAACCACCAGACAGATGGTGCCATTTGCACTGACTGTATACTTAGTGACACCCCTTTTAGTCAAAGTTTAATTTTATGATTTTGATATAGATAGAATTTGGATTTTGATGAAAACCGCAAGTCAATTCAAGATGTGGAGAGGCCTGTCAATGTTGCAATGTGTGTGTCTCTAATAAAAGTCTCAGTTCTTGTTGGGATCACACCTCAAACCAAGGATTATGAGAACTCTGTCCTTCCAATGTAGTGTTGTGACAAAAATATCTATATTTGATACAACAGGAAAATATTAACAACTAAATTTGTCCAACAATGAGGGGCATGGAATTGAACACTTTATTTAAATTTAATAGAGCATTTTAACAAGACTGCTATAATGGATAATGGTCTTTTAAAGTTAAATAAAGTGTTCAATTTACAAAGTTACAAATATGTAACTGTTTACATTTAAATGCAGGCAATGCCTCAGGCTCAGGGCTTCCTCTGCTCATTCCTGCCTGCTCCACATTCCAGTTCCAGTTTCCACCAATAGGAAAGGGAGTTGCAGAGATTTTTTTTGCTTGCAAACACTTCCTGCTTGCGGACACTTTCGTGAGAGAAGCCCGTTTTGACTGTTTCTTCCTGCAATCAGTTCCCATTACAATCAGTGTGAGCCTCCCATATCTTGGTCTGTCCAATCACATGAAGACAATTAGACAGCAGAAGTAAATGATATATTTAGGAGATAACGTTGTGCCTTCAGTGTGTCATCATTGTATATTAAATGCAGTTTGTGTTACTTTTTTACTTAACTTAAAGAAGACCACGGTGATAAAATTTTATATCAGTTTTGTCCACACCCAAAAAAAAAACCAAACAAAAAAAGCCAAAAACAGTTTCTCTTTTTTGTTTGCATGATTTGGTCTCTTCTCTCTGTTTCTTTGTATCAGGTTACACCATTAAGCAAGAGCAGTTTAATTCATTCTCCACTCTGTGCTCACACAACATTAGCTTGAGCATTTCAATTAGGGCAGGAAGCAGGCACAGTAGCAATAGTTTTGAAGCATGATATACGGTGTGTATTTATTAACACACTCATTACCACAACCGACACACTTACAGATATCTTTTTAGCAATGGGTTGTCTAATGTTCTACTGCAGTATGCTGCACTGTATAATGTTAATTCATCCATAAGTATTGAACCATGATTGTGGTAGGATCAGTAACAGAGAACCAGCAGACCCGTGACCAGCTGTCCACCTGCCTCTTAAGAGTAACAATAATGGAAGTGGCACCACTGGAGAGATGTTTAAAATTGACATATAGTGTACATTTTAAACTCATTTAATCACAGAACACATAAACTCCATGATCACCTGTATTTTCCACCTGCGGTGCAGATACTTTTGTCCATTTCTTCCACCTTGTATGCCACAACAGTGTGAATGTCGAGCCTGTGGTTAGTGCTTGAAGTGACGGGTATGCAGTGGTGAAAAGCACTGATGGACTGGCTGCTCTCTGTCAGCGCCCAGGCGTAGTTAGGCTGTACAGACAGAGAGTGCTATGGACCAGCGCAGAAGTACTGGACAGCTTTCAATCTGTATTGATCATTTCAGTGTCTGCATCACTGCTGTCTGTGATCTTTGTTAAACATACACAACACAACACGTAAAAGCTATATGTTATAAATTTATGAAAAGCATTTTGAAGATCAGTTATGTCTTTGATTTGAAGAGAGTAGAGGTGGAGCAGTATTGACCAGCGGAGAGACATGCCTGCACGCTGCCTACCTAGCAGGGCTCTGTGCTTAAGTTGTCAGGGCAACTTGTGACATTTATGAGTAGTGCAGCTCCATGACTTTCTCTGAAGAGTTGAATATTTTTAACTTCTGGTCCAATGTTAGAAAAACTCAATGCAAAGAGTCTCGTGTCCACATAGGGTATAGGGAAATCACTGGCAGCATGACGACTGGGATTTAAAGTGTTGGTGCTGAGGGAGGAAAAGAAAACTGCACATTATTAAACATTCAATAACGCTCTCAGAGTCTAAACAGGAAGTGTTGCATGATATTAAATTAAGGTATATTGTCAAAATATCTTAGGTCACAACAAATTAGCTTATTCAATATCCTGTTAGTTAATTAATGTATTTGGCATATTTCTCAATGGATATTTTCAGATAACTTCAGAATCTGTTCAAGAAGCCACAAATACACATAATGATATTTCTGTATCATATGACACTGTCTACGACATGTTTATGTTCTCATAAATAAGATGAAAAGCATGTGCAATTTGACAATAGGATGTCATGTGGTTTGAAACTGCGCCCGTAGTAGAAAAGCAGGAAGTCACTCCTCAGTACGTAAGAGCTGAGCTGATGCATAGCAGCAAGAGTAGTGGCAAATGAAGCAATAGAACCACACTTGAAAAAGTAATATAAGGGCTTCTGTAGCAAGGGAGATTGGTATGGTTTGTGTGTGTGTGTCTGCATGTGTGTCTGTGTGTGTCTGTGAGTGTGTATGTGTTGTTGTCAAGGTAATGGGTTATCTTACTTGACATTTCTCTGAGTTGCACTAATGAAAAGAGACACTATGTGGGGAGATGTTTGGGCAGCCAAAGAAATACTTGCTGGCAGTCAGAATCTTAAATGTTTTTCCTGCAGAGTGGCATTTTCCCGACTAGCTTCTCCGTTTGCTTTTCATGTTTGTCACCAGCGATAATGGACTGTTCCCTCAGAGGATAGTGTTTGTGTCTGTTAGAACCGCACTGAAGTGAGCAGCTTTCTCCCTGAGTTAAACTGCATTTCTACACAGTCTCAAATCTGCAATGTGGCTGCCTTGCCATTTGATAGTTGTTTTTCCATGGCATATCATTTAACATTTTCACACTCACATGGTGTCAGGAACATGTGCAAATGTGCTGTAGCAGCTGATGATGCAGAGAGATGCCGCACCTTTCCCTATGAAAGTGGCATGAGAAAATTTTCTCTGGTGAACATCAAAGAAATACTGGATACTGACACAATATTAAAGGTCCCATATTACGAAAAACATGTTTTCTCTGGTCTCTATATATAAACTGGACCTCCCTGGGCCTACTAATGCCCAAAATGAGGAAAGCAAACGAGTCCTGCATTGTCTCTGCAGCCCACCCACTGGTGAAATGACGTTCCTACAGGCTGTTCAGATTCAGCTGCTTTCATTACATAATGAAAAGATAGATGTTCAGAGATTGGCCTTCTCTGCACAATGATAGGAGATAGCCAAGAGGGGGGCATTCATCCCTGAGGTGAAGTTTGGTGTGTTGTAATAGGA
Organism: Acanthopagrus latus; assembly: GCF_904848185.1. Lineage (NCBI taxonomy): Eukaryota > Metazoa > Chordata > Actinopteri > Spariformes > Sparidae > Acanthopagrus > Acanthopagrus latus. The sequence goes on from NC_051051.1 coordinate 16,926,871, forward strand.
TCAGTCCCACCCATACCGAACCCAGCAACTGCACCCGAGCCACAGGTAAGTGTTGCCACGTTTTGATAGTATTTACTGGTGCCTACAAGTATGGTGAAGTCAGCTGGAAATTGGCTAGTTAGCTCCACTTTGGTCCACTATGCAATGGCGTTTGAAGCAAGTTTAATGTTAATAACATTACAAGGGAGCTTGGTTGTCACAGTAAAAAGTCTGGAAACGTGTAGACTGGAGACAGAGACTTTGCGAACAGTGTCCAACACAGCTTTCGCTAGCAGTTAGCCATTAGCTACATGGTAGTAACTATAACAACACATAGAACAAACTAACATTATTCAGACACACTAACGATTCTGAAATGTCCTGCAGCAGCCGCAGGGTCTGTACTTCTTCAGGAGCCTCTCCTTCTGGGTCCGATTCAGGGTCAAACTGGTGTGGTTGAATGACAGCATCTTGGCGACCTATAGCAATGCATCCAGTATAAAAACAGTATAATATGGGACCTTTAAAGTTGCACAGCCCAATCTAAGCCTCAAGTTTTTTGAGCTAAATTCAAAGTCATTGTCAGACTCCTCATTTACTGTTTAATATTAATTCTGTTACCAGTGAACTTTTGAACTAAGGAAGATCCATATACTCTCTACACTACATGCCAATAAATCCCCCACTACAGCATGTAAAAGTGACTGTTAGTACCAGCCTCTGTGGTTGTTTGCTTAATGTCAATGCCAGCTATGTTTCACCTTAATTTTTTGCACCACAAGATCCAGTCCCCATTTCAACTCAGTGGGGACCACATAAATGCTGCAGCAGTGTTCACTGAATTGCTGGCTGGAAGCCATTAAAAGGATTAGAAGATATATGGTTGTGGGAAAACAGTTTATTCAAGGGACAACACAGTATGGATCTCTCTGACCCATTAGGGCTCATTAAAGTTCATAAGTTGTGAATGTTCACACTTTCAGATGTCTGTTTTTGCCTTTTGTTTTCAAATTACTGCAGATGGAAAAATAACTGTTATGTGTGCCATCACTGAGAAGTGGTATGACTGAGCTACTGACTGAGTTATGGTTGTTGGCTCTCAGTCAAAATCTAAAGTTGCATGCATTGTAACAACAGAAATTACACTGTTGTGTGTTTGAATCATGTTTTCATGTTAAATGAATACATTTTCTCTTTCAATCTTATATTTTCAAAATTAAGTGTGTATCGTATTTTTGCATTATCAGATGTATTTAGAATGAAATGCAGCGCTTGTAGAATGATTTTCTATTTTAAGCAACGCTTGCTGCATGGTTCTTGGGATAGCAAAGTTGATTCGCCATCTTATCCATACATTCATGAAACAACTCGAACTCTTAATTTTTCAAGAAGTGCCATCACAATGTCATAATGCATGTTTGAATGAAGCGTACCTTGCGGTGAGTTTTCTTTAAGGGGGGAAATTAGCATTGAAATTGTAGAGTTTATTTTGTTTACTCATTAGACTATGTGAACTTACCCATGCATAGTGCATACTTTCATCTTAAACTATGGGAGACTATCACACCTTTGCATCTTGCAATACATTATAGTCCTGGAAGACAGGCAAGTCAGGGCTAGCTGGTTAGCATGTTAACGTCTGTAAACGTCTTTGACATAACATAAGTACTAGTGTTTCCTCACATTCTGTTTATAGTTCCTTTTTTTGAATGTTTAAAAAAACAATATGACGACATCTTATAAATTGCCCTTTTAACCTAAACCATGATCTTCTCCTAACATTCACCAAAGTACTTTTGACACATAAACGCAACTATACAATAACCTAGGGATGTGAACCCAAGTCTCGAGACCTTCACTTTGCAGTGGTGAACTGTGACTATTAGAGCTGGGACTTAAGCTAAGCCAAAGCTTAGCAGACACACCAAGAAAGCAACAACAGGGCAATATATTTTGCCAGGGATGGGTAGCAGGCTACCAGTTAGCTTGTGGCAACTGTAGGTGTAGAGTTGTTCCTCGAGTCAGCTTGTATTGAGTGCTAGATAATCGCCAGTTAAACAGTCATATGTAGCATTTATCTCTAGTATTTTCGTCTACCAACATAGCTCTGTACTGTGTTGCACTTCTGGAAGTTGCTTGGTGAAGGTGGGCAAAGTTTGCTAGGTGGATAAGCCTAACAAATGCAGCATTGGCACAGGCAGATGACTAGTCAGTTGAAAAATGAAGAAATTTCTGGTGGGACAGACTATTTTCTTACAGCTAGTCATCCATAGGTAGCGTTGATGATTGTCAATCTTGAAATGCTTTTCAACACTTTGAGTTAGTCCTCCATTTTGTCTTATTAATTGCTGCTCTTTGATAGCCTGCTTTGAAAAAAACACTGCTATGAAGTTAGCCATGTCGGTCTCCTCTGCCATAGCTGCAGACATGATAAAATGGCTTCACTGCTTTGACTTCTAGTTACGCTACAAGCTTAGGGCAAATATTGTGGACAGTGTCTGGTGATTGAAATTTCATTTATAAACCGTACATTTTTTCCTTCCAAAGGAGCTTTTTTTTTTATATTTCAGTCATTGATATTTTTCAGTTTCATATTTTGAGTCCTGACAAGTAAATCGTGAGGCAAAAAGCTTATATGACATGTGAAGGCCAATCATTTGAAAAATTGGCAGTGTTGAGCATGATTGACAGAACAACCGCAGCACAGACAGATGTTGACAACTTGTGATTAGTCTCCTGATGACTGCCATTTACAGAATTATACAGCAGGAATTAATTGCATGCTACTGCAGGGATGTTGCCTTCCAAAGGGAACAATTCTCCAGCATTGCCTGCTGACAGTGTTGAAGCAGTTATCACTGGGAGAAGAAAAAAAACATGTGTGCAGGTGTGCCTAAGAAAATAAATGGACGCAAAATGATCCTGTTAAAAATCACAATGTGCCTCCCACACGGCTTCTGTCTTTTGTGACAGGGAATAAAGGACACAGACCTGTTTGATTTTGAGTTCCAATATTCATCATAATTGGAGGAGTAGTGATTTTTAAGTCTGTTTTAAAAAGCGTTAATATCACAGTATCAATGCATATGCACAAGCTAACAAGAGTATTGAGACTGGCAGATAACGTTTTTAGAGGAAAATAGACTTGTATCTCTGTATGGTTTACCTACTAAACAGTTCAATACATTGACAAAACCCATCACAGAGAAATAATGACCAAGATAAAATGACAGGCATAGCCTAAATAGTGCACAGTTTGCACAGGAAATACTGAATGCCTTTGACTTATTAACTCCCCCTTGCTGTAACATGCATATGCAAATTTTTGTGTGCAGTTGGCAACAGGACTATATGTAAAATTTTTGGCCTTTGAAAAGTGCTTCTAGATTAAAAAATAAAAATAAAAAATACTAGTGTTTCCTTTTCATTTAGCATTTCATAATTGTTGCGTTATTTGTTGTGCAATGAAGTATTTACCCAAATGATTGTAAAGTTTACTATAACGCCAATGCATAGCCACCTCTTCTGAGTACCCTGACAGCTGATAAACCTGTGAGGCTGACAGGATAATCAGGAGTAGATGCAGGCCTGCAAGATATAGCCAAATGAAGGCTTTAGGCCCCCCACCATTGCCCCAGCATTTAGACACATATGATATGTAAGCCTCGACAAGGTCGGTCACTATCAATGAGTGCCTTGTTGTTGTGGTGTGTCCCACATCATTGGTACTATTCAGCCCTTGTTGGTGAATTTTTGGTTGACTGAGCTAACATTCCGCAGCAAGAGAAATCACTCTGATGGACTGTTTAGCTAAGTGAATTTCTCCAAAGGCAGAAAAACAGAAAATAAAGGGAAAGCCCCTTGAGCCAGATGCTGTTGTAGCCATGATAAAAACCCAGCTGGCACAGGTTCACCTTATTTTTTGCCTTTGCTTCTTTGCTAGTACCATTTGTAACTTTTTATCAGACATATTTTCAATAAGAAGTGTTGCATGCATATGAGAAAGTGGTGAGAAAATTATAGGCAAGCATTGCTATATCATTACAAAGGTTCCACAGTACAGAGTTTTCATGTTTAATTTTATGAATGAAAATGATATACTACCTTTACTTGGTGCTATGGAGAGTTCTTTCCTCTCACGCAGGACCAGAATGTACAGTAAGAGCTTGGTGTAGTCTTTGCAGTGATTTCAAGTGTACTCTTGGTTTTGAACAATCTTCTTGTCCAGATTGCATGTAGGATGGTCATGGGGAGATCCTCTATTGCTCTAACTGACTAACAGCAAGTGATTTTTCTTGGCTAAATAGATGAGGACAACATGGGCAACTAAGGCTACTTGTTTTCAAATACATTTCACAGGCATCATGAACCACTAATAAAACATTAATTTTGATTGACAAGTAAATTGCACAATAAATGATAATAGCAACTACAACTATAGCAATAAATGAAAGCATACAAAACAATTAAAGTATAACATTTAATGGATTTGAGTAAAGGTTGTTTTACAAAGAACAAGCAAATAGCCTTTTCATGTTATATTGGCCCCGCGACCCTGCAGAGGATTAAGCGGCGTACATATAATGTGTACAGATGATGGATGGATGGATGGATGTTATATTGGTATCTTGTTGCCAACCCCCTGCATGCAGGTATTTCTGGTTTGTTTGTTTTGGCCACCCAACCCCTTCTTTGCAACCACTCCAATGTTAACTGCAGACCATCTCCTGGTATTAAATCTTGCTCTTAATGCCTCGATCCTGTTGTTTATGAACCCTTCCTTTCAAAAGCCTTCCTTGCGACAACTGTTGCATCTGACAGAGAAGACAGAGAAGAACATTCAAGGACATTCACATAGAGGAGGCAGCCTCCCCTCTATCCTGACCAGAGTAAAAACATTACAACGCCTCAGCTATGTGCTGACATCAACAGTGGTGGCCAGTGGGGTAAAAAAACAAGCCTCATTCAGCAGCCTTTGCTCGGTTGGCTGTAGCAATGCACGGATACATCCAACAATGTATGAAAGCCCCAGGGCAGTTACCCTGCTGTTCATCAATCTAAAGCAGATGACAGCCATGGAGGCACCATGAGAATAGAAAGGCAGTGAAAAAGTAACCATTCAAAGAAAAACCTTGCCTGTGCCTTACCCTCTAGGTCACCGAAGAAGCAGCCAGGATGTTTCCTGTATGACATCTTGCTACTGCATTCTTATGTACTAACCAGTAGAAAGGAGGCTCTGGATATTTGGATATTACACCTGATGCCCAATGATGCCTCTTATTGAAGTAGAAAAATGTCTTCCTACCATAAGAGGCATTACTGTTATTATTTGAAATATGTTGTCTCCAACACAGTTTTTTTTTTAAATCAGGGTACTGGTATCGTTACATTGTGTTTCATGGTGGACATGAATGTTATCCATGTCACATAGTCTATGAAGTCATGTCCATGGATGCTAGAGCTAAGAGGAGTGAATCCATGCGGCGAGAGTTCAGCGTACTGTCCTGTCCATCTAAAACCAACCCTCACAAGGTCCTTCAGAATCAAAAAAAATAACCAACCCAATGGCTGAGTCCTCCCCATGTCTATCTAGGGGTAAAAAAAAATAATAGTAATAAAATAAAACACACACAAAAAAAGAGAAAAATGTAAATACATCCAAAAACTGAAAAAAGAAACACAACTCTGTGATGGAAAGTTTAAAAAGTTTAGAAGCAATACTTTTTCCTCATCAGATGTCTTTTCTCTCAATTCACCAAACAAGATTAATGTCAGCTACTAAAATACTGAGCATAGAAAATCCCACTTGTAACAGGTTGATACAGTGGACATCAACAGGATAAAAGTTTGTACTAGCTGAGTTCAGTGAGGTACATGGAAATATTGTCAGTCACTGCAGTTACTGAACACAGCCCTCACTTTGTCCGCTCCTGTGCTACAGTTAATTCTTGTCCTCTATACTTATTCCACTAGCAATTGCCACTTTACCATTCTTCAAACCCTTTGTTCTTCTTGTTTGTTCTTCTTAATCCCCCACAATTGGCTGACCTTATTTTATGCTCTGGCCCCACCAATGGCTGTAAAGTTATCATAATATTACAGATTCAACTTAAAAGTACTGCCCTTATCCTTCTTCGTGTTTGTGTGTGTGTGTGTGTTTTTGGGGAAACAAAACTCAGAATGAGAGGCTGCTCTCACTGCTGGTCTTACAACATAAATAACATAGCAGAGCACACCCCCAGATTTTGTTATCCACATACATATATGCATGCTTTCAAATGATTAATTCATGAATAAATGCAGTTAACTTTGTAAAACAAAAAGGCTGCAGATTATCTTAATTTCCAGATGTGTTTCATATTGTATTTCAGCACATTAAGGGCACCAGTAATGGTTTGGCACACAGTATACCAGAGCAAATGACTGAAAATAATGCTCCCCTTATCAATTCATTCATTCACTAACCAATTTTGAATCGGTTCTGAATCGAATCCGACACCCAAGAATCACAATTCAATCGAATCAGGAGATTGCCAAAGACTCACACCCATAATTTGCATACACTGCTTTTATTTTCAGGGATTGTCTTGTCCATTCTGAATTGTTGGGCTGTTTAATCATGCATGTGCCAAGACAGCATAAGCAGTAATCAAAACTTAATGTATTTGTAACGAGGGGTTCATTCTTTGCAGACAAGGGCACAATTCAAATCAGTCAGATCAGTATAAGCCGAACTCTACTGATCCGTATTCATTTTTTTTTTTTTTTATTTTACTTTTATTTATTTATTTATTTATTTTTTTCATGCAGATGTCTTGATAAAATTCACTGATTCAACCTGGTGCATAATGTCTTACTTAATCAATGAGTTTTCCAGAGTAAGGTAGTTGCCATACAGGTATCACATTTTAGAAAAGATGGCAGTGCTATTAGATCAGTTTAATTAGCAGTGTATACTATATATATATATATATATATATATATATATATATATATATATATATATATATATATATATATATATATATATATATATATATATATATATATATATATATATATATATATATATATATAATTTATAGTGTTAAAAGCAGAGGAAAAATTAATGAAAAGAAGTCTAGCATGAGACATGGGGCTCTCAAGGTGGTGGTAGGTAAGGTACATAGCTACATTTGTTTACTTTTGAAAGGTGTAATTATTGTTATAAGTCCTTTGTAATACAGGCTTGCTTTATTAAAGGTTATATTGATAACAGTGTAGACAAATCTTGTCTCTTTCTAATACATATGCAGCATTTGTAGGTGCAGAAAGAATATATGTCTTTTCCTTCCTTATCATGATTGTGAATTCATAATGTTGTTTGGTCCAACTATTATTTTGTTTATCTGTATGTAAACGTTGACAGTTGGTTCCAGCTTCAAACAAAGTTTGTCAGCCAATAGTATACTTTTGAAATCACATGGTAGCCATGTTTCATCAGCATCAAGAGTCTTAATAGTTGACAGTTTGTGAGACAAAAACAAAAACATAACAACGGCTGATATGGTAAATGGGCTTGCATTTCTATAGTGCTTTTCCAGTCTACTGACCACTCAAAGGCTTTACAACACTTTCTATATTCACCCATTCACACACAAATTTACATACTGATGGCGGAGGCTACCATGCAAGGTGACAGTTTTGGGTTCAATATCTTGCTCAAGGACACATCGAAATGCCGTCAGGGGGAGCTTGGATTTGAACAAGTGACTTTCCAAACACTAGAGAACCCGCTCTACCTCCTGAGCTACACTTTTGATATGCTATTTGGTCTTCTGCCAAATGATAATGACACATATGTACATTAGGCTATGTTTATGTAAAACTGGGTAGATGTTAAGGACTTATAATTTAATTGGATTATGAAGAATGTGTATTTTTACTTAAAGTTAAGTCAAGTATCATGGTTCGACAATAATTGTTTTAAATTGTGTTTGCTTGTTTAACACTATAATATGGGACAAAGGTAAATCATACACTCCTAGAGACCATAAATTGACAATCCTATTTCCAATAACAATATCCATCACATCTTGCATTTTTTAACTATGTGATCAAACAGAAAACAAACAAGATAACAAAACTTAATCATAATGCTTTTGAGTTTAGTCTGTCTTCCCTCTGATATTGAATCTCCAGTGATAGTTTTATGTATAAGATCAGTCGAATCAGCTACAGCGTCCAATCAGTAACATATATCCACTAAGGGGGTGTGTCAGCCGGTAAAAAGTCTTCCGTGAAGGCTGCTCTCATGTGTCCTCCCTCATCCTTCCACAGAGATCAGTCGTGCTACTCGCTCCTCTGAGCACAAATAAGAGCTTAGGGATGGCCTTCAAGATGACAGACCAGAGAGACTTCCAGTTCAAGTGAGCGAGGACATGATAAATGAGGGAAATGGGATGTACAGAATAGCAGATTGAGTTAAAAATGTGCAGTCAGCAGTTATTAGTTATTTTCTACAGATCACATGAAATGATGTATGTTCTGTAAGTATGAGCACACATGTTAAACTTGTGAGGTGAAATGTATACTCTGTTCAGAATGTATTATCTCGGTCACAGTGCTAAATTCTAAAATTTCGAGCTAACATCTAGCTGTCATCGCGCTAACGGACTAAGTGCTAGCAGGCAACATCTGCTGTGTATTTTTCCTTTACTGGTATTTCCTACACATACTCATATTTCACGCCTCCAGTCTCTTTCTGCACTTTTAAAACTTGCTTTGTATTCATTGCTCATGGGTCCTCTTGCATTTCACCCAACAAAACATTGAGGTCAGCAGTAGACCAGTGTGTGATGTGGTGTGTGTCCTGAGGAGGGATGGTGCAGAGCACTGACCCAGAGGACTTCTTTGTCCTCAATGGAAGAAATGTAGGTCTTCAGTGGAATGGGGGCATTGCTTTATTTGGATACTTGATTTCTTTGTAATGATCAGACCTCAATTGCATAGATGAAGTCCTGCAGAGGTTTTTCCTGAATTGTCACTTAAACAACAAAATAATGCCACTTACATGATTAATGGAAAAGATATGTTTAAAAAGAGAGTGATGTTGACTTTGAGATTGCTTTTGCTACTTATGTTAATTCTGTTACATAAAGTAGAATTAAAAGGTTATCAGGTTGTGCTTAAAACACTCAGTGTTTGATCAACTCTCCTAGTTCTTGCAGAAATTATAATGGAACCATGTGAAGTTGAGTGTAAAAATCTCTCTTCATTAGCTCAGCCTATTTTCCTTTAATGATTCTTTAGTACAATTAGTTTAAATGTGTAAACAAAGTTGTATTTTTAAAGTTGGCTAGAACATGTCAGTAAACTTTTTTTTTTTTTTTGTTTTATGTATTTACACATAGTAGATGTCTTTGTTAGTATATTTGTAATTTGCTGTTGAACTTTTGGATATACTGAATTTTAGCATTTTTCCTTGTTGTTTTAGTTATACACTATATTACCAAAAGTATTCGCTCACCTGCCTTTACTCATTCTATGAACTGAAGTGCCATCCCATTCCTAACTCATAGAATTCAATATGATGTCGGTCCATCTTTTGCAGCTATTACAGCTTCAACTCTTCTGGGAAGACTGTCCACAAGGTTGAGGAGAGTGTTTATAGGAATTTTTGACCATTCTTCCAAAAGCGCATTGGTGAGGTCACACACTGATGTTGGTCGAGAAGGCCTGGCTCTCAGTCTCCGCTCTAATTCATCCCAAAGGTGTTCTATCGGGTTCAGGTCAGGACTCTGTGCAGGCCAGTCAAGTTCATCCACACCAGACTCTGTCATCCACGTCTTTATGGACCTTGCTTTGTGCACTGGTGCACAGTCATGTTGGAAGAGGAAGGGGCCCGCTCCAAACTGTTCCCACAAGGTTGGGAGCATGGAATTGTCCAAAATGTTTTGGTATCCTGAAGCATTCAATGTTCCTTTCACTGGAACTAAGGGGCCAAGCCCAGCTCCTGAAAAACAACCCCATACCATAATTCCTCCTCCACCAAATTTCACAGTTGGCACAATGCAATCTGAAATGTACCGTTCTCCTGGCAACCTCCAAACCCAGACTCGTCCATCAGATTGCCAGATGGAAAAGCGTGATTCATCACTCCAGAGAACGCGTCTCCACTGCTCTAGAGGCCAGTGACGGCGTGCTTTACACCATTGCATCCGACGCCTTGCATTGCACTTGGTGATGTGTGGCTTGGCTGCAGCTGCTCGGCCATGGAAACCCATTCCATGAAGCTCTCTGCGTACTGTACTTGGGCTAATCTGAAGGTCACATGAAGTTTGTAGCTCTCTAGCAATTGACTGTGCAGAAAGTCGGCGACCTCTTTGCACTATGCGCTTCAGCATCCGCTGACCCCTCTCCGTCACTTTACGTGGCCTACCACTTCGTGGCTGAGTTGCTGTTGTTCCCAAACGCTTCCATTTTGTTATAATAGAGCTGACAGTTGACTGTGGAATATTTAGGAGCGAGGAAATTTCACGACTGGATTTGTTGCACAAGTGGCATCCTATGACAGTTCCACGCTGGAATTCACTGAGCTCCTGAGAGCGGCCCATTCTTTCACAAATGTCTTGTTTCACAGTCTGCATGCCTGAGTGCTTGAATTTATACACCTGGGGCCAGGCCAAGTGATTAGAACACCTGATTCTGATCATTTGAATGGGTGAGCGAATACTTTTGGTAATATAGTGTATATATTATTATTTTTCATTGTCATTTAGCATTTGGAAAATAGTAGTACAGCAAAATAAAGTATTGAAGAAGTTCTTGAAAAACAGGAAGCGAACAACTTCTCTCTGACTGTTTTTCAGTCATTAATTCAACACAAGACTAAAAACTCTTCTATCGGCTGGAAAACTGCTAAACTCTACAATCTCTTCAGTTGTTATGGTTACCCACCGTTCTGTTACCGAGCCCCACTGTTGCCATGGTTACTCACTGATGCTAACTAGGGGCCTAGCCTAACAGTATGTTGTCAGTGTGGAGCAAACTAACCAAATGGTGAATTTTGTCACTACAGTCCGCTACAGTTTATCTAATTGTTATAACTTTTAAGTAAATGAAAGAAACCAGAAGTTGAGCATACTATGTCTAACAAATATTAAGGGTAAATTACTTATACAATAGGAATGTATTAATGGTATATTGCTTGGATTTTGGCAAGAGACTCAATATTTGATACAAAAAAGGCAAATTTTATATATGGGGCAATTTTTAATGCCAATGAGTTGACAGGCTGTTCCGTTCCATTTTTCCATGAGGGTATGTTACTGCTTTTACCCCCCTTATATATATATATATATATATATATATATATATATATATATATATATATATATATATATATATATATATATATATATATATATATATATATATATATATATATATATATATATATAGCATTTACTGAGGTCACACAGGAACACAGCATATACTGTATACAGAAATATATGGTATGGAAATATATGGTAGTTTGTCTTTGCTGGTAATTAACTCACAAAGGAACACTGAGTACATTTTCACACAACATACAGTATTTTTTCTTTTCTTTCACAACAGACTTTTTTTTATCTATCCCTTGAGCTAATGAGGTCACACAGGAACACAGTGTTTTTGCTTTTACCTCAAGGGTGCCTCTTGTAGCAAACGTAATTGCCAAAGGGGTCAGGAAATGTGTCTCTTATCCGCTAGGAACTGCAGTTTGGTTTCACCTACCGGTTTCCAGCTCCCAGACATCCATGTTGCCAAATGGTGAATTGGTGGTATGCATTGTAACTCCCTATTGCCACGCTGCTGCATAGCCTTTGGAGGTGGAAACCTGAAATAAAAACAGTGCCAATGTATAAAATGTTGTATTCTAAAATGTATGATTATGTTTATTGACAGTAACAGTAAAATAAACAGTGTGAGAATATTTGTAAGTTACAAAAAAGTAAGTACTATTACTCAGGAAATGGAGAATACAGAGACTACATTACAGCATGTTGTATACTTAAAATGTAGAAAAGTTGTTCCACTTATAGGTGTATCATAGATAGCATCACACTAAATACATTTCAAATTGTGCTTTTCTACTACTAACACACTTAGTACAAAAATTGGTTGTTCCAAAATACTTGAAGTGCACTGATGATTAGTATGCTATACTAGGATTCAATGTATTCTGCCACTTAATATTATTAAGCACTCGTTAGAAGGGGCACCACCTCCATTGATTATTTAGTCAATCACATCAAATGCATCAGTCTGGTATCTGAAAGTTGTAAATTGATTAAATTGACCTACATCTTTGTCATTAAGGAACACACAAGTACAATGATTAATTAAATCTTGAACCTTGGACATGGATGATGAAAAAGGACCACTAAACATATATACATATGTATATAAATACAGTTAGAGTGGATGAAGGATAAGGCATAAATTAATTGTAAATGTAGTTATTAAACTATTGCCGACAGAATAAATTAGTCAGTTTTGTCAAAAACTGTTCAAAAATGCAAAAGGGGGAATACTTCATGAAGATCAAAAAAAAAAAAGCTTAACTAATTTAAGAATTAGCTTTGCATAAACTCTCAAACAGAGAGCATGAAGATGGTTATTTCCTACTTTTCTGCTGTGATGTATGCTGATGATGAGGTGAACTTCCCGTAAAGCCCGGGAAGCATGGCGAGCAAACTCGCTAAACCTTGGTCACCAGGACTCAGATGATGACTGCTGTACGCTTGGTTTAGTGAAGCAGCTGGTCTCGCTTTTTCAGGATGATGAGTCTAGGATCAGACAAGGCGTGACAGCCACAGAGGAGACACAGCACGTATTCTCCAGTCTTGTTGCAGTAAGTGATGGGATGCAGAGTTGGGATGCATGAAGCCAAATCACGTCTAAAGGTACTTAAATAAAAAAAAAAAAAAAAAAAAAAAGAAAGAAAAGAAAAGAGGATTACAAAATTAATGATTATCATAAAACCATCATAAACCCCCCCCCCCCCCTTTTTTTTTGATTGTTTGTTTGTTTTTTGACATCCTTCCTCCTTAAGGTCAGAGGTCATTAGGTCTGTATGTGTCTCTGTGTACTACAATACAGGCACATGAGCCTTTCAATTAAGCCATCAAGATGGTTATGAAAGAATTTAGTATTCCTGTACTAAATATATATTCCTCTGTTTGGTCCATTACACCAACAAATAAATGAAGATGTATGAAAAGCTTATGTTGATATTTTGTCACTTTACCATTGTTAAAATTTTTCATTTTTGGAATGTATGGTAATAGCCATTGTATTGAATTGATTTGAATAGAAAGTGCTGTAAGATAAAAATGTGTATTATCATTTAAAGTGCTCTGCTACAGCATCCTGTTTTAAGTATTAGACTATTTTAAATGCTACAGAGGTCTCTCCAAATCCTTCTTTAAAAAGAAAAAAAATCATGAATATGCATGAGATAGAGAAATGTTTTAATCATTACAAGTCTCATATAACTCTGTGTGAAGCACAGTTGAGTCTCTGTGCCAGTGAATTCTTTATTGGGTGGCAATCAGGCACCAATTAGTTTGACCCAGTTTTATATGAGAAGCAAGAGAAGCTGCATTTTTTTTTTAAATAGTTTTTTATGTCCTTTTTTTTTCAACTTTTACAGCAATGCATTGTGGTACAGAGATCATTTGTCACAATTGAGAAAAACAGCAACATAACTGTACCATTACAAAATGCAACCAGCCAGAGCAGGAAGGTCTTGTAATTTAAGCCAGCAATCAGCATCAGCCTAAACATATGTACATGGTACATGGTACATTCCAGCCCAGTCAGCACGATAGCATGTTGGTAAGTTCGCTACCACATTGGTCTTGTCTTTCTGTATTGGCGTTGTTATAATCAGGTCTCCAACACACGCACAATTTGACATAATAAAGATCCAACTTTGGATTGCAAACAATAAATGGTTCATACACCACTGTAGTACTAACCAAAGAGCCTGAACTCACAAACTGCTTCAATTCATGACACCTGAGCAAAGTGTGACTGATGCTGGAAGTAAGTGGCACTGTGAAGATGAACTAAACCCATGAGAATGGCTTCACAACAGCAGGAGGCATAATGATGGGCAGAAGGTGTTTGCAAGTGAAGTGTGAGACTGTCACATATTTCAGGTGGCTCCAATCAGTATTTTGTTTTGTAATTGTTACAGATAGTAAATACTTAATAGCCTCATTTGATCTCCTGCTCAATTCCACTGTTTCAGCAAGTAAGAAGTAGGCTTGTATGCGAAATAAAACTAACAAACAAACATGGAGTATATTCTGAGGTCACTCCAGCTTTTAAAACACAAAACAATTTACAACCCAGACACATTTTTATTTTATTTATTTATTTATTTATTTATTTATTTATTTATTTATTTATTTATTTATTTAGTAGGATAAGCTTTTATTAGTAGTAGTATTATATTAACACTGCTGGAAACATTGGTAACAGTGCTTGGTAACATTGTTTTTAAAGTAAATTGTTACGTCACAAGATTACTACAATTGAACAGTAACTTGTTTGGAATTCTTTAGAGTTATCAAGATGCCAAGTAGCCAGCTTTACATGTACCCTGTTTTTCTACTGTGTACTCTACTGTTTTCTACCATCATTTTGTCGCCTTCTCTACTACCCACGATTGGAATCTCTGCAGCCTAATAGTAGGAATATAGCTCTTTATTTTGCTAACAATTTGACAGCAAAGTGGGCAAAGGCATTAGGTAGTAGCCACAGCTGTGAAACAGAACAACAAACACTTATCCTCCAGGCACAAATTGCATTCACCATGATTTTGTTATTGTCCTTTTTTGACGAACAATTCAAATTAATGGGAATATTTCCACAATGCTGACAATGAATTAGCTAGCTATGCATGCACACTGACCTGCTTGCACCCAGCCACTGCGGAGCAGCAGGAAAGAACAGAAACTGTGCAAATGCCTCAGGGATTTTCCTTTCTTTTTGTGGCATCAAAAGGAAAGGAAAAGAACAGCTATTTTAGTATAGTAATGATTACATTTATGAAAAAAATAACTACATAACAGATTACTTGAATTGCAGAACTAAGGCATTATGTTACTTTTTACAACAAAAAAGTAATCAGAGTACCCTTACATTGTCACCCATACCCCTAACACTGCACAGGAAACACACCCAATCACATACTGGTCTGCTGCTGACCTTAGTGTTTTGTTGGATGAAATACAATGGGACCTATGCCAATGAATATAATGCTTTTAAAAAAAGAAAGAAAGAAAAAAATAAAGTGCAGCAAGACACTGAAGGCACGGTAGTTAACAAAGGTTAACTGAAATATGAGTAAGCGTAGCAAATACCAGTCAAGTGCACAAAAAATGCACATCAGATGTAGCTAGCTAGCACTTAATCCATTTGCTTAATGCTAACACATAATAGGAATTAACTGAAATTAACACTGTGATGATAATAATAATAATAATAATAATAATAACAATAATAATAATAATAATAATAATAATAATAATAATAATAATAATAATAATAATAATAATAATAAACAGCTGTCATGTTTTTGTGATGGATTTAATTGAATGAATACTATTTTGTCACAAAAAACCTTCATGAAGTTCAGATCTAATCTGATTTTGTTATAAGTCTTCTGAAAATGTTACCAAATCTGCTGGCTCATCAACATACATAGAACCCTTTTAGTGATCAATTTGGTGATTATACTTTTGATACAGCCATTAAAAACCCATTATTGCTTTGGGCAAGGAAAGAAAGTCACTTGGAGTCATTTCAAAGCAGTAACAGGTCCTAGGATCAACTTCGCAAACAACTGTTAGTGTAACATGCATGGCACTGTTGTGTCACTGCCACAATCAGGAAAAAAAATCACAAACCATCACCTGCTGCTTAGAGAAAACTGGTCAGGATGTTAAAGAGTCAACCAAAAAACACCGTGCAAGAAAGAAGTCCTTGCTCCAGAGTCCTTGCTCTAAAGGAAGTTTGCTGATCATATGGAAAAAGGAATCCGTGGTTAGATGAAACAGAAATTAAGATGTTTGGCCACAATGAGAGGCAGTATCTTTGGTGGAGAGATGGTGCATGGTGCTGGTAGTATTATGCTGTGGGCTGTTTTGCTGCCAGTGAATCTGCTGCTCTAAAAAAAGTAAGTGGAATAATGAGGAAGGAGGATTATTTCCAACAGGAAAACCTAAAATCATCAGCAGATATCAGCTACAGTTCTTAACTAATCCGGCCAGAATTGAGGTCTTGGAACTGTCTTTTGCAAAGTCCTCTTCACTCACTTCACTGTTCCATGTAGACACCAATTGATGAGAAGGCTGATAATATACATTATCTTACCCATGACGTGAACAGCAGATTAGTGCCAGTTATGACATATTCCTTGCCAAATGAAGCACGATAGTCATGTTACATAATCTGTTGACATGTGCTGTAATAGATGCATCTTGTGCTTCAGCCTCTTGTGGTTAAAACAAGTTTTACAGAGAGAAACATTATTTCGTCTTTCTGAGTGGGTTTCACTCACATTTTTTTTTTTCTTTTTAAATCCTATTGGAAAAAAGATTTTTTCACTTGGCTTGTGGAACCTTTTCTTTTTCACTCACTCACATAAGAATTTACTTGCCCCTCAGGCCTTCTGTACAGGAGCCTGTGGGACTGTATGAATATATTTGAGCCAGCAATTTTGGTCACATTTTCAGAAGACCTACAATAATTTCATTATTGAACATCATGAATGTTTTTTGTCTGAGATGCTTTGTTAGAAGCTTGGACCAACAGTCATGATTCTTAGACATGTCTACAGCAAAATCTTGTCAATATTCACATTCAATAAAGCATAGTTTGTATTACAAAGGATTTCCAGTAATAAGTAAAGAGAAAATTAATGTACCAACTTGCAATTCCAGTGTACTTTTTTTGAAAGATTCAATGAACCTTTTCAGACCTGGTATTAACATGCATCCTGAGTGATGTGATCACAAGTGGAATAATTCTAAATACAGGTGTGAATGTCTCCAAGACAACTTGAGGAAGCATTTGAGATCTGATCACTCAGACCGCATGCAAAGGTGGTCCAGGACACACAGGACCACATTCTGTTAGCAGTGTGTAGCCACGTGTGTCCTGGGCCACACTGAAAGACTGCCTCCTCATTTGACGTCATCATACTGTATGAACCAATTTACACGAAAATGCATGTAAGGAGACAACATCATTATTTCAGTGTATGTCCTGTTTTACAAATACAATAAACCATTATATATTATACATTCTTTGATGCCCATGTAGAATGTTGCCAGGCTCGTTGTTGTGGAGTAAGGCGAAAATTGGTAAGATTCGGGAAATGCTCTGTGCAACAAATTCTGAACTGAACTTGTTACATACCCTTTTGTTACTAAAGCAAACTTTATACATGAACATATTTATTTCTTTGAGGGAAACACATTGGGTCTGTTTTTCCCAGTGATGTATGTGTTTATTTGCATATAGAGTGAAGAAGTAACCTCAATGCCCGGTGTGAACTGATACAGCATATAGCTGTCCATTTGTGATCCGATCACTCAGGACAGATGGTAATACCAGGCTTAAATTCCCTCAGTAATTCAGAATCAGCTTCCCCATTTAAAGTAATGTCCTTCTCCATCTCAAATCCACTGCCAAAAATACACATAAGTGGACAAATACATAATGTACAACACATTTGATGGACACCTCAATCCCAAGAGAGGGCGGGGACCACAGTGGAATCTATTTATTTCAGTTTTGCAGTTTTGTACGGGATCACAGTCTGTGTTACCATCCCTCAGCACCGGGGATTAAATGTTCCAAAACAAGGAAAAACACAATACACTTTGTGACCCATTTTAAGTGCTGAGGGAAGGCTTTTTTTTTTTTTAGCCTTAAGTTTAGACAGCAGTGTCAGACAACATCCAAAGCATTAATATGTATGTAGTATGTCCTAGAGGCCAAGAGGAGGGAAAACCAAGCTTCTGCCTTGTGTAAGTAAATATACCCTTGAAACATATTTCAGAACCACTGACAGTCACACTGAAAATTGATTTATCCACAGTTAAACAGTAGCAATCAGTAGATACAGAGGGATGTCATATCTGAAGAGGGATCACTTTGTTACTGTAAGCCAATTACTATGAATCAGACAGGGCCTGGCTTTGGGAATTTGTCTAGAGATGCTGATTGTTTGCCAGCCAGGCCAAAACACAGTGCTGGCTGGTGAAAATAAAGCTTATAACATTAGAGGAAAGCATTTCCCAATAACCTCTTCTGTGGCCTGTGTACTTTTGGGAAGTCTCCAAGCAAGCATTCTTTTCAAATTTATTGGCCAAATGCACTTCTAAAATCACAGCGTGGGAGTGTAGGGTGTTGTTTGGCTGTTAGAGGTGGCAAAAGTAGTATGCGGTTATGTGAGTACAGCGTACTGATGTAGGTGTGTGTGTGTGTGTGTGCTCTGCAGGGGACCTGGAGGGCTCACTCAAACTTTATGTTTCACCCCACCACCCACACAAGGCGCAACAGGCTGTGGGAAAGAAGTGCAAAGCATTCCGAAAAAGTACGGGGTTAGTAAAAGGGAGAGGGCCTTAGTGCAGTAGGTCCTGGGTGAGACAGAGATGGAGAGGAAACAAAGCAGAGGAGGAACAGAGGGGCACAGGGGGCTAAAGGAAAGATTATTTCCAATTTCCTCTTAGAAATGTCTAATATGGAGCAGGTAAATGCCATCAGAACTCCTAGGACAGGTGCGGACTGTTCCGAGTGAATGGCTTCTGCTCTCCTGTCCTCCATCATTAATCACAAAACCAATGCGAGTATTTCCCCTTCAAAAAAATTCATTAATAATATGTAGTGAGTGGACATTTGCACTCACAGCTGTTTTCATAGTGGTTGAGGAGAGGGGTTAGTTCACACCATCTTAATAGTGACTGAGAGTTAGGATGAATAATGTTTCCTAATTAACTGCGATGTATTATCATGATGAGTAACCCTCATCCTCTAGTTTAATTCATTTCAGTGATATGCTTTGTTGTCTGAGATGCATTGTGATAGAGGCTTTGCAGTTTGATTGTTTAAGCTCTCATATCAATAATGCATGGTCATTCTCATTATTGTTTTTTTTTTTTTTTTTGTGACAAAGTGGTATGTGTTATACTCATTCCATCACAGGAAAAAAAACATTTACATTTACATTTCTTGATAGGTGGAGACCTCTAGTGGCCACAAAATATAACAGCCACAAAGGAGGAAGTAAGGGGAAATGGTACATGTAAATGCAATTTGACTGCTTGTCAAAGGCATACAACTAGGAGGCAGAGATTCTAGTTTTTAGTCTATGAAACAAGGGGTAGTGATTTAGTGAATTTCATTTTGAATCTGTATCTTTATTTTCAACTTGAACGTAAAACTGTGGGCCATTTTGCACAACAAGAAAACACTGATGGGTTAAAGATCTGATAAAGGTATATCATATATTTTATATGAATATAGTCTCCCTACAACAAAGAAACATGGCTTGAAAGACTGGCCTGCTACTCACACTAAGAAAGCAACCAATAGAAGAAATTAGCTTCAGTGAAAACTTTAACATCCACATAAACGTCGGAACCCCGAATGTTTGTCACAGCTTATCAGACAGACAATATTTCTTTTCGCCATGCATATCCCAACAACATCATGACCATTGTATGATATATGGCTTCACAGTTACATAAGATAAATAATACAATCGAAATATGGACTGATTAAATTATAACTTACCAAATTCAACAGTTCACCTTCACAAAGGACACAAGATTCTTTACGAAACCAAAACATGTAACGGCATCTGAGGTGTGTTTTTAATCAAGCCTTGGTGCTTTGTATACTCTTAGGATTATCCACTGCTTTAGAATTCAGAGGATACAATTCCTTTTTGTGCCCTGCTTTGCCCTCTGCTAGAGCTCGTCTCACTTGACCAATGCGTTGTCTTTCACTGGTGAGCCATGCACACATCAAAGTGGATATGTCTCCACAATATGCACCAACTACTCTAAAGGGAAGTTTTAGTTAGAGGTGAGTCAGGTTTTTAATCCAAGGAGAGATCCTCTATTGAAATACTGCTCCAGGCAGGATGAGAGGTCTTTGCATTTAGGCAGAGATCAGTTCGGTTGAACTATTTGAATTTTGTTGTCTGTTTTCGTCTCCAAAATGGAACCCTACACATGTAAATCCAGCAATGTCCCTGTCTGGGCAGCACAAAAGGAGCTGTAGGACAACATGACTTCTAGTCAGAAAGTAAAGTGGAGTTTCACAATTCTGAAACTGAGTAACCTGCCAAGACACCTGTTTGCACATATTGTTGGGGTGATTGACTACATACTTCCTACCTGTTTGCAGAAGGCGAGGTTGAACAGTTAGAAGACTTTAGCAAAACCTTGTAAGAACTTTAACTGGTCCCAGATGCAGAAGCAGGTGTTTTTAACAGATCTAATCAATAATGCAGCAGCTCCTCAGAGGATCCTCTCTGAGCCCAGCTGGAAGATGTCTCTCAGTGTTTGCCAGTATATGTAAGTTTGGGGAGAATGATAGATACCTCAACATGCTGACTGACTTTTTGCACTCCTTTCTTTTGAAATTCTGTACTGCAATACAAGGCCTGTGGGACATACAGCACATCACCTATGACCTAGAATGTTCGATCAATGCTAATTCATTATTTGTATCCTGTTTGAATCCTCAGCGCAAAAAGGCCTCTGATGATTGGCCTTTTTTCCCTAGTCTGTCTTGTAGCACTTGCGTTTCATAACTTCAGCATGGAAAGGCTTTTAATTCACTCAGTGGTTTTAATTTGAAAGGGCCTGATGAGGGAAAACACATATTGATTGATCATTGTTCTCAGGAAAGGTCATGCATTTGAAATGAATGAGGCAAATGAGGAAGGGGAAATGGGAGAATGCTCAGCAATTAAATAATAATGCAGCAGGAGGCGGGACTGGGGAGGCTTCAAGTGGAATAAACAACACATTCAGGGGAGTTAACGTGCCCAATCATCAAAGGTGTGTGGAGGAAAAGGAAAAATGGTTGTGCTGTCAGAGGAGCTGGAGTGGTGTGGAGGGAGGATGGGGGGGCACCATGACTTTGGGCTGCTGCTGTGCCTCACTTAATAGCAGACACAAACAAACACACACACACACACGGCGCACATAGAACAAACAAAAGCCTACACGCAAGGGTACATATAAAGAGGCTCACTGGGGCAGAACTACTTTTCACAGTTAGTACTGAGCATGCTGCTGCTCACACCAGTACAGGACTTCTAATTTTTCAAGCAACTTATTGGATGTGTCTGGAAAGTCAGACGTGCGGCGGGTGGATAGCTATGAAAGGGTATTATGTTGTTGCAGACCAGACACAGCACGGCAGGCTTTTGTTCCAATGAAAATAGGGCAGAGACTGGTACTGACAAGGTTACTTTTTTGAGATATGAGATTCTCTATCATATGAAAACTTGGTCACTCATAAATATGGTAATGATAGCAATCATTTGACTGCCTCGTGTCTAGGGGTGGGAACCCAAACTCGGTTTCAAATTAGAACCGAGTATTTAATGTGAGTGAAGTACTGGGTGCCTGTGGAAAAAAAAAAAAAAAAAAGGTTACTCAACAGGACATGAGTGGAAAGAAAAGCTACTTATATCTAAGGTCATGGCTCATCTGGCTCCTTTCAGCATCTGACACAAGTGTACTGTGTTTGACGTCTCCCCGAACCCAAGTTTGTCAGCCTCAGCCAGTGCCTAAGTATCTAAGTCTGCATCTAAGTCTGTACATCGTTAACATACCCAGTCCCTCTGTTTGGCATGTAGGACAGGGTGCTGACAAACAAAAATAAATCAGTGGGTAGGCCATTGTGAAGAGTTGTGATATACTTTTTTTAAAAAGTAATCATGTCCTAGTTTATCACAAGAAAAAAAAGAAAGAAAGAAATGCCCCCAGCATTTAAGGCCCTTAAGACTGAAGCTGTTGGAACTTCATTTTCATTCATGCTATATGGTTGTTTCACACATAAAAAAAACCTTTGGAGTTTGTGGGTTGCTGCGATACATACAATATATTTTTCACATATGTTCAATAATAAGATAGCATGTCAGATTCACTACTACTTGGTGGCAAAAAATCACAAAGCTTATTTTCATGTTCATGCTTTAGACGTTTGCATGTGTATTATGGAACGCTTTCCCCTTAATTTTGGTCCCTCCATTTGCTATTTGTCAAACATTTAAACAACCTACATACTAGCAAAGGAGACCATAATTAAGTCATCATCTTGCCATAATTAGGGCATTGTGAAATAAAGTGTAACCATTTTTCAATATATAATTTGTTATGCTCTGCTGAGAAAGCAAATTTTTATCGCCATATATCAAATTAGACTGTCCCCATTCTGTCAAGATGTGAGAAACAGAGCCAAGAAAGTAAAAGTACTTT
Source organism: Acanthopagrus latus (assembly GCF_904848185.1). Classification (NCBI taxonomy): domain Eukaryota; kingdom Metazoa; phylum Chordata; class Actinopteri; order Spariformes; family Sparidae; genus Acanthopagrus; species Acanthopagrus latus. Next base: position 16,949,394 of record NC_051051.1, read on the forward strand.
CTGTGTGAATGGATTTTTTTTTTTTTCCTTTCTTTTGCTCAGGGATAATGTGGGTCACAAGTAAGTGAGAGCCCAGCACTCTAGAAGCATCAGAATGATTTGACAGTGTATTATTAATCGCTCCCATTTATTCTAACTTTGGGCATGTTCGATACATTTGAAATAGCCAGTTGAATGGTGTCACTGGTGGCCTCTGGTGGGCCTGTTGAAAGTGTTGAGAAATGAAAGGCTGTCATTTTGTTATTTAAGGGTCCATTAAGGCCGCCTCTCTTAACGACTAATGCTTATCTTCTGTAATGAGCACATGACTTTGTTAGACTTTTCAGTTGTAAAGTAAATCCATGTATGTTGATCTGAAGCTCAGCACCAGATATACCTAAACTCACCCTTACTGCCACCGTCTGTCAGTAGGGTAGATTAGCAGAAAGGCTTGCCACACACATCTATTGTTGTCATTAATAAGAAATGCTATATCCATATTCATTCATTCATTCATATTCATATATTCATGCTATATGACTATGTCTACTTGCACGGAGCATCTAGAAAAAAATACGATCCCCGCCCGGGCGATTTAAAGGCTGATGCTTTGATTATTCTATTGGATAAATTAAATTAATTATGACCTGGCCTCTAGATATCTGGTCAAAGCAAATATTATTTTTACCTGAATTACATACTAATTAAATTGATTGTTAGATGCCATATTGGAGGGATCCTCACTCATACCATTGTTAATTGTTGAAAATTGTTGTAATCAAAAACAGAGAAGAAACACGTGGAAACTGCTAATTTGCAACTGTTAAACTATTAAAGTGAAACCCAATGCTGTTTCAATTATGTTGCTGTAATTAAGAGACATTAATAAGCATTTAAATATGTCACATTGTGAAATGTTCACGCTTACCTTGTTTGGAAAACATTTACTGACAACAGATTTAATTTCCCTTTGTTTTACTAATAGCATCTAAATAATGATTTACTTTCTTTATGTTTTTTTTTTCCCAAGGGCTCATATGCCCATATTAGGAAAATATTTTGCTCAAATCATTGATAAATTGAAATGTTTATTTTGTCAACACTGCTGTAATCTCAATCAATAATTTCCTTGTTTCATTTTAAAGAAAGACACAACCATACAGGCAAAATTATTTATGAAAATTATTTTTTGGGACTGGAAATGTTGTCAGGACTTACAAAACATTATGAATAATCATAATAAAACATAAAGAGGTGATTTTATAGCCCCCACTACAAGACAGCATGAGGCTGCTTTTTTTATGTTTTAGGTTTGTTTTGTCTGTTTGTTTGTTTGTTTGTTGTTTGTTTTGCTTGTTTTTTTTTCCCCCGAAAGAGTTTTTTGGGAGCCATAATGTGAACAACAGTCTCATATCTCAAAGTCCTGAGCCCATAATTCAAGCTAACCACCAGTATAAAAATGTAGCTCCACTAAAAAATACTGACTGACAATAATCTCAGTCGGAATTTTATCTGTATATTTTAACTGTATCTGGAAGAATTTGTAACATGTATTTCTAGGATAATCCCACATATACTGTAATTTATAACATACCGCTATATTTTAAGATTCCTTAACAGATGTATAACTCACAGAGCGCAGTGCACATTCAATCACCGGTATTGTCATGCACTCAGAGGTCGGCTATGAGTGTATGAAAAAAATATGACCCTGTGATTTATTTTTGTGCTTGTGACAATGTACCTGTCCTGATAGAATTTGGATAAATTGAAGCATAGAAAGTGTCTTGAGAGCCAATTGCAGTTTTCTACAGGGAAGCCTTTGCTTTTTAACTGAATTATATTTCAGAACTCCGTCAGTGGGTCTTCTGTCTCTTGATAAAGTGGCTAATTCTGTATTGTAACGCAGGATTTCTGTCACTGCTCAGCTGAAGCTTTTATGACAGACTCTCTGACAGGTATTGCTGTTCTTACCCTACAGGGATGACAGGGCATCTGTAGAGGGGTGAGAAATGCTACATGCTAAGTGGCTGTCACACATTGGGTTGCCAGAGAACAGATGACACTCACTTATCCATGTAGGTGGACATGGCTGTCAGAAGCCCAGCTCAGAGACTAAGTTGTGATTAACTGTGGCTGTTCCTCTTCAGGCCTTTGGAGTGGAATCCTGCTGCCTCTTGGCATCAGGAAGACCCTTTATCACAATGAGTTCTGTTTAATTAAGCTATATTTAATCAAGCCATAATGGTTATCACAGAACAAACAGTCTATGTCCAGGTAAGCATAATTGAAACTGAGGCGAGTAAAGCCAAGAGTTGCCTGTCATCATTAAAGCTGTGCGACATCACTGCCTTGACAAAGAGGTTAATCTTTGGTTCAGAGTGAACATAATGGTGCTGTGTCCTGAGAGCAATTCATCATCCAATCTGCTGCCGCTTGCATAAATACATAGATATCTAAAGTAATGGATGCTCGCTTTCTATCCTGCTGCCTTTTCACTTGTCTCGCTTGATTTTAGCCTGACTGTCCTTTGTTCTAATCAAACCCACCTGCATAGGAATGCCCCTGGGCATATTTCAGCTACTTTTCCTGTAGGTTTCAAAGGAGCACAAGCATTAATGAACTGTTCAATAGACTCAGGCTCTTTGGTCCCCAAAGCAATGGCTAATGGCTTGTGATCTCTCCCGAGAGCTCCCTAAAACATTCTCAGCTAAAGCCACCCTTAGCCACATTTCGAGCACAGTCAGTCTTCTTTTAGATATTATAAAGCCAGTCGCACACCTGATGAAGCTTGAATGCAACGCAAATTCCCAGTTCACGTCATGTTTCCTTTCATCTCACATGTGTAACCACTGTCTCCACGCTGGCTTTGTCAAATGCCACAGGGGTGCAACTGAGACGCTGTGCATGAATGCCTCGCTGGTGAATCGTTATTAATTATCATCAGGTGGAATTATCAGGCTGATGCAACACAGGCTTGGGAATTTCACACTACACTGTCACACTGAGTTTCTTGAGATTTTTGCGCTCTGTGCCAGCTGGTGATAAGGGCAGGCAGTTTGTTTTTGTTTTTTTGTTTTTTTGACAAAGTGACACTCCAAGACTGTAGCATGTGACAAGTAGCATCGTAAATATAGCAGGTCAGCTCCAAACCGTCTCTGCCTTCTCACATGCTTTGTTATTTTCTTGGGCCCCCTTTCCAGAGTTTCTTCTGACTCTCTGTTATGTCTGCACATGTCCTGAATTCACATCCCTTTTGCAGGTTGTACTCTTTTTGTAGAGCAAAAAATAGAGAGAGAATACTTTTCACTTAGTAAATGGGTCAACAGAATACACTCTGTATATACAGTAATGTATTACTGTAATATATTCAAAGCTTTATACACTGTCTGGCCTATGCTGGGAAATTGGAAAACACTGAGTGGACTAAATATGCCCAACAAGGCCCAACAGTCCCCTGTGTTTCTTATAAACCTAATCCAATTGTCAATTTAACCATAATTTGCGATTATCTATATGCATCAAATTGTACTCACTACAAAGATCTAAACATATTTCATTTATTTGTCATCAGGATTCATGAATTAGTCCTAGCTAAATTATCTCACAATGTTAAAGAAAAAAGAAATTGATCTGTATGTTTATCCAGATCCGCATCTAATGTTTATGGGATCTATTTTGAGCCAAGAACCATCTTACTGCCAGGTTTGTGGAAATCCATTTAGTATTTCTTGTATAATCCTGCTGACAAACCAAACGCCTACCCAACCAACCAAAAAACAGACATAGCTGCAAAGTTATCCTTCTTGTTGGAGCTAATAAATTCCCACATTTGGGTGTAGTGCTCATTGGGAATTTAGGGGAACTAGTAGGTGCTTTATCAAAACTGAGTAGTGTATGTCTGAACATAAAGCAAGGGGAAGGCAAACATATTGATTTTCGAAGATTTGTTTTTATTGTCAAAGCAGATTTTTTTACCCATCAGTGATGTGTTAAATATCTGGTCGCTGTTTACCAGAAACATCTCAGAGGCGGTGGATCACAAGGATCAGAAAACCTATATGAATCCTATCAAGAAATTTAGAGATTTCGAGGGTTTTTTTTTGTTTTTGTTTTTTGTTTTTTGTCTATTATTGTTATTAGTTATTATAGTATTAAAATTAGAATATTATAATTATTATGATAATATTATAAAACACTTTCCACTATCTATGATCTATATACTATACTATCTATGTGAATTCATAGTAAATTAAACTTCATGACTTAAATCGATAATTAATTCACAGTTAATAAACAATGACATGTTTGACCATGTGTGACCATCCAAATAATGTTTATCGATTAATTTTACTGTATTTAATAATGCTTTTAATTCTTAATTTCAACATAACTGTTAAGACAGCTTTACAACACTTACACTTAATGATGTTATTTTTAACAGCTTTAAAAAGGTAACAGAGTTAAAAAGGTTAAGTTACTCTAAAGTGTACTGAGCATCCTCTTCAGAACTGGAGACAGGTGATGTTAAGAGGCTCTCAGCAGCACATGCCCACTCACACACTTAAGTGCTGCTTTGGAAAATAATTTCTTATGAATGCTTGTAGAAACATTCTTGACTTCTGAGATAGATTGTTATCAGTAAATAGGGCCCTGGTTTGTTGGCTCCTGCAAGACTGCAGTGCTACTGTTGACACGTACAGTCTATCATCAACACTGTCCTATCGTTCAGGTACAATAATTTGTTTTGACTAATATGTTTAAGAGACTGTCATGGTACCCACATCGCATTCCCCGTCTCAGGTGGTAGATCTGTTAATTGAAGGGTTGGTGGTTCCCCAGCTCTTCCCACGCATCAGAGTCCCCTTGAGCAAGACCCCAAACTGCCATCTGTGTGTCAGTGTATGTGCACTGATGAATGAGAGGCTAATTTTAGGCATTTTTGATAAAAGCACCACAGCGCATGTATCTAATGTCTTAAGTCCATGTTGGATTTTTTTAGGGTATCACTGAGACCTTTCTCTAAAACTGAAAAACCCTGATAATAATAAATGTTTTCACATAATGTCAAATAATAAATGTTTATTATGCAGATAAGAAAACACAATTTGCCCGATATTACATTTGCTCCATACACATTGAAGCAATAAGTTGATCTGAACATAATTGTTTGAAACATATATCTTTAGGAATAGAAAGTGAAAAGAAAAACGGTGAGAAAAAGTGTAAAAATTTTAAGAAATAGTAAAAAAAAAAAAAACAGTCACTCAATGGATTTTAGAAATGATTAAATAATGGATCAATGTTTGTACTGCAGATGGTGTTTTAACACTCATTCATCCACATGTGTTAAGTGCATTTACACCTCTTACAATATGGTTTTGATTTCAATAACACTTGTTTTTCTTGTGGATCTTAGTGTTTCCCTTTCCTTACTGGAAATTAACCCTCTCATGAATGGTGCCCACTGCAGTATTTGGAAGCCATTTTGTATTGTTGTGCCTGAGATGGTGATGATTGTAAAATGACATGCTGCAGCACTGTATTACAAACACTGTCTGCACTGAAGAGGTGAATTCAAACAATTTGCTGTAAGCTATGCTCACTAATGACTCACTTGCTAATGTTAACTAGAAGGTCAAGTAGCTCGATGGCACTGTTTTGTTTAGGCAGCTGCTGGTGAGTCACTGAGCAGAGCTCACTCTTACTCACTCGCACACACACACACACACACGCACACAAAGTGATCACTGATTATTGATGACCACCACAAATACACCACAGTTTTCTACTGAATATGTACTAAACTGCCTTGTACACAGGCATAATCCCTTGATTAAAGTATATGGTCTTTTGGGGTGTTGTGTTTTCCTCACTGAGTCAGATAAAGTCTTACTCTTTTGAGGTGTTAGTGATGGCACTTGGAATGAATCTTACTCCCTAGTTGTTGAGAAAATCAATTGCAAAACTGCACTTTTATGTTCCATTTGATGTGTAGCGCTCCTGATGCTAGGTTGCAAATGCTTCCAAATGATGATGTACAAACTGCTCTGTTTTCAGGGAAAACAGGGAGTCAAAGTCCTCTGATGCTTGTTTTAGTGTTTCACAAACACAACCAGTCTTTAGTTGTCTGTGAATATTTATGTTTGAGTCACTCCGGATAAATTGTCATTGTTAAATGGTGCGTTTACCAACACTGATTTTTGTTTTATGACCTCAGAAACATTGCTTATTCACCCCAACTGGTCAAATTATTTTGTTGTGCATTAGCCATAAACTAGCAAGCAATGGCACAATTGTGCCAATTGTGTGTGTGTATCTGTGTGTTTGAAATCATTCATTAAATTTAGCATCCCTCTCCTTTCTGTGACAGTACATTTATATAGAACATTTCCCCTCCAGCTCTAGTTAGCAATCAAGATCACAGCACATAAACAGCTGACATGAAGATCCCCTCTGTCGAGCGCTGCTGTAGTCATGTTGATAAACAGTAATGAAGAAAAACTCACTTTTTAACTCCAAAAGATTGGGAAATGGCTCCTGATCAGAGCATATTTTGATGTGACAACGGGGGTTTATTCCGGTAGAAGGTCAAGCTCTGCACCTGACTCTTTCCTCCCGAGCTGGCCGACTTTGAGCAGTTGAGCACTGGCGCTGTCCCCCTGTTCCACCTGGCTCTCCCCACACAGCGCTTGGCAAATGTGTTCATTTTGACCCCTAGCAACGAAAAATCCATAATATGAGTCATTCCGTGCATAGTGAACCAAAATACAGAACTTTTTTTTCCGTATAATATTATGGATTTTCTCAAAAAAACTCATGTTGAAACTTCCATTAAATTAATTAATTCCAAATCTCAACCCAATCCAGTGAAAAAAAAGCAAGGGTGAGGTTCAGAAAACACATACAAAGAATCAGAAAAATAATGAGTACAGCTATAGGATTTCACAAGGTCCCATGAATTTAACAGAAGTTTCAACATGAATATATTTAAGGAACCGCATGACATGAACTGTGAGGCCCTAAGTGAGATGGCATGGAATGACCCATATGTTTTAGATTTAAAAGTCAAAATGATATACTAGTCATTCTTACCTAAAACCTTGATTAACTGTTACAGTGAAAATGTCAAAATGGCTGACAGGAAAAAAAAAAAACAAAAAAAAACAAACAAAAAAAAACGTGGTTTTAAATGTCACTGTTTACTACAGTTAGCGGAATTTATTTAATAATTTAAACAACAATACATTCAAACAAATTATATATTGATGGGTTTGTTGCAAAGGTGGTTTGCTGTCTTAGGGACTATTAATACATTTGTGTGGAGCTTCTATTCAGTAATGTAAATATTTACCCTTCTCTGCTACTCATAAGGGCAGTCAGCATCCCTCATGCATTCATATTTTCATTTTAGTTTTGTATGAAATGTCAGCAGTCTCTTAATTAGTCTGCTAACAGAGCAGTCACAATTGTCTCAGGAAAGCCTATTCTGGGTATCTCATCCAGGGATGATTTCATATCGCAATTAGAGGTGTTACAATGATGGTCAGTATAATGAAATCATTTGCACAGGGGAATGTAATAATTGCTTGAATGTTAGCCTGTAGCATGACAGCCTTAATTAACAATAAACTGTGGGGCTGTGTGAGGGACAGGATACAGACGAAATCCTGACTATCTGATAAAACAGAGCAGAGAGCACAGGGATAAAGGCTGGAAGTCTCATTCAGGTACAGACATGACCTCAGATCACAGAGACAGCCCTGAAAATCTGTTCTGTTTTGTTCTTTTGTGATGAACACAAATGCCATCCACACAGGAAGTACAACTCCTTCCTCATTAGTCCAGTTTTCATTTCACAAAAATGGAAGAAGAAGTTGAGGGGATCCTTGTTTTAGTCTATCGGGAAGAGCTGGATGATTTGACAGTTGAAGTTGAGTTAGTCTGTCTTTCTGTTCGCTTGTCTGTCCATGAAGAATTTTTCATTGTAATTGCATCACGAACCATGCAAGACACTGTCACAAAACTTTGCAGGCGTGTAGTTGAGTTCCAAAATGAGGGTTGAGTCAAGATGGGCGTGTAAGTATTTGGGTTGACTATTTCACTGGGTGTGGGTGGTTGTGGTGGAGTGTGAACTATTTCACTCAGGTGCCAATTTTTCGGAAGACATGATTTTCATTGCACTGTATAATTTATCTGATATTTCATTATCAGAAATCCCTCGGGCAGAGCCAGATCAGGATCGGAATCTGTCTTGACCACCCTCTGTAGCCTCTTCCTATCTGCCTCAGTGCATTGGGAGAACCACACAGTGATGCAGTAGGCCATGATGCTCTCAATGGTGGAAAGTCACCAGCAGTGTCTCGCAGATGTTACTTTTCCTGAGAACTCTCAGGAAGTGCAGATGCTGCTGTGCCGTTTTGATGACAGCTGAGGTGTTTGCAGACCAGGAAAGGTTAGCAGAGATCACGGTGCCCAGGAAGGTGAAGTGTGGACCCTCGCCAGGGGAGGGGAGATGGATCTGTCCTGTGTTTCCTGAAGTCCAGGATGATTTCTTTGCTCTTTGTGGTGTTCAGAGACAGGTTGTTTGCTGAGCACCGCTGAGACAGTTTCAGGACCTCGTCCCTGTAGGCAGACTCATCTCCCCCCGTGATCAGCCTCACCACTGTCGTGTAGTCTGCAAACTTAACAATGATGTCATCTTAATCCAGGAGCAGGTGATTGGGGGGAGTCTCAGGTCAGACAGTTTGCTAACCAGGATGTCAGGGATGATAGTGTTGAATGCTGAGCTGTAGTCAATGAAGAGCATCCTGACGTAGCTCTTCCGGTGTTCCAGGTGGCTCTACTCCAGAGCAGAACTGCTGTGTTCGCTCTCTAAACTTCGATCAAACTGTCTAAATGTGGCTGGGCTCTTAATATATAAAGCAAGAATCTGTTAAATAGAGATTGCTCGTAAACTGGAAGTTCCCACCTTTTTTTTTTTTTTTATTGTACTATGAAAACGGAGGCTAAAATCACTGATGAAATTGTAAAAAAAGTCGCTGGGGGGAGAAACGTTTCATGACGGAATAAACAAATTATCCATTTCAGAATAATATGGTATATTCTCGGATTATGACTATTGATGCACTGATGTATTCAAAACCTAAGGGCTGCAGCAGGTAAAGGATGGACTATTTTTGGTAACTGTATATACTGCTGGGTGGCTTAGCATATGATAATATAACCTAGCTACAACTGTAGATTATTGATAGAAATTATACATTATTTTAGTGATGTACAGAAACCAGTAACTAACACTAACTAAACTAATTAAAGCTTGAAAATAAATGTAGTGGGATAAAAATGTCACATTTGCTACTATAGTGTAATGGGGTAATGGAATATGGTTTAGGTTTAAAGGGTATCTATCTATGCTGTGTACCTACAGTGAAATCTTGACACATCCCCAGGAAGAGGTGTAGGCTCCCAGCCGAAAAGGCAGTTGGATGGGAGGGGAAAATTGAGGTGGCTGGTTGATAAGTGCATCTCGATCATAGTAAAAGCATGCTTTAGTAGAAGAGGGCATGAATGCAAACAATAGCAAAATGTATAAAAACAATTAGCAAAGATTAAATGAGATACTGGCCACAGCATCTGCATGTGCTGCCGTTGTCATAACAAATTATATTTTTTCTCCAATGAGTTTATTCAATAACTTAAGTTACAACTTTGTAGATTGCAAGTAGTACTTTTTAAAGTGATGATTGATGAATAGAAAAATGCTGAATATCAGATCTGATAATGGCAAGGTCGATAATCATATGACGCATTATATACAGTATAGACACACATACAAATATGTTTAATTTAATTATACCTGTACTTTTGATAGTAAAGTACATTTTTTTTTCCATCAGGTACTTTAACACATTACCTACCTAACCAAGTAGTGTTCATATGGGCAATTTCCACTTTTACAGAGTAGTCAGAGGACTGTAAATATTGCTGAGTGTATATATTTTAGAGTAGATGGGAAAGCCAGAAAAAATATGACTACAAGTCAAGAGAAAAAAAACTTCAGTGGGGAAGAGCATGATCTGTTTACATTACTTACTGTAATGTGTACTTGGAGGAGAGGGCACAGTGGATGGAGACACTAGTAAGAGAGATGCTGAGGCAAAGTAATTGAGGAGCTTAGATTGAGAGGGTACCCTGCAGTCCAGTGACATGGACTTTGTTGGCACATTCACTACTTGTTACTAGCTGAGTGCAGTATGGGCCAGGTGAGGCCAGAGTGGCATCTTCCAAAACAAAAGTTCAGCTGTACAGAACCCCATGTAAACACTACAGCTAGAGTTCAGGTGACACTGTAGCAACAATCTTGCACACATCTACAAATTATTAAAAAAAAAAAAAGAAAGATAATAAAAAATACCTGTTTGCAGTAGGTAACTTAAAGATGCTCTTTGCAGAAAAAGGTGATTTATTTTTCCCAACTCGTCAAATTATGACTCTCTGGGATCGGCGGAAGGGTCAGACACCATGCCAAAGCATCAGTTTTTGACGAGCTGGGAATGAGACTCAAAAATCAACTGAAGATGGTCAAAACTTCCATTAGCTTGTCATTATTATTATTATTATTATTATTATTATTATTATTATTATTATTATTATTATTATTATTATTATTATTATTATTATTATAATGTTTGATTTCATGCTCTAGTTATCCAATTTTCTCTACATTTTTCTCAACATTTGTATGGCTGCAGTTTTTGTTAATAACAAAAATATTAGTTAATAAAATTTCGATAAGATAGTAAGAAAATGATAATGATATAAATATACATTGGATATGTGGCTTATCCAATACACTTATACTTTAAAAATGGAATAAGGTTGATACATTTTGGTCTGGAGAAATCTAATTTCAAGTCAGTTAAAGCAGAACTCTTTTCAACTTCCCCTCCCCCCTGGAGTTTGAAATATGATTGGCAGCGCTTGCAGCCACAGTTTCCGTAGTTATTCCAGTTGTTCCACTATTGCCTGGGGATTGTGACTGGGGAAAACAATGCTTCTTCCTTTTTTTGTACAATAGCAGATGCACTTCTTTAACAGGCTTAAAGGGAATCAGCCTGTGCATGAATGGTGTAATTTGCTCTACAGCAATTACACTGTGCATTCAGTTTTTACTTAAGAATGATAACCAAAAAAGTTGCCCATTTCCATACACTCATTATCATAATTTCTTTTCATCTTCATTCACTGATTGAAAACAATATTGTAATTAACTGTTCATTAGGCTTTCTCTACATGTATTTCCCCTGTATTACTTATCCATATTAACATCATTAGCTTAACTAAAAGCAAATCTCAGTGTTTACTACCCATTTTGAATTCATTTGTATCTATGCACCCATGATCCTCTTGTTTACAAAAGAAGACATTAAATGTTGTTTACATTGATGAATATTTGTTGATATCAAAAAGTGTTTGAATTACAGACTCAACTACATGTGTGGTGAAAAGTGTACATACACTTGTAAAGAGCATGTATATCATTGCAGTTTTCAGTTCCAGCTCTACAGCTTTTATGTGATGATTGAAAATATATATACAGTAATTGCAATGTTCAATTAACCAGATGTTCAATTATTCTGTTTCTGGGCCATTTTCACCTCAATTAGGTGTTCTGGCAGGCATCTGGCTAGATTATCTCTTCTCTTAACAGAATAGGTGAAGTTCAATCAAACTGGTTAGCTTCCTGGCACAAACTCGTTTCTTCAGCACATTCCACATGTTCTCAATATTTGATGTGTGTTTGGGATTACTGTCCTGTTGAATTACCCAACTTCACCCAAGACCCAATCTTCAGGCTGAAGATTTTAGGTTTTCCTGAAGAATTTGGAGATAATCCTCCCTCTTCATTAATCTATTTACTTTCTGTAGAGCAGCAGATCCACTGGCAGAAAAACAGCCCCACAGCACAGTACTACCAGCACCATGCTTGACACTAGGTATGGTATTCTTGGGGTTAAAGGCCTCATCTTCCCTCATCCAAACATGTTGCTGCTCACTGTGGCCAAACAACAACATATTCTGACCACATAGATCACAGGTTTTTACTTTTTCCCTGTGATCTGCAGCAAAATGTAGTCGAGTTTTAAATCCTGCATCTAGACAAAATGCTTCTTTCTTGCACAGCAGCCTCCCAGCTCATGTTGACGCAAAACATACTTGGCTGTGGACACTGACACCTGTCTTCCAGCAGCTTCTAATTCATTGCTGACTTGCTTTTGTGGTGGTTGTTGGTTGACCCTTTACCATCCTGACTATTTTTTTTCTCAGCAGCAGGTGATAGTTGTTAGTTGTAGATGTTTTCCTCCTGATTATGGCAGTGAAATAACTGTGTAATGTACTTTATACTTAGAAACAATGGTTAGCACAGATGATCTCGGGACCTGTAACTGCTTTAAAAAATGGCTATAAGTGACTTTCCTGACTTGTTCAAATCAATAATTTCATCCTTCAGATCATTGGTGAGCTCTTAAGACTTCCCTACTGTAGTGTTTGTGTGTGTATCAAACAAGCCATGTTAAAATGAGCCCAGAAAAATCACCAGCTGTTATCAATCATAATCACTCAGATGAAGTTAAGAGCCCATGCTCCAAAGAACAATGTATTCAACTCATTCATACACAGAAAAATGAGAGCTGCAGAAATCTGAACTGAAATTTGAACTGAAGACTGTGTAGTGTATGTAAACCTTTGACCATGACTGTATCTGTCACATAACTTTTTGTTTCCAAAGTCAGGTGAAACTGAGCCAGTCCCTTCCTACACAGACAGATGGTAATTGAGTGAAGCCATGGTGGTTAATATTTAGGATGCATGCTAAACGACCACTCGAGCTTTAAAGGGCATATGGCACAAGTCATACAGGAATTAAATGGCTTGTGGGAACAGAAGGCCGATAACTTCTTCACCTTTAAGCTGACAAAACAGCCTTTGCATAATATATTAAGATGCACATTGTTCTAGTGGAAAGGTGCCAACTTTGCTGACTATTAGTTTGCTCAGTAGGAGCTTCTCAAACTGATACAGAGTGAAGTTAATACCTGCCATTACACATTTCAATCTAATCATCACAATGGATGTCAAAGGGGGTTATATTGTTTAAAATGACATGCTCTTGCATTGCTCATGTATAAAGTCTGCTCATATAATGCTGTTGTCTTCTAAATATGACATATACACCTGATATAAATATTGTGATTGCAGCTGGTGCTCAAGATGAAAAAAACAGATAAGTCTATAACACAATATTATAAAGAGTTACGGATATGACAGAGAAGATTAGAGAGCAAAATTAAATCTGTGGCTCAGATAGCAGAATCAAATTGACAAAACAAACCGCAGGCTGATGACTTTGAAGAGCAATATTAAATTTGTTGACCATGTTTGTGAAAGCTAATTAGGCCAAAGCGGGGTGCTGTTTTTTATTCAGGTTAGCTTAGCTTTACTGAATATGGGTCATGATGCCTTTGCACTTGCCATGAAAGTTAGTCGATAATAACCTTCAATTGTAGATAAGTCACCTAACAGAACAAAAGGGTTTTCTATTTCTGCATGGGGATGTACTTTGTACACTGCAAAAAGTTTGACCAATGGTTACTTAAAATGACAAACAATTGTGGCAACAAAGTGACAATATAATTGAACAGATTTTACTTACTACAACTTGAGGAACTTGAATGATTTACTGAATATATGGGTGAAATTTACACTGTTTACAAATTTACACTGAACACATTTACAATGCATGCTTATTTAACTGTATGTAAATAAATGTTTAAATTCAAGTGGTAGTGGGCGTCACAGGATATAAAATCCACTGGTCTAATCCATCTATTTCACTCAAATTCTTATATTTTGGTGACAAAGTTTAAAATAAAGTCAACAAATCAGCATGCACAATAAGATTAGTAGATAAACATTTATTTGTGCAACTTTTGTCTTTTTGCTGAATGCCAAAATACAGCAATAAAGAGAGGAACTATAAGAAAACAAAGACATAAACTGTATGTATAGAACAGGGATACACAACATACATGAAATCTATTTGTCATTCAAATTGTTAAAGGTTTTGTTATTTGAGTGGCAATGGATACTCGGTGACCAGTTAAAAATGTGCACCTCTACACTACAATGCAATTCAAGATATTGTACGTGTTTCTGATATTCTCATCCAGTCATCCGTAAATATGAGTGTAATGTAACCTCTTTCTCTATTATGCACTTTAGTACAGCACATCAAACTGTGACCTAAATGATATTCATGTATTTCAATGTACACATTTGTACAATAAAAACTAAACATGATAAACTAGAATAATTATATCTAATAAATTGGCCATTGAGTGGATACAATCTGTAACTCTTTTTCACTAGAGAGAATCACAGGCTAAAATTACCCTCTGTAGATTTAATTGATTAGAGAATGACATTCCAGCTGGTTCAAAACATCCCTACCTGTAAAATATTGGCAAACCTAACACTCGTTAGTAATACCTTGTGTCAGGTAGCCTGAAACCTCAACCCCATGGTCACCCACGCTGAGGAAAAGGTGGAACTCTTTATTATAGGTGCACCACTGTTATTCTGAGACTCAACCCAGATTTAAAAAGCAATTAAAGTATTATGTTTTCAAATGCAAGAAGTGTTCTAATTCTGATCATCATTTCTGTATAATTTCATGACTTCTGTGTTTGCCTTTTACACCTTCTGGGTGGTCATTGGCAGACAAGCACTCTTCTTACGCTGCCATTTCTAGGTTGACAACCTAAGGTAATAAGAAAAAAGATCTAATAGAAAACATACTCCAACAGACAAAAACTGAAAAAAGACAGAGAAGTGTACAAAATGTGCAAATGTGACCAAAGTAAAATACAACTGAACACATGTAAAATATGACCAAACATTTTCTACATGCCTAACAAATGAAGCGTTTGTGCTCTTTGCAGACAGGCCTGGTGCACTGGGAACACCAGCTGCTGACTTTTCTGCCTTTGGAAACTGGGCAGATCATGCACCTCTTCCTTTTTTATTTGGCCCTCCTGTCTGATGTTCTCTTGTGGCTGGGTGGTGGCTGTGTTTTGTTTTTTAAACCGACATCTAAACATTGTGTCATTAATATGCTTTAAGAGTTTGGGCATGCTCTCCATGCACCTCTTCATGCACCGATCAGGCATAACATTATGACCATCTGCCTAATATTGTGTTGGTCCCCCTTTTGCCAAAACAGCCCTGACCCATTGAGGAATGGACTCCACTAGACCCTTGAAGGTGTGCTGTGGTATCTTGCACCAAGATGTTGACATCAGATCCTTAAGTCCTGTAAGTTGCAAGATGGGGCCTCCATGGATCAGACTTGTTTGTCCAGCACATCCCCAGATGCTTGATTGGATTGAGATCTGGGAAATTTGGAGGCCAATTCAACAACTCAAACTTGTTGTTGTGCTCCTCAAACCATTCCTGAACCATTTTTGCTTTGTGGAATGGTGCATTATCCTGCTGAATGAGGCCATAGCCATCAGGGAATACTTTTTCCATGAAAGGGTGTACATGGTCTGCAACAATGCTAAGGTAGGCGGTATGTGTCAAAGTTACATCCACATGAATGGCAGGACCCAAAGTTTCCCACCACAACATTGCCCAAAGCATTACACTGCCTCCACCACCTTGCCTTCTTCCCATAATGCATCCCGCTGCCCTGTGTTCCCCAGGTAAGCAACGCACACCTACCCAGCCACCCAGGTGATGTAAAAGAAAACGTGATTCGTCAGACCAGACTACCTTCTTTCATTGCTCTGTGGTCCAGTTCTGATGCGCATGTGTCCATTGTTGGTGCTTTCAGTGATGAACTGCATGGGCATCCTGACTTGTCTGTGGCTATGCACCCCCATACGCAACAAACTGTGGTGCAATGTGTATGCTGACACCTTTCTATCAGAACCAGCATTAACTTCTTCAGCAATTTGAAAAATAGTAGCTCATCTGTTGGATCAGATCATGTGGGCCAGCCTTTGCTCCCCATGTGCATCAGTGAGCCTTGGCCACCAATAACCCTGTCACCGGTTCACCACTGTCCCTTCGTAGGACCACTCTTGATAGATACTGATCACTGCAGATGCAGGAGATGCTCCAGTCATCTAGCTATCACAATTTGGCTCTCGTCAAAGTGTTATTCACTTCATCTGTCATAATGTCATGACTGATCGGTATATGTGGCAATGCAAGCTCTTTATCCAGCTCCTTGATGAAGAGCCGGCGTGTATTGTTCACACCACCAATATAATCAGGGTGTTATGTGGTGAAGTTGGTGTAGGCATTGAGGGTTGCAACATCCAGCATAGATAGATAGATAGATAGATAGATAGATAGATAGATAGATAGATAGATAGATAGATAGATAGATAGATAGATATACTTTTTTGATCCCAAGCTGGGAAATTTTGGCGTAGCAGCAGCATTTACATACATAAAAGATATAAGCAACACACTGAAATAAAAAGAAGAAATAACATATTAATTACAGTATAAAATGCAATGTACAAATATACACAGTATAGATAATGTATAAAAAGAGGTAGTTATTATTGTGCAAAAAATAAAATAAAATATAAGGTGCAGTGAAACAGATAAATAATCAGCAGTGGACCGGTGGGCATAAGAAAAACAGATAAAGTGTGCATGTACTGTATTAGATGACCAGATTATATAACTATCATTGTACAGTTTGATGGCATGTAGCAGGAAAGAAAAACAGAAAAAACAGATAAAGTGCGTATGGACTGTATGGAAAGACCAGATTATTTAACTATTGTTATAAAGTCTGATGGCATGTGGCAGGAAAGATTTCCTGTATCTGTCCTTTCGACAACGGAGCTGGAGCAGCCTGTGACAGAAGGTGCTCCGCTGTCTGTCCACTGTGTGATGGAGAGGGTGCTGATCATTGTCCATGATGGAAAGTAACACATTCAGCATTCTCCTTTCCACCACGGTCTCAAAAGTGTCCAGCCTGAGACCGAGCACAGAGCCAGCCTTCCTGATGATTTTGTCAAGTCTGTTGGTGTCGCTGGCTCTGATGCTACTGCTCCAACAGACGGCAGCAAAGAAAATGGTGCTGGCAACAACAGACTGGTAGAAGATCTCCAACATCTTGCTGCACACGTTGAAGGATCTCAGACCTCAGAGTCTGCTCATCCCCTTCTTGTAAGCATACTGTACCAGAGAACCTTGAACCACCTCAAGTTTCTCTGCTTACATGAGTAGTTGCTAACCATCTGATCCATTGTATCCACTCCTCGGTTTTTTTTTTGTTTTTTGTTTTTTTTTTGTAGTATTGGATTACTGGATTACTTAATGTCGGTAACACAATTTCACAGTTTCACGTCAAATGCTGTAATAAATGCATGTTGGCCAATTCTGACCCTGTGTGTAAAATTGTAGAAATACAAAAAATACAAAAGCTGTCAGACTTATATAAGTAAGAAATGAAGTAAGAAAGGAAAAAAAATGAAATTGATGATTTGTGTTAACAAAAGCAAGATATTTACTGCATATGTGGAATAGTAAATGATAAAACTAATTCATTTCAAATATATATCATAGAAACACTCAGTCATACATAAAATAACATAGGATGAATGAATGAATATGGGTAATTTTTGACCCATGTTGTGCATTAGAAGGGTAGTGATACTGAGGTATCTAGATGGTGACACATGATGACTAATTGTTTTTCCTTATGTGAGTAAAGGTTCAGGAGTTGGTTTCCAACTGTGAGTGTGTCAAAGGTTAACAGACAGTACAGCCATAAAACTTAAATTGTAAAAAAAGTAAATTGAGTTTGGCCCCCACGCCAAATGGTAGGAGATGCCAAACATTTATGTTCCTGTAGAAGGACAGAAGGGTCATTTTGTGGAGAAGACCTTAGGTTGACAGCAGCCAAGTCAGATGTGTTATAGGAGATGAGCAGGGAGACAGGTCTACTCCTCTTTTTTTCTACTGGATAATTTACCAAAGTGACCAGTTAGAAGAAGTGTGTACTGGAGAAGGGACTCTAAAAACCCCTGCATAGGAAGAGAAGGAAGGGAGGCTACTTGTAGAATTCAAAGGATATAGGAGTTCTGATAGGGCAGGAAGCATGGCATTGCTTTTTCCATAGATTTGAGAATATCTGAAAGTGGCCATTTCTGATTAGGACGTAAGGCTTGAGATCTGTTTTAATAAAGTTTAATAAAGTCAAAACTCAGTCTGCTTAATTTTGAAGCGTAAAATTTGGCATGTTTGGTAACCTACAGTAACACAAAACAATGTATAAAAAACAAAAAATGCTACAACAACTAGCCTAGAAAATATTTGTTAACTAAACAGGTCAGATAAACGGCTGTCTTTAAATTGTGCTGTAATGGACAATGATGGTTGATTTTTCCATGTGGGGCAAAATGCCTTGGGTGGAAGTGTAATTAAAATCAAGACCAAACAAGTAAAATGAATTAATTTCTGTATGTTGACTTTACTGGTAAAAAAAAAACAACTAAATTCTACCCAGTGATTCATATCTGATTCCAACAAAACTGAGTTAAATTAAATTAATAAAAGATAGAAATTTGTTGAAATCAGCTCAGTGGGATTCCAAACTTTCTGAACTTATTTTTTGATTATGCAAAGACTACTGTTATTTATTTATCAAATATTAAGTATCCCCAGTCCCCAGTTTGATAGCGTGCTATTGAAATGTTTTATCACGCAATTTTATTTCAACAGAAATAAAAGTACACTATTATCTTTTGTTTCAGGAAGCCTCTGTTTTTCCTCCAGGTAATGGTGAAACACTCCTTACCACAGCAATATGAGGTAGAGCATTAAAGGTTCTGTAATAACACAGCTAGAAAATGTATCCAAGAAAATGTCTATATTCTGAGATAATACATAAATTGACCTCCTTCATAATGCACAGACTCCCCTTGAACCACCCAGCACTCAAGCCAGCTATTCTCTGGAGCTGATAGTAAAGCAAAGAAGGTGTCTAATGGAGATTGTCCAACCTTGCCTATCAGATCCAAGAGGCATCACTTTTACCATCACAATTATTTTAGCTGTCCAACTGTGGTACCAAACTAAGTATTCTTTCGTTGGTGTTTTGGATCTTAATGTTTGTTTTGTTGAGAAAAAAAATATTTCTGGGTTAAGGATTCTTCATCATCATTGAGCAGTGTATTGCTGTATAGTGGGTTGTATATAGTGAACAAACTGAATAAAACACTGGCGAACTGAATACATTCCGCCTGTTCACAGCCGAATAGCCTTTACCTGACACTGTCTTATCTGTAACTGTGATAACTATTCTTAAGCTTACATTAAATGTGAGAATGAACAGCACACTGACAGGGGAAAAAATAGCTTACTATTGAATTTGCTTCGAGCGGATTGCCTTTACCCAGCCGCCCAAGTCAACCAAAACAAACCAGTCTTGACAGTAACTTTCAGGCCTTATTTGATTGTGGGAGCAGTCTCACGGGCAAATGGATTTTCTGATAGTGCCAGGTCAATTTCTTCGTGTAAGTGGTCAATG
Source organism: Acanthopagrus latus (assembly GCF_904848185.1). Lineage (NCBI taxonomy): Eukaryota > Metazoa > Chordata > Actinopteri > Spariformes > Sparidae > Acanthopagrus > Acanthopagrus latus. Next base: position 16,968,994 of record NC_051051.1, read on the forward strand.
CTCCTTTTAATGGCTTTTGCAAAGGAGCATTCTGAAACTATGGATACCTATGCCACCTCTTTAAAGCAAATGATATAAAGGCAGCTTTAAAGAGAATACTGCAGCCAAAATATTGTGGTGGGAGTCCAACTCACTTTTATGCATTTTTAATTTGGATTATAATTTTAATTCAACAATTAGATGAAATGAACATTTCACACATCACGGACAATTTGAACATTTCCATCAGTTTCCACAATTCCCTTCCATTTGAACAATTTTCTCACCTTGACTAGCTTTTGATTTGAACATTTAGCTGCTATGGTTTGAGCTGCTATTATATAGCATTCCTCCTGTCCAAGGTGTAAGCCTCAGTTGCCACAAGTTTGCAAGAAATCTTTTGTAACAAGAATTTATTTCAATTACACTTCCTGTTGAGACATTTTACTGCAATATTGTCTGTGGTGTACTTTTGCTCTTGGGTGTAAATAGAATAGAACTGCATAAATTAGAGCAGGGCACAAGAAAGAAAGCCTCCCTTTGACAGCGCATTTTTCTTAAAAATATGTTTTACATCTTATAATTACAGTGCACAGAGATGTTCCTCACATTTTTCACAGTACTTACATTATCATTACCATAATTTATATTTTGATATTGTTAAATTGTACTGGGCTCTAGAGCCATTTATGTTCAGCATTATTAAAATTGGCAGCATTAGTTCATGTATTGAAATGACTTGAGAAAGAGTAAACCAGATGACGGTATTTTGCCAAGCATAGCATGTAGCCCATTGTATCTCATGCTGTGGAACTTTTTCTTTTGGTCTATCGATGTCAATGTTCAAGCAATGTTGTGAGGCAAACAATGAGAAAAATCTTCTCAGCTGCTGCTCTGCATGTTAAGCAGTTAAAAAGAAAAAAAATGTGGAAAAAAATGCTGTTTCTATAAAGTCTCTCACTTATCAGTTCCTCTCTTTTGACAAGCTTAATTGACTTGTTAACTCATTGCAAATAACACTTCCTTCAAAGTTGACAAAAACAAAATAAAACTTGTCAAAACACTCTTCATTTGACATTGTCTTCGGTTGAAGCTGCTGTAAATACCTCTGAACTGCATCTCTTGTCTTTAAACTGGCATTTAGACTGTATTCAGTCCAAGTTTGTTGTCCAGCTGTGCTGCAGAGCCCTGTTGCCCACAATGACACCTCTTGTAATCCATTCAGCTAATAGAGCCACATAGCTCCATGGCTAATATAAGATAATTGTAGCTGGCTACGCTTGAGGATAGCTTGCAACGAGCGACAGTTATTGGTTACTGTGGTGAGATGTTGCGCCCTACATTTTTTGAGCTACCTTCAAATTCCATTTCACATACTAAACCTTTTAAGATCAACTCACCACCACCTTAAAAAGCAATGCTTTGCTTCTCTCTCTGTTTCAAAGTTTCAAACCTTAACTACACCTAGTATCGCGGGCTGAAGTGATCTTGAAGTGATGTCACTAGTTCCTGGTGTCCACTGGAATGTCACAAGGTGAGAAGTGAAATCACTAGAGAACAGCAAGGTCAGGACAGCAAGGTCAAGTCAGCTAAAACAAGATCTGTAAAGTGGAATTGCCTCCAAAGCATATCTCATTAGCAGGTAAAACAACAGCCCCTGGTGATTCTCGCCTGAATCTCGCAATAGGTCGATGTGTTAGTCGTCTGTTGGCATGACTGGCAAAAAAGTAGTTTTTGCTTTTATGTGTTTGATTTAGAGTTTGATTTAAACAGGAATGCAGGCTTGCAGAAATATTAACCTGCGACAACTGCATCAAACAATTACACAGCTGAAAACTGGCTACAGTATTAATGCTCACCCCTCGGGGACTGGTGCTATCACAGCAGCTCTGCAGCAATATAGTAATTGTTAGGGCCTCATGGGACAGGGGCAGGGATATTGTGCCCAGTCCTCTCACCCATACACTGTATTAGTCATGTTGCAGAGGAGAGGGATAAGGGAGAGGGGAGACTACCCAAAATCAAGAGCAAATATGGCTTTAAGCTAATGTCAATGCTTCATAAAGCATCTGTACTTGCCTTTAAAAAAAGATGCCAGCTCCTGGAACCATCATGGTCACTGTCTCAGCAGAAGGTGCTGTTCTACATCAGTGCTGCCAGTTGCATGGGTTGTTAGTTGATAGGACAAAAAATGTGTTTATCTCCTTGGAGATAAAGATTTCTATTTAATTAATTTGTGAGTTGTTTTTAAGGTGTATTATGGGACAGTTATAGTTTGGGACAAACTTTTATTCTCTAAGAACAATGAAGCTCTGAATAGCCTTTGCCAGACACTGTCATATCTGCAACTGCCATAACTATTCTTAAGATTTCTTATGCTATCCCTATATTCAATGTGAGAACGTGCCAAACCCTGCCAGGAAAAAAAAATACCCTACTATTGTATAATCTATGGAGAGAGCTTCCAGTGCAGGTGCAGGAGTAGGGGGCTTTCAGAGGATTGCCTGTACCCAGCCACCCCCTTTGAGACCAAACAGTGCCAGAGGATATGGTTACACTGGCCTCCATATTGTAGCAATGTTTTCTCTCCCAGGGGAAGCATTGAAAGGACAGTGAAGGTGGTCCAAGAAGGTCATCAAAAAAAAAAAAAAAGATAAAGATGATGGCAGATGCAACTAAACTTTAGTGCGCCCTTCAACACCCAGACTGATGCCTCGGGCAGACGTATTGGTGGAACGTGACAGCTAGGTACGGGAGAAGAGAAAAGGCCAGTAGCCGATGTCAGCAGGAAACCAGTCCCGAGGGAGACACAGTCCTCAGTGGGGCAGCTGGAGTGTCTAGCCTTCAAATGGACCATGGACCGTTTCAAGTACTGTCGGCTTGAAACAGAATTCAGCTTAGAGAATGACCATAGGGCTCTTAAATGGTTAGAAACCATGAAACTCTTGAATTACCTGCTGGCTGCTGTCAGCACAGACACACTACTCCACATCAAGTGTCCTCAATTGTCTTTTACGGGCAAGTGAGTTCCTGCTCCCTTTGTCTGAAAAGAACCACCTCACCACAGACACGCAGACACACATGTATCTGGCTGTTTCTTATTCTGAGATAGGTGGACAATCATGTAAGCAGAAAAGATTTATCTGCCTGTTCCTGTATTGGAGGATGCTGGTGCTCCATATAGATGCTGACATTTACATCGTGGGACTTATGGACTGCAGGAGGAGGTAGTTTGCTTTACCAGCCACAGCTTTTAAAAGCTTTACCTTCCTACACATTAATAATGGAACTGGATGAGAGACTTAACAGTACTGATATAGAATTTACAGTGAGTCCTTCACATCCATTCTGTACATCTGATAGTGCCTAGTATAGACAAAGTATTATTTAAAGTGAAACTCTCGCCAAAATGCTACCTAGGCTTTTTTTTAATTATTTTTTTTTTATTTACCATATTTTCGTTTTCAGGTCAAACACATTTTAAATGGGAGTGCTAGGGGCAAGTTAGCGATAGCATCAAAATTGCTATTTTAAAACACTAAGAAGGCTCGACACAACATGAAACTTTGCTTGTAGAATCACCATGGTCTCTACATATGAACACGAGCATTGAAAACATTGTTTGTGTACACAGAGTTTACTAAAAAGAGAGTTTGTGGATGACTCACGTTAGCAGATGTGTCTTGCGCTCGCTGCCGTCCTGTCAGTGAGAAGTTAGTGAAAAACAATGTTAATGTCTTAATGTGTAGTGACCCTGTTAATACTATGTGCAATGTTTCATGTTGTGTTGAGCCTTCTCAGTGTTTTAAAAATAGTTATGTTGATGCTATCGCTAATTTGCCCCAAGCACTCCCATTGAAAGGAAAATCTGGTAAAACTTACAAGTGCCTCTTTTGTCATATCTATGCTTTTACACAAAGGTTTGACTCATATACATTCACAGAAAAGCCTAGGTCGTATATTGGCAAGAGTTTTACTTTAAAGCTGTGGGAGGATATTTTTTCTAGAAGGATGCTTGTATAGTGTGTGTGGCAACTGTGTTGCTGTGCCGCCGCTGCTCACTCGCGTTGCGGTAAAAAATATGTCATAGAAAGACAGGAATATAAATACCTGGCAAAACATTCAAAATCACTTATGTGTTGGTTCACTCTACACACAGCAGCAACACATTTTCCAATGATTATGGACACATACAGACTCAGAAACTGAAAAAAGTGACATTGTAAAAGCTTGTAAAAAGAGAAACAAATGTATTTGTCTCTCCAGTTTCTATATCCAGTTCAGTGAATATGAATCAAATTTCTGCAGCACACAAGTATCCATTTTGCAGTGCAACACCTGTCTTTGACCATGTCTTTGTTAGCGCATATGTATGCATCCACCTGGGGAACATCTTACACGTGTTTTTTGACTACAAATGTTTGCAGTGTCAGGTTGCACACGTAACTGCAGCTTTGCATGTTGCAAAGTAGGCGAAACGGGCTCCTGGGGCTCCTGTAGTGACAATAATATTGTAGTTGCTTGGATACATGCCGACATAATTCACCTTTTAACTTTTAACTAATAGCCTTTTTTTGGTTTTAATGATATTATTTCTCTCATGGTGCCAAGTCCTCTTCTGCTATCTTTGGTCTTTTCTAATGTAAGGCAAGTAATTGGACTGTCGTAATCTTTCTACAAAAGCTGCACAGAATAGCATCTAAGTAGCAGAGCTCCTTAAGCTAATGGCTAATATTGCTGAGGTGCTCCGTCGAGTGCTTTCAGACGCTCATTTGTGCAGGCTGCCACCTGGTACTTTAATGGCTCTCTTATTAGTCATCTAGTCATGGTATACTGACACTGATGTTGTGCTGGAATTATGACCATCACAGCAGACCACTGATGTGGGTGTTGATGATGATGGTGATGGTTATATTCATTCATCTGGAACAATATGAGATGATTACGGCTTCTTTATATTCATTCATCTGGATAATTTAGATTGACATGTATATTACAAAATGTACATTGTAACCATGCCTGGTCATTGTCTTAGACATTTCATAAACTTTTTCATTTCGTCAACTCTGCTGCATACTGGCTTTGCAGTGATTGCAAGAGGAATCAACTGTGTGTTGACTGTGTTTTTTATTCACATCTGCTATGTTCTAAAGTTGTTGTTTGAATGCTGACGTGTAACTGTTAACTATGTCCTCATGAGCACAAATACACACACACACACACACACACACACACACACACACACACACACACACACACACACGCATACACTCACAGATTGATGTGATGAGTTTTGTTCAGCAGACAGTTGGTAAAAACCCACACACCAGTCCCTGTATGTCTTATTACAACAAGCTTTTACTTTTTGAGGCATCTGTTGGTTTTCAGCGGGTCAGATTCCAAAATATCACTAATTTGAGCCCGCTTGAATAAAATGTTTGATGTTGTATCAAGTAATATATACTTGTCTGTATCAATTTAGTGTTAGAGAAAAGATATGCTGGATCCTGTGATAACTTGAAAGTAATTGAAGCAATTCATTCTTCATATATTTACTTTTGTACAATCAATACAATGAGAAATGTTTTGTCTGTAATGAAATACTTATTATTGAGGAAAGGTAATCAGTGAGATTCAATTCATGTAAAGCTGCCTGTTGTTAGTGTTTCTCGAATCAGTTTGTTATGAGTGACAGTAGCCCCATTCACACTGCCATTTGCATGCGGGGATCCTGCGCCAATTCCCCGCCTCCTGCTCTTTGTGAAAGTTTGAGATGCGGCGAGGGGTGAAATTTCGCTCCGGTGCTGATCCGCCTCTGGAGGTAGTATTATTGGCGAACCAAACCAGTGTGAAAGAATAAAGTGTCGATTGTACAGTCAGCTAACTGTACAGGTCCCTCACTCAACTTAATACAGACAAATTTCCCACAATCACTACACATTATAACAGCATTCTATGATTATAAACTATCTGCGGGTTTGGATTTGACAGAGGGGAGAGCGGAAAAACACTTGAACACACCCCGACATCATCATCATGACGTGTACATCATCTCTCTTTAGGAACCGCAGTGACGGCTTTCTGTGTGAATTACACAGCAGTTTGTCTTTAAGGCAGAGATGCTTCGCTCTGTGTGAATCACCATTAGCGGAGAATTGGCGAACCGCTGCTCCAGAGATAATGCAGCATCGTTGTGTAAAAAGGGCTAGTGTATGCTTTTGGAGTGAGAAATTTTGCCAGCATTTTGACAAAACAAACTTATTTTAAAACATGCATAAGCTGTTTCGGCCTAAGGTGTTCAGAGTCTTGGAAATGACATTATTTGTTTGGCCATAATGCATAATGCATGGTGGTAATACAGACTACAGGAAGAGTTTTGAAGAAGTGGCTTCAGAATTTAGCGTTGCTCGGTAGTGATTGAAAAAAAAAAAAACTGTATGACAATGATTAGTAGCTACAAAATCATCACACATAGCACATAGCAAGCACAATTAGACTTTTAATTGTAGGTTTCTGAGACATTATACATTTAAAAAGACAATAATTCAATATGTATAAAAGTAAGATAGGAAGTAATAATCTAGTGTGCTGCAACACCAATGAGGTAATTATAGTATAATTTGACGGTAATATTCCCTCCACCCCTGGTCATCATTAAAACAGTCTCAAATTACCAGCTAGTAACTCAACAGCATTTTATCACCAACAGTCTGCCTAATATAGTTATCCATGATGAAACTGTTCAATTACCTGTGCCAGCATATCCCTGGTTATATGCAACATGCTGATTATCCCTAGCCCACAACCTTTTCAGTGAATCCCCAGCCAGCTGCAACAGTCTCTGCAGCTGAGGATTTGGAAAACATAATGATATTATGCTAATGTAGAGATATTGCTGGATTGACATTTCTACTGATTGGGATTAGTGCTCCCATCCATTTTTCCCACCCACACAGCAATAGCTTAAGGTCTCTCTGTCACCAGAACATGCTTTTACCATTGCTGGTGCTGGTGTTAGTCAAGTGGGCTTGTTTCAATGCAATTAGTTTATTTTCTTCTTGTAATGAGCACATGCCCTGAGCTGTCATTGCCCTATAGAGACATTTGAAACAGTAAATCCCAAATTCGGTGACAGACTGCTACTGTGGTCTGTGGATTTTAATTTCCTTTTCTTTTGAAATTAAAGTATTCACCAAATGAATCCCAAGATTGTCATCTCTTAGATGTACACATCTTTGCACAAAAAGAACTGGTATTTATAATCAGTGCATAATTAGTGTGTAACAAATAGTGTATTGATAATACCTTCCTATAGTTTCCACCCTACAACTTCAGATTAGCCAGTAGTTCTCCTTTTAAAGGGTGACTGAACAGAAAGTCGCCATTGTTTTCTACCTAACATCCCATCAGCACAACTTTACCATACAATAGCTCCACAGCATATAGAGGCACAGTGTTTTACTTGTGATTCAAAGTTAATCAACAATCATGTACTATATATACATGCATATGTATTCATTACAGAAGCAACACAGTGCATGCATGTCAAAATCAATTTACTAGTCATGTGAATCACAATTTCACTGTTTAAAACAGTTACATCACTGTCTTCTGCAACTCTGGAAGAATTTTGTAATGTCTGATAAAATTACTTAAGTGACATTACTTTGTCTAAAAAAACAGTGGTTACATGACAGGAAATGGTGGGACCAACTTTTTGAGAGCTTGACCTAATTTAGCCATTGCCATGGGAACTGCAGCGCATTAAGATTCAGCAACCAGTAGCTCCGGTACATTTGCTAAATGTAAGCCCTGTAAGTCAAATTGTGTGTGGGTGTGTGTGTGTGTGTGTGTGTGTGTGTGTGTGTGTGTGTGTGTGTGTGTGTGTGTGTGTGTATATATATATATATATATGCAACAGCTCTATTCAGAACCAAGCTTTTGTTGAATGAAGAGACTGTATACTGTATATTGTAAACTGTGTCTGTTTAGGAAACAGCTCGTGGAGTGTTTGCTTTGGCATAGTTTTCAGTGAAAAAGGGTGTCTAGGGACAGATTTGCTATGTATATTGATTGGCGATGTTAGCCAGTAGCACTGACCATGGCAGATGACTAACTCCACTGCCCCTCCAGCATGTTCTCAACTCTTCAACATGGAAGCTTGGTACACAGTCTTCAGCTTCCATCTATGGCACTCTACTTCACTCTCTAGGGTCAGTTTTGCATGTGAAGCGCCGCAGTCAAGTAAGCAATGATATGCTATAAAGTATGCAACGTAAGACAAGGGACTCCAAAACTTTTTTGACAACACAGACCTGATAGTAGCCATCATTTTCCTGACAGAGTGGGGAATGGGGGAGTCGTTAATATCCTCATTAGCTATCTTTTCCCCTGCAATATCCTTTGAATCCACAATTGCAATGGAACCAGATTTCATGAAGTTGTCATCATATTTTCGCATGAATTTTGCTTTTTTAAATTTGTATCAATGGGCCTTTTCAGATTAATTTACACAGCATATCATTATGTTGTACTAGACAGATGTACTGAGAAAATAAACCAAATGTTGATGTTCATGGTTCAGTTTACTATCTTACGCTTTCAAAATAGTGGGAGGAATTAATTTTCTGATGTGATTTTGACCCCTTCAGATTTAAGTTACTGGATAATCATAGCAGAATAACTATATTGGACATTCCTTAAAAGCATAATGTAACACAATTTAACAATCTGGAAAAACTGGTATACTTGAAATAAGATGAATGGAGCAAGGACATTTAATGGATGGAGATGGTAATACTTTAAGTCATAATTTTCATTTTGATTGGTCATATAGTCAATTTTCTTTAGTTGTCAAGGCTTTTAATTCTTTGACAAATCTGATTGAAGTAATGTCACAATATTCTCTTTCTATAATATTTTACTCTGCCTTTCAAAAGAAAAAGAAAATATTTCAAAGGTTGTCAAGATTAAACACTATCAATGTCAGAGCTAGATATCTGTCATTTTTGTTACCTAAAAGGTCCTTTTAATAACAATGAATGATATTTATCTATGCAGTGGATTCTTAAGAGTGAAATTTAATTCAGATAGGAATGAATGTAGATTTGGTCTTTTAGATACTGGATCTCAGGAACATCTTTCCTAGTTTTTTTTGGAGGGAGAGAATGCATGTTGGGTTAGCTACAAATAATGTTAATTATCAATGACATTTGGTGTTTTTTGCTCAAAAAAAAAGATGTTGAATTTTTGACTAATAATATTTGATGATAGTTTGATTATATATTTACAGATGTAGATGTTATAGTATCTTTTTTTGTGGCATACAATACATGATTTGAAAGTCCTTTTTTTAAAAAAGACCATTTTCCATTTGTTACAGAACGATGCTTGGATTTACTTTTAGGTGTATACAACAGTGATTAGATTGAAGATGTTTGTGAAGATTTTTAAAAAAAGCAAATGTCAGGGTGATTGCTGGTATGGTCAAGATACAACTGTATGTGTGTCAGTTAGATGCTGCTGTAATACAACATAAGCTATTCACTCATTTAGGAGGTGAACATTCTGTCAAGGTCACCATAGGTCACTTATTTCTCAACAGGACCTTTTTAATAATGCATTTCTTCCTCTGTTTCTTTGCTTCTACGCAGGCACCCATAAATTTCTAACAGAAGGGGAACATGTGGAACTGGCAGCCATCACCAAAGAGCAGTCAGGAGCGTATGAATGCATTGCTTCTAATGGAATCTTAGAACCGGATGTCAGGACAGTGCAAGTCACCGTAAACTGTAAGGATCCAAACTGTCATTGTGGAAACATATGGAGGGAAAAAATGAACATAATACATTTATCTTGTACACATCTTTAATTGAAGTCTGACTGTGTGAAGCTATGTTTTTTTTTTTTTTTATTTATATATATATATATATATATATATATATATATATATATATATATATATATATATATATATATATATATATATATATATTTTTTTTTTTTTTTTTTTTATGAAATAGTTTGCACAGATTAATGAGGGTTCTTATCATCAAGATGTATAGCTTGTCAAGACTGAGTGTACTGAGAAGATGGATCCGGATACTTTTTCAAACAATTTAACAGGCTCCCTCCTAGTCTGTAAAAAAAAAAAAAAAAGGAAGATACCCATGTACGGTAGTGCTTCTCTGGGAGAAGATCTATATTGAGCCCACACCAGGTTACGATTGACACCATTTTATTAGAAATTACATTAAAGATTATTATTATTAAAAATAATAAACCCTTGTTGTTAATAACTATATACTAAAAATGTAAACATTTGTATCTTGTGTGCACTGTAATATTGCTCTTTTTTTATCTTATTATTATTTTTTTATATATCCCTTCCGGTCTGTATTTGGGCTGCTGCCTGTTCATCATTGTGTCTCTTCACATAAACATAAACACAGAAACAAGAACAAAAGCAGCACAAAACACGAGGCAATGTGGTTTTGTCCTCGTTATGATGCCATTGTGAAACTAATTTCCCTTTGCTTTATAGATCCTCCCTTCATTTCTAAAGCGAGAAGTACGAGTACTCCAGTTGGACAAAAAGCAATCCTGCAATGTGAAGCCTCTGCTGTCCCGAGGGCAGAGTTTGAGTGGTACAAAGATGACCGCAGGCAAGTTTCTCCTCTGAGCTTCATGATTTCTTCAGACTAGGAGTTGTTTGAAGTCAGCATTACAGACTCACAATGACACCTATTCTGCTTGAGGGTATGGACTAACTTTATTTGAAATAAGCTAGGCTATATCTTCTTTGTTGATAAGTCTTGTCTTTGTACACTTCTTACAGTAAATTCTTACTTAAAATAAGATGCTTTTGATGAAATTAGATAATCCTTGATCCACTGCATTGGTAAAATAAACATTTTAATAGTATTATGAATTCCATTAAATAAAAAAAGAAGAAAAAACTAAACCATCTTCTGTCAAATCATTTGCAGCATTAATTTTCATTAAATTATTCAGCATTACATTATAATTAAAGCTTCACCTTGAACAGACATTTGCCTGGGGCCACAGTTAAATAATCTGCACCTGAACAACACACCCAGGAAAGTTACAAAGTATCCATAGTGGTTGTTTATCATAAACATTCTACTTTTAAAGCTGAACATTACATGAAACTATGATTGAAAAAAGTTTGACATGACAAATAAGGCTCAGCAAAGCTATGCGGTAACATAATGTTTATTCATATTTGATCATGCTGGCCCCCAGCTGTCAAAATGTGATCTTAGTTTGGCGCTTTCTTCCCACAAGTGGCAGTGAATGTTGTAGATTTAGTCTAACCTTAACATTAGGCTAAATCAATATGTTCAAGTGAACTGCATACAGTTTGTACAGTTATTCATTTCAAAACAGGCATATAAGTATTTTGCATCAACATAACCCCCGTAGAGCATGGATTTAACATTATTAGCATTAAAAGATAGCATGGCAAATTTACATAATAGCAGCCCAGTTGTAACACCAGTACTGGTGTTGCCACAGACAGTCTGTTAATGTGAGGGGTTACAGATCCAGTCTTAATCCTCATGAACTGCTTAAAGACTCATTGGGGCTACCCCAATAATATCAAACATGTTTGATATTTACAATTTAAATCTGGATGGTTACATTGGGGGGCATGTCAGCTAGTCATTGGAGGGTCGCTGGTTCAAACCTCAGCTGAGTTGCATGTAAAAGTGTCCTTGAGCAAGACACTGAACCCCAAATTGCTCCTGATGCGCGGTTGGCACCTTGCATGGTGGCCTCTGCCATCATTGAGGGCCCTGCAATGAGCTGGCAACGTGTGCAGGGAGTACCCTGCCCTCGCCCAGAGACAGCCCATTAGCTCCAGCATATACCCCCACTATGATCCCATAATAAGAGATAAAGCAATTACAGATTATAGAGTACAGAGTACAGAGTATTACAGGGTACTTTCTGAGTCGGACCACAACAACCAATGAGAAAGGCATTCTGGGGCAGGTTATGCTGCTGCCAAGAAGCAGTTAACATTCTAGCCCATAAGGCTAATGTTAGCTAATATGATACTGTTGACAGAAAGTTAAAAATTCACCCCCAGTTCCTGCTAATCTCCTTTTTGTTTATGACTGCTTCCCCATGAGATCAATCAACAACAACAACAAAAAATCAAATTAGAGGATCACATGTGAGTCCAGCTTCAGTCAGCCATGAAGCCAGACTGCTGAAGCCACGCCCGGCTGCTGAAAAAAGCAATGTTCACTGTTTATTTACAGTTTATTAATATTGAATGAGTCACCAAATTCAACATGACACTTCCTTGTCCTCAGCAACAAACTGGCAACAAAAGGACATACAGACAGACATTCCTTCCTTAATGTAGATTATAGTATAATGCAGTCTTTCCAGCTGAAAGCTGGCTACTGGAAAGATGTTTATGAGCAGTCCCAGAGCTGGTAAGCTGATGTGAACACAGGCAATGTTGCACTGTTAAATGGTCCCTGACGGGTACAGCTGTAATGCTCGTCAGTCCACAAAAGACAAAATCAGTCCTCAAGAACAAAAAGATGGAGGACGCTGATAAAATAAATGACTGACATCTGTAAACATGAAATAAGGCAATGAAACAGCAGCAGAGGAAAAGGAAATGCAATGAGCGAAACAGATGGAAGGTTGTCATGCACTGAAGAATGAAGTGTACCAATTTACAGTTACTTCAATAAGGCAGTGAGCAAGGTTCAGAGTTTGGGATCTAGAGAGGGTTTATTTTTCTTTCATAGCCCAAAGTGTATAACTGTATTGCATTTTATGTCATGCTGGTACACATTTAAAGTAATTATCATAATCTGAATCAGAATCAGTTTTATTTACCAAGTATGAGAACACATACAAGGAATTTGACTTTGACTTCATTTTTTTCTTAGCACACGATGTACACAGACATAAACATAAACATAAACATAACAAACATTAAACTAGAACGAACAAGATCAACAAAGGACAGTAAGTTGAAAAGTGTTCAGGTGTAAATGAGGTGTCAATTATATATATATATATATATATATATATATATATATATATATATATATATATATATATATATATATATATATATATATATATATATATATATATATATATATATGATTTACAGTGAGGATTTATGTTGTATACTGAACATGACAAGACATTATAAGACATATGAAGTGCAATTTAGTCTGTAAATGTAAAGATTGTAAGTGGATGATTTTGGAGTCAGGGGGTTACAAGTATTCATCAGTGTGGCAGCCTGGGGGAAGAAACTGTTCTTGTGTCTGGTTGTTTTGGCGTACAAGTGTTCTGTTCTGTTCTGTTCTGTTCTGTTCTGTTCTGAGGGGAGAAGTTCAGACAGATTGTGTCCAGGTTGTGATGGGTCTGCAGAGATGTTTCCTGCCCATTTCCTGACTCTGGATGAGTGTAGGACCTGGATGGTGGGCAGTTTAGCACCAATGATTTTTTCTGCAGTCCAGTCTGTGCCTGTCCTGTTAGCGTGTTAAGCTCCAAATTGTCCTGACCACACCAAAGGGCCAGCTGTTCCACCTTCCGTGTGTAAGCAGACTCATCACCAAACCCGGATGAGGCCGACAACCGTTGTGTCATCTGCAAACTTCAGCAGTTTGACAGATGGGTATCTCAAGGTGCAGTCGTTGGTGTTACAGGGAGAAGAGCAGTGGGGAGAGCACACATCCCTGGGTGGCACCTGTGCTGATTGACCGGGTGCTGGATGTGATTTTCCCCAGCCTCATCTGCTGCATCCTGTCTGTCAGGAAGTTTATGACACGTGGAGGATGTCTGGGATGATAGTGTTGAACGCCAAGCTGAAGTCCACAAACAGGATCCTAGCATATGTACCTGGGGAGCTGAGCTGTTGCAGGATGTAGTGCAGTCCCATGTTGATTGCATCATCCACTGACCTGTTTGCCTGCTATGCAAACTGCAGGGGGTCCAGCAGGGGGCCTGTGATGTCCCTCACGTTGCACAACATCAGTTTCTCAAGGGACTTCATGACCACAAATGTCAGGGCCACATGCCTGTAGTCATTTAGTCCTGAGATTGCTGGTTTCAGGGGACTAGGATTATTGTGGAGCTTTTGAAACAGGAGCGGACTTCACACAGCTCCAGTGATCTCTTGAAGATCTAGGTGAAGATGGGGGCCAACTGGTCAGCACAGCACAGACCTTCAGACAGGAGGGTGACACACTGTCTGGGCCTGGAGCTTTCCTGGTCTTCTGTTGCCTGAAGAGCTGACACACAACCTCTTCACAGATCCTGAGTGATGGTGGGGGGTCAGAGTAGGGAGGGGTGAGGGTGGTGCAGGGGGTGATTGGGGTTGTTTGATGCTGGAGTAGGTGATGGGTGTGAATGCTGGATTGTCAAACCTGCAATAGAAGACATTCAGGTCATCAGCCAGTTCACGGTTCACTGCAATGTAGGGGGGGTCTCCTGTGGACCTCTCCACACTGACGCAGGCTTGTTAGCTGAGAAACTGTTGTTCAGCTTCTCAGTGTAACACCTCTTTGCCTTTGTCAGTAGCCCTTTTTTGATAGAAAAGATGGCACATTTGCTCCAAGGTAAGGGCAGCAATGTGCCGGCCTGTCTTTCTAAAACCTAGGTGTAATATTCCTCCTTTTCCAAAAGCCGCCTCTGAGGTAGGCATAAACATCTGACGTGACATGAAGCTCGAAGTTGGGCTGTGAACGGTGACATAGAATTTGTCCTCAAAATATGAGCTTTACATTGCACCCCATTGGAGTTTAGAACTGGGTTCTTAGCGGGGGGCTTTTAATTTGAACGTACCGACCGTCCTTAGCTTGCCGACACAACAACAAGCTAACACAACCAAACTGCTACATAGACCGAGGAGACGCTGCATCTCCTGGATCTCTGCGGTTGTTCAGTTGTTCATCTTAATGTCCGCAGATGAAGTGATGGACTGACTGCTGTGATCAGCTGTTTCTTGGTTTTAAAACTCCGTGGCTGTAAGTCACACAACAGTGTAGGTCACTGACACCTCCGCCCACCTCACGCAGAGGCCGGCACATTTCTGCCTCATTTTTAGATAGCAGGCGAGGTGGAAAAAAGTGTACCCTCCGAGGCGGAAAATCAGCGGACCAAAACAGAACCAGTCTGTCTAAAACCGCGGACCGAGCTGCCAAAAGGACGGGCAAATTGGCGGCTTGGTGCTCTGTCTAAAAACGGCTAGTGTGTTCTTGGTCGTGTTGTACAAGACTCGGTCCCCACTTCTGTAGGCTTCCTCCTTGGGCTGACGAAGCATCCTGAGTTTGGTTTTGTACCAAGGTTTAATGTTGCTGTATGTGCATAAGGTTTTGGTCTGCACACACATCCTCACAAAAGCTGGTGTAGGATATCACAGTGTCTCTGACTTTGTCCAGATCTGTAGCAGCAGCCTCTGTGCAGTCAAAGCAGGCATGTAACACCAGCTTTGACTCTGTGGTCCATCTTTTAACAGTCTTTACTACAGGCTCAGCAGATTTGAATTTCTGCCTGTAATTTGGGAGAAGATGAAGCATACAGTGATCATAGAGCCCCAGAGCTGCACGGGGGACAGAGTGATAGGCGTCCTTTAAAATAGTGTAGCAGTGGTCCAGAGTGCTTTTTGTCCCTCGTGGGACATTTAACATGCTGTCTGTATATTGGCAGTTAACGGCTGAGGTTCGCTTTGTTAAATTCCACAAGAACAATGAGCAGAGAGTCTGGATGTTTCCTCTCCATGTCCGTTATCTGGTCAGCCAGGTGTTGTAAAGCCTTAGAAACAGAGGCCTCAGGTGGGATGTAAACACCAACCAGAATAAATGAGGAGAACTCCCGTGGTGAATAAAACGGCTTACAGTTTATGAAAAGTGTCTCCAAGTGGGGGATGCATGATTTGTTTAGCGCTGTGACATCTGTACACCAACCTTCGTTAATATTAAAGCATATTCCACATCCCCTCCTCTTCCCCAAGAGCTCTGTTATGCAGTCCACTCAGAGAATTTGAAAGTCCGGCAGATGTAATCCTGTGTCTGGGATGCGTTCTCTGAGCACAGGGTGGCAGATCTGCAAAAGTTTCTACTGTTAAGAAGCAGCAGTTCATCCATCTTATTGCTCAGGGAGCAGACATTTGCCAGGTGTATTGGCAGGAGCGCTGTTCGAAATCCCCGCTGTCTGATTTTAACGAGCACGCCGGCTTGTTTGCCCCATCTGCGTCAACTGAACATCTCATAGAGAGTTGCAGCTCCACCAACTAAAAGTTCCACAAATATTCCAGGATCGATAAAAAACGGCAAAAAAGTGTGACCAGTTGAATGTTCAGACTGTATTGGATGAGGGAAGAACAACTTATTACGTGAAAAACAAAATACTGTGGAGCAAAGCACCAAGGCAGCCGTTGGATCTAAGTCATTTAAATTATGATGGAGATTTGACAAAAAGCCCCAGAAACGGACAGTCAGCCTCTTGAGAAAAGCGCAAATATTGTTTCATTCCTTTACTGAAGCCTTACAAGCTCTTCCCCTCTTTCTTCCAGGCTCTTCAATGGACTAAATGGGGTTAAGATAGAGAATCAAGGTAGACAGTCCATGCTCGTCTTTTTCAATGTCTCAGAAGAAGACTATGGAAACTATACCTGTGTCGCCATGAATACCATGGGGACCACCAATGCCAGCATAATTCTTTATGGTAAGAATATAAGAAATACTGTGTCTCAAAACTGTATACTGAGGGTCAGCTCTGTTTCGATTATTCTCATTTATTTTCAAATAGAATATTTTTGTGGCTGCTTCTTTTCATGCTAGCAGCTGTGCACATAAAAAGAAATCAGTCCTGGCATAAAGGCCACCCACTGTATGTTATTCATTAATTTACCTTTTCATTTCTACCATTTGCTAGTTTCCATGGCAATTGTTGAACCAATGTATAGCTCCGATCTGCCTGAGGAAATGAGCCACATGAACATTTGAATTCCAGTTACATATTCATATTGAGTTCATAGTGAAGCAAAGCACCGATTTGTACTGAGCTGTACACTGCTGACCTGTGTAATGGAGTTTGTTTTGTGTTGTTCTGCTGCAGGTCCTGGTGCGATGCATGATGTGAACGGGGCTGCTGGGTTGCCACAGTGCTGCTCCATATGCCTCCTGCTGACTGTAACCTTATTCTACCTGCTGAAGTTCTGATGTGAAATTTGACAACCTTCAAGCTTCCCTCAGTATTGTACAGCCAGAACAGACTATTAGTCCTATAAGAAGAATGGAAAACCAAGAGCACCAGTGGTCCACCCTTAGTTTTCTTTCTATTTCTTTCTGGCTTTGCATTGGAGTCTGTTCTCTGTTGGTTCGCCAAGAGTGAGAGGTGTGAATCCAGGGAAGGGAAAATTTTGAATAATGCACTAATTTGATGATGGTAGAACTACTGAGTTTGTGTCTCCCCAAACCTTTTTGTATGTGAAAAGGGAAAAAGAAAAAAATACATGTAACTATTGATAGTTGACTGTTTATTGCCCAATATTGAAGTGTACATTCAGATTATAATTATTGTGTCACGTCCTGTTCAATATCTGTATAATACCATTAAGCTTTTTTTAAGTAAATGACAAAAAAGGAAAAAATGCAATGTGATTGTTGAATTTTACTGTATTTTTACAGTTGTATGCAAAACAGAGGAACAGATCCTTGATGATAAACAGAATAATAAATAGTACACCATGATTTCTCAGGCAAAGTCCTACAGCATAGTGCATCCAAATTTTTATTTCCATTGTAGTGTGTGTAGAAAATGTACAAATGTGTACAGACAATTCCTGCACTGTTTTACAAAATGCATACATTTAGCAAATGGCATTTTTGAAACACCTAATTACAGTGTCATAGCAGCTTCATGGCATGTCCACACTGAGTAGAAAAAAAATCTGAAATGAGCTTTATGGTATGTTAAGTGTAATGTAGGACAGGGGTGCTGGTCAAAATGCAACATTTTTCTCAGAGTTAAAACTTGAAAGTACCGTTAACTTACTGTGCCGTTGTTGCTGATGGCATCATTAACTTGTTAGTGGGGGATCTCATTACCAATGGGTACTTCTTACTAAGTTCTGGTCTTAACTGGGGAAACAAAATATTTCGGTAAACAACTATTTTCCATAAACTGCTAATAATATTTTTGGCTCTTAAAGTCTTGCTTTTAATGTTGCTACTAGTATGGTTATTTTTCAACCTGGAAGCTATTTTCCCATATTTTTGTGTCAAAATTGCTTATGAGGACAACATTTATTTATTTTATTTATTTTTTTAATTGACCAAATATTGAGTGAGATCGCTACTAAACAGGCTGCAATGTAATTCCTGCAGCAATTGTGTGCCGTCAAAGTGCTTGATTTTGCCACTGACAGATAATTAGTCTAAGTATCTGACAACATTATGGGAAGTGTCCCTACAAAGATAGAATGCTGGTCAAATAATAAGGTCCTTGTCTGATAGCCATTTTTGAAATTTGCATAATATAAAACTCCAGGGTATAATCTTTAAGTTTCTGTAGAAGCCACATTTTTTAAATTTTTTTAATTTATTTTTTATTTGGAGTTTGTTTCTCTATTGACCATCAACTGAAAAACAGATGGTACTTGATGATGATATGGTAATCCTCTTTAATATCTCTTAAAATGTATAACCATCAAGTGAGAGAAGAGAGCTTGCAAGTTTTATTTTATTTATTAAGAGCATAATAGTTTGGGATTTTTAAATTTGTCTTTCACACTGTCCAGGCTGTTTCTTTTTCATTCATATTATATTAAAAGTTTGTACAGTTAGAATTAGCTTTATCAAACACAGTAAACTCAAGATCCATTTTCCGTAAAGGTTAAGTTAACAAAGTATGGCAATGTAAATCAAAAGTATGTACATTACTTCTCTACAATAACATGACTTAGAGAACAACAAAAACAGGGATTGCATTGATTGATTACTCACTTGTATCTCAAGCATAAATGTACAGTCCAGTCTCCAGGATAAAATGTTGGCAGTTTATGTGTCTGCAAACCACTGATAGGTTCACACTTTTCGTGTCATGCATCTCCTATTGCTATTTTTACCATATGTGGCAAATCACATTCAGATCACATGTTTATTACCTTAATGTCATATCAGGGGATAGTGGTTTGGTTACAGACAAGAAGGCTACCAAGCCACAAACTGCAGTTTAAGACTGCATTTCAGCACTTGTAAGAGGGACACCACTGGATAATTTCTAAATGACAAGGACAATTTCCAGACACGACAGTTTTAAGCCAAAACATGATATTTTCCTACCAGTGTTTTTGTACCTAACCAAATCATACGGTAGGTAGCGCTGGACCCATTTCAACTAGTGGTAGTAGAGCCACCTCCGGCTGACCTCTTTATGTCACCAGCAACAACAAACTCTGCCTCGGCATTCGAGAAAGATGGCGAATGAAGAGCAGGACGAAGCTACATCTTTGTACATGTTGTATATGGCGTAGATGATAACTACACAAACTCGACTCCTCCTTGCGGTGATTTTGGAGGAAAGACGCTGCAGCCGCCGTCCTTCTATTTCCGGGTCATGGCCCTGGGAAAAAAATATTGAGCCTGCGCAGAACGGAAAATCCTAATCCAATCTGATGGAACGTATACATGCAGGAGTAATGCGACTATCAATCGAATAATCTAGGTGTTTTAATTTGACTATGAGAAATCTGATTCGGTCCAGACTAAGGTGTATACATGCATCTTAAAAATCTGATCATAGTCAGACTAACCCAGTAATTCGGTTTTCTTGAGTATCATGTGAACGCACTGATTGTTACAATATAAGATAAAAAGAATTAACCCAAAGAAACTTAAAGTCAAAATATGAAAAGATGTAAAGTTTCAATATAACTTTGTTTCGTAGAAAAACACGTTGCCAACATCTATTCTTGTGACTGGGTTGTATTTTAATATTTTCATTCATTTAAGATGAATATAAACTGGGATATGTTCCTCTAATTAGCATCTTCACATATTCATCATGTAAATTAACTTTACCATCAAGGTTTATGCAAACATGCTCTGCCAGTCAACCAGAAAACAGGTGTGTTATCATGTTAAGCTTTTAATTGTTTTAATGTCAAGTGGCGGGGAATCACGTCAAGTGAAATACACCTGGGGAGGCCTGGGTGTTTTTGATATTTTCAGCAGAGCTGGCACACAGCTCAAGACAACCTCCAAGTGACAGATGACACAAGCCAGAATACTTCATAAATAATAGGAAAATAACGTCAATTTAAATGGATGGTCGGTGTAGCTGCTATGGGACTTTTTTTCAGGTGTTATGAATGTGTGATTTTACCCTGGTTTGCCAAGAGACAAATGGCAGACACTGCTCTTAAGACCACAGAGGTGATTGTTGTGCTCTGTGGTTGGTTCGATGCATTTTCCTGGAATATTTTTGAGTCTGCCTGGGACAGAAATTTCCCGTGATGAGAATATACTTAAAGCACAAGTGATTGATGATGTGATGTTCTGCTATTGTCCAGTTCACTCCTGTGCATATATGAGTAAGATGTTGAAGACAAAAGAACAGGGATGAGATTGATGTATGTGGGAATGCTTTTGTTGTACTCACATTTAAAAGTTATGTGCTTGTAATGATGGTGAACCAGTCAGCTGCAGACCATGTCATAGGATGGGATTTCACACAGAAAACACTAACAGGTGAGATTCCGATGCCTGCAAGACTAAAGTTAAGGGTCATTGTAACCCTTTAAATCCCAGATAGATGAACATGATCAGTATTGATGTCAGTAAGCTTGAATCAATTTGTTTAAAATCCCCATTAAAAGAGAACTGATATGGGATTTTTTTTTTTTGTTTGTTTTGTTTTGCGTGTATTTTTTTATGTTCAAAAGGATTTTAGATTTATGCATTATATCTAATATCTATAATCCTCCTTAATGCATAATCCCCTGGGCATTTTAAAGTTTGCAGTATTCACAATTCACTTGTCATTCTTTTTACTTTTTTTTTCTTTTCTCTTTTTTTTTTTCTTCTTTTTCAAATTTTTGATTATACAATGTATGATCCCATTGATGGCTACATTGTTGACCTGTTTGATATGTTTTCTGACCTTACTGGAGGTTCAGCATACAGTAGTCACTATTGTGGTATATAGTCATTGTATCATTTGATTGAGAGATTGCAAAAATGTCCATAAACTCGTTAAATGTGAATTCAAGTTGCCGGTCATTTGTTCTTACTATGTCATCATACATACATCACCGTCGTTACATTCAGTCATGTATAAGATGTCACTTATTGTGACATACCAAGCGAATTATCAAGAATTCTGCTTTCAAGTCTATTTCCTCTTCCTCTACACAGAATTTTAGCCTCTTGCAGCTCATTGTTTAGATTTTTCGGCCTGCAGCTTTGCTGTTTTGGCATCAGACAGGCTTAAAGGTCCCATATTATACTGTTTTTCAACAATTTCACAAAGCTGTCAGAGGTCCAACAAGATTGTATTCAACATACATTGCCCCAAACCCATCCAGGGTCCTGAATTTCAGCTGTCTAAGGCCACATGTACCAAAACAGACTGCTTTTTCGGATGTTTCTACCCTGAGACCCGGTTTCAAACTGCACTTTGTTTACAGGATCCATGTGGACGATCGGCCAAAACTATGCAAAACATGCATTTACACTAAAGAACGTTTCTTTAGGGACAGTGCCTAAAATCCTAGGGTCAGTGTCAAGGCAAAGCCAGCTTTGTACTGACCTTTATTACTGACGCAGTCGGATATGAAGTGGTTAGCGCACACACGAATGGCAGCCGGCACGTTGTCATTAAAAATTGAAACACAACTACTGTCTCTTTTGTTGTTCTGTAGCTGGGACGCTCTGTAACAGAGTGATGACATTGCGAAACACTGCTATCTAACAGCTGGATACACCGAACTTCACCGAACCTCGGGGATGAACGCCCCCTATCATATATCTCCTATCACCGTGCAGAGGAGGCCTATCTATGTAAATGACTCCTTTTGTCAGGTAACGAAAGGAGCTAAATTTGAACAGCCTGTAGGAGTGCTGTCTTATCATTGGGTGGGCTGCAGAGGCCACGCAGGAATCGTTTGTTTTCCTCATTGTGGGAGTTGGCAGGTTCAGGGAGGACCAGCTTATATATGAAGAGACCAGAGAAAACGTGTTTTTCATAATATGGGACCTTTAATTTAACTCACAGTCCAGTACCAAACAACAGAAAAGCTGAGAGCTGCAAGGAGAATGATATTGGTCTTGCGTTTGTCAATTGGCCAGAAACCTGATTCCGAATGTACGATAACTGTGCTACTTTTTGGTTTTGTGTAAATAGCCAAGATAGCCAATTTGAAAAAGACTTTGTAAGTCTTTGTATGATGGTTATTAACATTATTAAGACTTTATAATAGCATCATAATGATTCTTTCTCTTGAGGACATTAATAAAAGCCTCATGAGTTTATTTTAATTGTTTATAATGCTTTGCACACACATTTATTGAGCTTACAGTAACTAACGTACCAGTTGTGTCATTTTTAAACTTTTACTCAGCTTTTGCTTTGCTTAATTTAGATGAATATATTAGAATATATACAATATTATGACTTACTTAAC